>NC_135980.1:17070159-17388751 GCF_053455715.1 Rhinoraja longicauda | reverse complement strand
TCTAATTTGTCCCCGAACTAACTCAGCAACTGGCTTCTTTAGATTTACGGTTAAGAGACCTTGTGGTTAAGGCTTCTTTGGTGAGGTGTGATCAAAAAACTATTTAACCTCAGATACAATGTGAGAATGAACACCTTGGATTTAAAATATAAACATCTTCAACTTAAATAAGAGCAAATACAAAGCTATGAAGGAAAAGTTGTCAGGGCTGAGCTAGGAAAATAGGGTTAATGAAAGACAAGTAGATAAGTAGAGGCAGGTCAAGGATATCTTGGAGTGGGTACAGTACATTCTGGAAGAGAAGGGTGAGCAGCCAGAGGTCACAGTCCATATCGGCTCTACCAACATAAGTATGAATAGAGATGCGGTCCTACGAAGGAATTTAGGCAGTCAGCTGAAAAGTTGAAAATGAAGACCTTTAGGATTGTAATCTCAAGATTACGCACTGTATCACATAGTAATGAGTATCGAATTAGAGTTATACTGCATTGGAACATGCCCTTTGGCCCAATTCGTCCAAGCTGACCAAAAGGCCTATATATGCTAATCCCATTTGAAAATGTTTAGCCCATAACCTTCTAAATCTTTCCTGTCCAAATAACTTTATAAAGTTGAAATTATTTTTTAAAACGTTGTTGTGTGAAGTCAGAGGGGAGTGGTGGAAAGGTCTTATTCTGGCTGGACAATAGACAATAGACAATAGACAATAGGTGCAGGAGTAGGCCATTCAGCCCTTCGAGCCAGCACCGCCATTCAATGCGATCATGGCTGATCACTCTCAATCAGTACCCCGTTCCTGCCTTCTCCCCATACCCCCTCACTCCACTATCCTTAAGAGCTCTATCCAGCTCTCTCTTGAAAGCATCCAACGAACTGGCCTCCACTGCCTTCTGAGGCAGAGAATTCCACACCTTCACCACTCTCTGGCTGAAGGTCTGTGACCAGTGGATAGTCCACAAGGATCAATTCTGGCACCTCTGTTGTTTGTGATATATATATATATATCTACATTTTCATCCAAATCATGTGTGTCTGTACATATATATATATATACAAATGATTTGGATGAAAATGTAGATGGACGAGTGAGTAAGTTTGCAGCTGATAAAAAAATAAGTAAGATAAACTAATCTAATAATTATACCCCATCTGTCATTTCTCTGATCCATATTCTCTCCATTCCCTGCCTATCCATGTCGCTATCTAAAAGCCTCATCATAAATGCCTCTTTCTACCACTGGCAGAGTTGTTCAGATACCAACTATCCCCTGTGTAAAATTGACACTTACAACTCTTTAAACTTTCCCCCTCTTACCTTAAAACTATGTCCTCCAGTATTTAACATTTCCACTCTGGGAAAAGGGTTCTGGCTGTTTACCCAATCTATACCTCTCATAATTTTATATATTTCTATCAGGTCTCCCCTGAACATCTGGCATTCTGGAGAAATCAATCCAAGTTTGTCCAACCTTTCCTTCTTACAAAAGCCAATTTTGAATCCAATTTTCTATATCACCTTGGATCCCATGTGATCTAACCTTCTGGACCAACCTACCAAACCGGTCTTCATGAAAGAGTTTGCTAAACTCCATGTAAGCAGCATCCATTAGCTTCCCCCAACACCTTCTTCTTGGTCACCTTCTCAAAAAACTCAATCAAGGTTGTGAGGCATGGTCTCCCATGCACAAAGCCAACCAGTCCTTGCCTTTCCAAATGCTGTTCCTCAGAATCCTCTCCTGCAAATTTCCCACAACTGATGAAAAGCTCATAGGCCCATGGCTCCCTGACTTGTCTTTGCAGCTTTCACCCGTGGCTAACAAAGATACAGAAATTGCTGCCAGGCCCCCAGTAATCTCCTTCCTTGCTTCCCACATTATCCTTATTTACATAAACAGAATTGATTCTTTGCGTATATGAAGAATAAAAAGAGGGTCTAAGGAGAGAATAGGTTCCTTTTGAGATCAGTTTGGCCAAACATGTGTTTACCCACAGGGGGCAGGTGTGATTTTAAATGAATATTTCTCATCAGCTTTTACTGTGGAGAAGATCATAGAAGCCGAGGGATTGGGGCAAATGATTTGTGATGTCTTGGATCATGTGTGAATTACTAAAGAGGCGGTATTGGCATTAGATAAATCCTTGGGGCCCGATACTGCAACTTCAGACCGTGTGGGAAGAAACTGTGAGAGGCCTTGCAGAGTTAAATTGCATCATCTTCAGCCACAGGTGAAGTTCCAGACGAGTGGAGAGTGGCAAATGTACCGTAATAACATGAGCAAGGGCAAGCAAGGGAATTACAGGGATGGTGAACCTGAAGTCAGTGATGGGCAAGTTACTGGAGAGGATTCTGAAGGACAGGATCTACCAGCATTTTACAGTGGTTTACAGTAAACAGTAGGGCCCTGGACAGTGTTGCAGTACAGAAGTACCTAGAAGTGGATACAATACTGTGGGGTGTATATCAACTACGGAAATGGGTAGAAAAAAGGTCAGGTGGAGTTTGATCAAAGGAAGTGTCAAGATTGTGCAGTCCGCACGAAAGTTATGTCTTCCCTTACCAAAAAGGCAACACCCCTCCTGCATCTTGATCATATATAGGGTCCATCATGGGTCTGACCTCCCCACCATCAAACAGGAGTCACTGCCTCAAAAATCATCAGAAACACCACACCACACACTCATTTTGCTCCTGCCATTGGGAAGAAGATATAAGAGCCTGAAAACTGTAACATCCAGGTTCAGGAACAACTTCTTCCCTAAACCCATCAGGCTATTGAACACTGCAACCTCCATATAGTAGATAAGTGTGAGGTTATCCACTTTGGTGGTAAGAATAGGAAGGCAGATTATTATCTGAATGGTGTCAAGTTAGGAAAAGGGGGACGTACAACGTGATCTGGGTGTCTTAGTGCATCAGTCACTGAAAGGAAGCATGCAGGTACAGCAGGCAGTGAAGAAAGCCAATGGAATGTTGGCCTTCATAACAAGAGGAGTTGAGTACAGGAGCAAAGAGGTCCTTCTGCAGTTGTACAGAGCCCCTAGTGAGACCGCACCTGGAGTACTGTGTGCAGTTTTGGTCTCCAAATTTGAGAAGGATATTCTTGCTATTGAGGGGCGTGCAGCGTAGGTTTACTAGGTTAATTCCCGGAATGGCGGGACTGTCATATGTTGAAAGACTGGAGCAACTAGGCTTGTATACACTGGAGTTTAGAAGGATGAGAGGGGATCTTATCGAAACGTATAAAATTATTAAGGGGTTGGACACGTTAGAGGCAGGAAACATGTTCCCAATGTTGGGGGAGTCCAGAACCCGGGGCCACAGTTTAAGATAAGGGGTAGGCCATTTAGAACAGAGATGAGGAAAAACTTTTTTAGTCAGAGAGTTGTGAATCTGTGGAATTCTCTGCCTCAGAGGGCAGTGGAGGCCAATTCTCTGAATACATTCAAGAGAGAGTTAGATAGAGCTCTTAAGGATAGCGGAGTCAGGGGGTATGGGGAGAAGGCAGGAACGGGGGTACTGATTGAGAATGATCAGCCATGATCACATTGAATGGCGGTGCTGGCTCGAAGGCCGAATGGCCTTCTCCTGCACCTATTTTCTATTGTCTATTGTCATATAAGCTCTGAACTACATAGAAGTGGGGCATTAGTTTAGTCTTTTTGCACTATTACTGTTTGTTTATTTCTTTTATGTGTGTGCGTGTGTGTGTGTGTATGTGTATGTATGTATGTACATATATGCATGTATGCCCTGAGTTTGTCCGCCTTAAACCTCTCTCGTCTCTTTCCTCTCTCTTCCCTGTGCACCTACCTGTCCTGTCTGCTAACCTACCTTTCTTTGACCACAATATTTGCCCACAAATTCTCATCTGCCTCACTTCTACTCTGGGACCCTCCTCACTGCCAATCTAATTTAAAGCCTCCTGAGTAGCGCCATTAAATCTCCTTCTCAGGATATTGGTGCCATAACTCCAAGCACAGTAATTCGCACCACACCCACAATGTCTGTGCTGAACATGAAAACAAGACCAACTCTTATCTACCTGCACATAATCCATTTCCTGCATTGCCATGTGTTTATTCTAAAGTTTCTTAAATGCCACTATCATATTTGCCTCCCCCACCCTGATAGACTCACCACCCTCTGTATAAAATAATTTGCCCTACATAACTCCTTTAAATTTTGCACCTCACACCTTAAAGCTCTGCCCTCCAGTATTTGATATTTCCATCATCTATATACTAAAACTCTCATTTGTTTGTTTGTTTGTTCCTGAACTACAGCCAAAACGGTACGTGATAGCGCGACAATTTTAGGCCCACCTTACTCACCATTGTCCCTTTGGTGCTAATGGAACAAGTTTCATTGAAATCGGTGTTATATTTTTTAATTTATTCACATTTTAAAATGTAAATCTATCTCTTAGGGAGGGAGGGGGGGGGAGGAAGGGAGGGAGGGAGGAAGGGGAGTGGGGGAGGTGGGAGGATAAGGGGGGTTGAGGAGGATGGAGTGGGGGGTGAGGGGAAAGGGGGAGGGGAGGGGGGTGGAGGGAGTGGGAGGAGGGGGAAGGAGGGGGAGAGTGGAGAGGGGAGGGGGGAGAGGGGAGGGGGAGAAGAGGGTGCTGCACCAATGCAAGAGAGGTTTGGGCCTAACTTGGTCTAGTCGGAAAAATATTCTGGTTGGCAACCCTTTCTATGCCTCTCATAATCGTAAATACTATCAGTTTCCCCACAAAAAGGCAGTGGAGGTTTGGGGGAGGTTGTCAGAGGTTACTTAAAATTGGAGAATTCAATGTTCATACCGTTGGGTTAAAGGCTACCCAAGCGGAATCCTGTAAAGCTACATTATGACTTCCTGACTCTAATACTCGATGGCCAACTTAAGAAGGGAGGCCTCACTCTATCTACTTATGTTGCTGCTACTTTCAGGGGGCTATGGACTTGGACCCCAAGATCTGCCTGATTAGAGGGATACGGGTCCAATGCAAGCAAATGGGAGAAGGTGATGATGATACTTTATTGTCACGTGCCTAGTAACAGTGTAATGTTTTGTTTTTGCATACAAACTACACGAACGAGTCGGCACAAAGGCACCGACAAAATTACAAAAAGCACTCATCCCTTCTTCATTCCCCTCCCCCCCCCCCCCCCCCCCCCCACCACCCCCCCCCCCCCCCCCACCCGGGTCCCCATTAGTTCTCGGCGGAGCCCCCTGTGCTAGGTCCCCCCTACTTCTCCCAGTAAGGGAGGGTCGACATAAATGATTTATGCCAAACAACCTGTTTCCAATCTGTAGAACTCTATGATTTTGTGTCACAGCACAGACTCTAATTCCCAATTGCTGCACCATCTGCTCCTTGGGGCTTCAGGGAATTTTCAGCAAAACTCAGACACTCTCAAGGGAATCACAATTGGAAAAAGTCAAGAGCATTTCCCAATGGTGTGATTTCACCCAGAAATTATTGTTAGTGTGATCATACACGATTCACATGAGAAAATAGATCACACACTGTGGAGGTTTCTATTTGTGTAGGGAGGAACTGCAGATGCTGGTTTACACCAAAGTTAGACACAAAAATGCTGGAGTAATGCAGTGGGTCGATGGCATCTCTGGAGAAAAGGAATAGGTGATATTTTGTGTCAAGACTCTTTTTCAGACTCAAACAAATAAGTTGCTATTTGTTTGTCGAATAATGCCATCTGGTGGAGACACAAAGACTGCAGATGCTGGCATCTTGACCAAAGACAAACTGCTTGAGGAACTCAGCAGGTCAAGCAGCATCTACGGAGAAAAGGGATGGTCAATGTTTTGGGTTGAGACCCTGCATTAGGACTGAGAGTATAGAGGGAAGATAGGCAGCATATGAAAGTGAGGGAAAGAAGAGAAGACTGGCAGATAGAACATAGAATAGCACAGCACAAGAACAGGCCCTTCAACCTAGTATCTGTGCTGAACATGATGCCAATATGATAGGTATAAACAGGTAGAGGTATAATAGGTATAAGAGAGGGATGATGGAGAGATTGAATTAGGTAGAGGAGGGGAAGGAGATAGCAAAGGTGACCAAGAGAGAAGAAACTCAGAAGGGTAGGTATAAGGGTGATGGCAGATTGAGCACGGTAGGGGAGAATAAAAAACTTAGGAAGCAGGGAGGGAGAAGTGGAAAAGGTGAACAAAGGGAGAGAAAGATTGGGTGCACAGGTGGGAGTGGGAAAGGAACACAGCAGGTGCAGAATACCTGAAACTGGAAGCTGAAGACAGCCATTATGGACGGAGTGCAGGTTCTCTGCAAAACGGTCACCTCGGCTACACTTGGTCTTGCCACTTTAGAGGAGTTAACTTCACCTGTATCTTCTCCCGCCCTGTCCCCTTGGACTCCAAGATCCCTTTGCACATCAAAGCTGTTAAAGGTCTTGGCATTAACTGTATACTTTCCCTTACATTCAACCTCACAAAGTGAAACACCTCACGCTCGGATTTAATTTCATCTGCCATTTCTCCACCCATTTCTGCAGCTGATCTATATCCCACTATCTTCTGGCACCCCTTCTCACAGCCTGCAACTCCTCCAATTTTGGTGTCATCAGCAAACATACTCACTAACCCATCTATCAAATCCATGCTGGATTTATCTCTAATTAGCCCATTCTCCAAAGGGGGGTAAATCACATCTCGAAGAACTCTCCAATAGTTTCCCTACCAGTGACGAGACTCACTTGTCTATCGTTCCCTGGATTTGTTCTACTACCCTTCTTTTTTTTTCTTTTTTTTTAAATTTTATTTAAATGTTAACAAAACAAATACATGTATGAACTCATATACGCGATGGTACCTACATTATAAATTCGATTATACATTTAAATTCGATTATACCTGTATTGTTCTGTATTATCTCCCCACCCACAACCCCCCTCCCCCCCACCCCCCAGTTAGAAAAAAGAGGAAAAAGGAGAAGAAGAAAGATAAAGAAATAAAAAAAATTAAAAAGGAAAGAAAGAAAGAAAGAAGAAAGAAGGAAACCTGGAGACAAGAAGGAAACACTTCCGGCTAATTTATTATTAAATTCTTTTTAGGGGTATCAAAACAATCTTAAAATTAAATATTTCCAATTCTTAATCCTAGTTTTAAAGTGAATGGGTTCCAAAGTTTCAAAAAGAAATCATATTTATTTCTCAGATTATAAGTAGCTTTTTCTAATGGGATACAACTACGCATTTCTGCATACCATCTTGCAATTCTTATTTCATTGTGATCTTTCCAAGTGACCGCCACACATTTTTTTGCTATTGCTATTGCTATTTTGAGAAATCTTTCCTGATATTTATCTAACATTAATCTTGGTAATATTCCTTTAGTATCTCCCAATAAAAACAACCTTGAATCCAATGGTATGGTCTTATTCATCAATTGTTCCAAAAAGTTTTTTAGGTCTTTCCAAAAAGGAGTTACCTTAGGTACATGCCCATGTGGAGTGTAAAAAAGTACCCACCTCCTGGTTGCATCTAAAACAAATTTCAGGTAAATTTGGATTTAAATTGTTTAATTTTTTCGGAGTTAAATATAGTTGATGTAAAAAATAGTTGATGTAAAAAATTGTATTGTACTAAACTATATCTCACATTTGGTGTCATCAGCAAACATACTCACTAACCCATCTATCAAATCCATGCTGGATTTATCTCTAATTAGCCCATTCTCCAAAGGGGGGTAAATCACATCTCGAAGAATTCTCTCCAATAGTTTCCCTACCAGTGACGAGACTCACTTGTCTATCGTTCCCTGGATTTGTTCTACTACCCTTCTTAAACAAAGGAACAATGGCTACTCTCCAGTCTTTCCGGGACGTCACCTATGGCTAGAGAAGAAACTCTCTTTCCTCCCTCAGGCTCTGGGAACTTGTACACCTTATCAAGAGCACCACCTCCTTCTCGATCTGAAACTGACATATTGTATACTCCACACTGAGTTCGCTGTCCACCAAGTCCTTCTCCTCAGTGAATACAGATGCAAAGTTTTCATTTACCACCTCACCTACATCCTCCATCGCCAAACAGATACCCTTCTTTACCCTTGAGCAGTCCTGCCTTTTCCCTGACCATCCTCTTTTTAATGCATTATGGCGAGTCTGGAGGCTTGTTCTTTGTTAGAGAAGTTTATTGCGGCAGCAATATTCAAGTACAAAGTATAACAAACGAGATTACAGACAACCATTAACTCAAACTGTTCGCTTCGAAGTTCTCTTCCCACTGACTGGTTTTGGGCGCCAAAACCACCACCTGACCTTGCTGGCCAATCAGCGGGTTCGACTCTCAGGACCAATCCCTATGGTCGCACCACCATATGACCTTGCTGGCCAATCCGAGGGTTCGACTCTCAGGACCAATCCCTATGGTCGCTACATGACCCCCCCCCCCAGAACCCGAGGTACGGAATCTAGCAGGGAGCCGGATTTCGCGACCAGAACGAGTAAGGAGAGGGGCTGCAGGAACCACAGGAGCAGGGGGTCCCGGATCAGGTGGAATTGCAGGAGGACGGCCCCGCCGAGGCGGTTGGCCGACCAGGACAGGGCGGTCCTGATCCAAGTGTGCAGGTTTGAGCCTGGACACAGAGACGAGCTCACTCCTGCCCCCAACATCCAAGGTGAAGGTGACCGTCCCTTTATGCAACACGCGGAACGGTCCTTCATAGACCCTCTGCAACGGGGAACGATGGGCATCCCTACGCAGAAACACAAATTCACAGTCCTTCAAGACAGGCGGTTCATGCACCATGGAACACCCGTGACGTGAAGTAGGAACCGGAGCCAGGGAACCCACTCGCGCCCGGAGGGATGCTAAAACCGACGGAACCGAGGGCTGCTGACCAGAGGACTCCGGAAGGAAATCCCCGGGCACTCTGAGTGGCGAGCCATATACCAGTTCCGCGGACGAAGTTCCGAGATCCTGCTTAGGAGCAGTACGGATGCCCAAAAGGACCCAAGGGAGCTGGTCTACCCAGTCAGGGCCGTCCAGCCGCGCACTGAGGGCCGCCTTCAGTTGCCTGTGAAACCGCTCCACGAGCCCATTAGCCTGTGGGTGGTACGCCGTGGTCTGCTGCAACCGGGAACCGTACAGCTCCGCTAGCGTAGCCCAAAGGGAGAGGTGAACTGGGACCCCCGGTTGGTGGTAATGACGGACGGAACACCGAAACGGGCCACCCAATGGAGGGCCAGAGCCCGGGCACAAGAGGCGGCGGAGGTGACGGACAACGGGAAGGTCTCCGGCCAACGGGTAAATCGGTCAACCACCGTGAGTAGGTGAGTGTAGCCCCTGGAGGAAGGTAAAGGCCCAACTAAATCAACGTGAATATGGAAAAAACGGACTGCAGGGACCGCAAACTCCTGCACCGGAGGCTGGACATGTCGGTGAACTTTAGCGGTCTGGCAGGGAACACAGGATCGGGCCCAGGCGGCTATTTGCTTCTGCAGGCCATGCCACACAAACCTAGCGGCCACTAAGGCAGAGGTGGAGCGAATGGACGGGTGCGCCAGCCCATGAATGGCCTCAAACACCCGGCGCTGAAGGGCGGCCGGCACCACCGGCCTAGGGCGGGGAAGGGAAATATCACACCAGACTTTTGTACCCGCAGGCCCGCAAGCCACTTGGGCCAACTTCAACCCCGAAGTGGTGGACTGGTATGCTGAGGCAGTGTCTGCCAGGCGCTGTGCCTCTGCAAGCTCCTGGAAATCCACCTCGCATTCCACCGCTGAAATTGGGGAAATGGCTGGCCTGGACAGGGCATCAGCAACGGCATTAAGCTTACCCGCGACATGACGGACGTCGGTGGTAAACTCAGAGATGGCAGTCAGGTGCCGCTGCTGGCGGGCCGACCATGGGTCGGACACTTTTGAAAAAGCAAAAGTCAACAGTTTGTGGTCCGTAAAGGCCACAAATGGGCGGCCTTCTAGAAAATACCTAAAGTGGCGGACAGCTAAATAGAGAGCCAGAAGCTCTCGGTCAAAGGCGCTATACTTCAGCTCAGCCGTGTTAAGCTGTCGGCTGAAAAACGCCAAGGGCTACCAACTGCCATCTACATGCTGTTCCAAAACCCCTCCCATCGCCACGTCCGACGCATCGACCGTCAGGGCCGTGGGGGCGGAGGCGCCTGGGTGGACCAGCATGAAGGCGTCTGCCAGAGCCACTTTAGCTGCCTCAAAGGCCGTCTCAGCGGCCGCGGACCACTCCAACTCGACAGGTTTGCCTGCAAGACACTGGAAGAGCGGACGCATGATCCATGCCGCTGCCAGCACGAACCTGCGATAGAAATTCACCATCCCCACGAACTCCTGCAACCCCTTTACTGTGGTGGGACGCGGAAAGACACGAACAGCCTCCACTTTTTCGGGCAAAGGAGTGGCGCCGGCTGAGGTGATGCGGTGTCCTAAGAAATCAATAGAGGGGAGGCCAAATTGACACTTGGAGGGGTGGATGATGAGCCCGAGGTCTTGAAGCCGCTGGAACACAGTCCGCAAATGGACCAGGTGTTCCTGCTCCGAGCGACTGGCGACCAGGATATCATCTAAATAAATGAAAACAAAAGACAATTCCCGACCAACATGGTCCATAAGCCACTGGAAAGCCTGTGCCGCGTTTTTCAAACCGAAAGGCATACGCAACCATTCGAACAACCCGAACGGAGTGATCGTGGCAGTCTTTGGTATGTCTTCCGGATGCACAGGAATCTGGTGGTAGCCCCGCACCAAATCAATTTTGGAGAATACCGTGGCACCTTCCAGCCTAGACGAGAAGTCCTGGATGTGCGGTATGGGGTAGCGGTCTGCCGTGGTGATGGCGTTAAGGCGCCGGTAATCTCCACATGGTCTCCACCCCCCAGATGCCTTGGAGACCATATGCAACGGAGAGGCCCACAGGCTGTCGGAACGACGGACAATGCCCATTTGTTCCATCTTCTGAAATTCTTCACGCGCTACCATCAGTTTGTCCGGCGGCAACCTCCGGGCCCGAGCGAAAACGGGGGGCCCCTAGGTGGGAATGTAATGGACATTGCCGTGCTTTGCAGAAGGGGCGTCGAAACGCTGAATGAGCAGCTCCGGAAACTCAGCCAGGACCGCAGCATACGGGTCGGAGGCCGCGACAACGGCCTGGACAGTCGGGCTGGGCGGGGTGGCAGGCGGTGGAGCAGCGGGCTCATCGCTGCTAGCGGAGGATCGAAGGCCTTTACCTCGGACATCGGCTACTAGCGAAAAGGCCCAGAGGAAATCAGCGCCCAGGATCGCCTGACCGACTTCCGCGACGATAAACGACCATTCGTACGTGCGGGTGCCTAAGGACAGAGACATTGTGCGCGTACCATACGTGTGGATGGGGCTACCGTTGACCGCGATGAGGGTAGGTCCTCTCTTACCCGATCGGGCTTCGAGGTCGGTCGGCGGTACGATGCTGACTGTGGCTCCCGTGTCGACCAAGAACTCTGTGTCCGTGAATCGATCTCTGATGTAGAGGCGTCGGTTCTGGCCAATCGCAACTGCCTTTATGTACGATCGGCCGAGGCATTTCCCGAGAAGGTGCAAGGTGAGCGGCAGTTGCGGGCTTCTCCACCCCATCGCAGATGATAATAACACCAGCCGCGCTTATGCGGATCTTTTTGGCGGGGTTTCGGAGAAATGGCGGGAGTCGCGGCGCCATCTTGGTGCCGCTGTGGGCTGCCCGATGGTGCCGAGACCCTGTTGATCGAACTGTGTTTTTTCGATTTCGACGCCATGAGCGCATTGGCTTTCTCCGCGTATGCCACGGGGTCCTTAAAAGAACAATCCGTGAGCATAAGCCTAACATCTTCTGGAAGTTGCTCTCGGAATGCCTGCTCGAACACGAGGCAACCCTTGTGCTCACCTGCCAGCGCCAACATTTCGTCCATGAGGGCGGACGGCAGCCGATCTCTGAGATCCGGTAGGTGCATAAGCCTCTCAGCTCGATCCTGCCTACTGAATCCGAAGGTTCGAAGCATGAGTACCTTCAGCGCCTCGTACCTGCCCTCTGCCGGAGGGGAAGTGATGAACTGCATCATCCGCGCGGACGTCTCCGGCGGTAGGGCGCTGACCAGGTAATAATACTTTGTCTCGTCCACCGAGATGTTTCTCAGGTGGAACTGCGCTTCAGCATGGGCAAACCAAAGGTGTGGCTGATGTGCCCAAAACGGAGGAAGATGAACGCTGACTGGGTTTAACTGCGGTACGCCGGGCGTTAGAACCGAAGAAGGGGCGTCTTGTCCCTCCATGGTAGATGATCGGCTAGATCACGTCGGGGTCACCAATATGGCGAGTCTGGAGGCTTGTTCTTTGTTAGAGAAGTTTATTGCGGCAGCAATATTCAAGTACAAAGTATAATAAACGAGATTACAGACAACCATTAACTCAAACTGTTCGCTTCGAAGTTCTCTTCCCACTGACTGGTTTTGGGCGCCAAAACCACCACCTGACCTTGCTGGCCAATCCGAGGGTTCGACTCTCAGGACCAATCCCTATGGTCGCTACAGCATTCATAAAAAGCCTTGGGATTATCCTTAATTTGACTCGCCAATGATATTCATGGCTCCTTTTTGCCCTTCAAATCACTTGCTTAAGTTCTTTCCTACTCACTTTTTATTCCTCGTCAGCCCCATCTGATGCCACCTTCTTAAATCTGATATGCTCTTTCTTTTTCTTCCTGACTTCGTTTAAAACAGTATGGAGATGGGAACCAGAGTAGGTCAGCGAGAAGAAGGACCTTATTGGGATAGTTTGAATCAAGCAATAGACAATAGACAATAGGTGCAGGAGTAGGCCATTCAGCCCTTCGAGCCAGCACCGCCATTCAATGCGATCATGGCTGATCACTCTCAATCAGTACCCCGTTCCTGCCTTCTCCCCATACCCCCTCACTCCGCTATCCTTAAGAGCTCTATCCAACTCTCTCTTGAAAGCATCCAACGAACTGGCCTCCACTGCCTTCTGAGGCAGAGAATTCCACACCTTCACCACCCTCTGACTGAAAAAGTTCTTCCTCATCTCCGTTCTAAATGGCCTACCCCTTATTCTCAAACTGTGGCCCCTTGTTCTGGACTCCCCCAACATTGGAACATGTTATCTGCCTCTAATGTGTCCAATCCCCTAATTATCTTATATGTTTCAATAAGATCCCCCCCTCATCCTTCTAAATTCCAGTGTATACAAGCCCAATCGCTCCAGCCTTTCAACATACGACAGTCCCGCCATTCCGGGAATTAACCTAGTGAACCTACGCTGCACGCCCTCCATAGCAAGAATATCCTTCCTCAAATTTGGAGACCAAAACTGCACACAGTACTCCAGGTGCGGTCTCACCAGGGCCCGGTACAACTGTAGAAGGACCTCTTTGCTCCTATACTCAACTCCTCTTGTTACGAAGGCCAACATTCCATTGGCTTTCTTCACTGCCTGCTGAACCTGCATGCTTCCTTTCAGTGACTGATGCACTAGGACACCCAGATCTCGTTGAACTCCCCCTCCTCCTAACTTGACACCATTCAGATAATAATCTGCCTTTCTATTCTTACTTCCAAAGTGAATAACCTCACACTTATCTACATTAAACTGCATCTGCCATGTATCCGCCCACTCACACAACCTGTCCAAGTCACCCTGCAGCCTTATTGCATCTTCCTCACAATTCACACTACCCCCCAACTTAGTATCTGGAAGTTTATGGAAGGTAACATCTCTTAAACAGATAGTGGTGTTTAAGAGGCTTGTAGATTGGCACATGAATATCCAGGGAACATATGGATCATGCGCAGGCAGAAGGGATTATTTTAATTTGGCTCAGACATCGTGTGCCATAGAGCCTGTTCCTGTATTGTATTCTAATTCAGTTCTAAAACATTATGAAATGCGGGAAACAGTCTGATCTGCATACATCTTTGCTCTTTGCACAGATCTTGTCTGGCTTCCTAAGCGTTTCAGCAATTTCTGTTTCTGCTTCAGCTCAATCAGCATTTCCAATTGTTGGCACCAGGGGGTGGCATTGTGCTGTGTGAAGATGAGAACATGAGCTGGTTGGAAAGTGAGGCAGGTAGTTGAGCCATCCAGTTTCTCCATCCTTTTCCACTTAATCTCAGTGAGGTGGTGCTGGTCGGTAGTTTTCATAAAATAAAGGCCAAACCTGGGAGTAAGTAATCTTGTGCTTTAGACTTGCTGTCCAAAAGAAATGTAATTTTCCCGTCTGCCTGCCAGACCCCGTGGAATCACGGTAATTTAATTCAGACCCTGAATTTGAGTTGTGGAATCATACACACAGAAACAGGCCTTTCGGTCCACTGAGTTGCTGCTGATACCATGTATCCATCTGCATTCATTGTGCACATAATACCCCTCAACTCCCCCAAAATCCTCACAACTGGCACGATTTACAGTGATCAATTATCCCAGCGATCTGCACATCTTTGGGATGTGGGAGGAAACCAAAACAGTGACGCAGTTGGTAGAGCTGCTGTCTTACAGTGCCAGAGACCCGGATTCGATCCTGACTAATTAATTTTTAATTATGGGTGATTCTGAACAGAGTTTGCACATTCTCCCTGTGACCACGTAGGTTTCTTCCAGGTGCTCCAGTTTTCTCTCACATCCCAAAGACGTGCGGGTTTGCAGGTTAATTGATTATGTAAATAGCCCCTAGTGTGTAGGATGAGAAAGTGGGTTAACATAGAACTAGTGATCGATGGTCGGTGTGGACTCAATGAGTATTTAGTCCGGCATTTGACTTGCTAAGGTATGGAGGGCTATGGGCCAAGTGCTGGTGAGTCGGATTTATACAAAAAGGTACAATGGTTAGTAGGACATGATGGGATAAAGGCCTGGTTCCATGTGGTGTTAATACATGTCTCTACAACAAAAAGGTGAAAATGATGTAAGGATTTTAAAAGCAAGGCAAGAAGTTAACAAACAAGGTGATTTCATACCAGGGTCGGAAGTCAACCAATAATCATAGGGTAATGGACCCAAAGTGTAAATTAAACTATGGACTACTCTGGATCTGCCCAGTGCCTCCATATAATCACATATGACTACATCCGCCGAGACAAGGGGCCAGGAATGTCACCAACCCAGATGAGCTGCATGAAACTTCTGATTAAATCATCGGTTTGTAGAGTTGCCAATACAACCAGTGCAGGGCTGATATACACCTTGTGGACAGCGATGTCCTAATGTTATCAACACTGAGCCACAGAGTCATACAACATGGAAATGGGTCCTTCAGCCCAACTCGTCCATGCCGACCAAGGTGTTTATCTGAGTTAGTCCCATTTGGTCCATATCCTTCCAAACTATTCCTTCCTATGCCTTTTAAATATAATTGTACCTACCTCTAACACTTTCTATACCAGCCTGTCCCACATAACTACCCCACACTGTGTGAAAAAATTATCCTTCAGTCCCCCTTTAAATCTTTGCCCTCTCACCTTAATGCTATGCCCTCTGGGTTTTTTTCCCCTAATATGGGAAAAAAACTGTAGCTGATGCCCCGATCTATGCCCCTCATGATTTTTAAAACTTCTATCAGGTTACCCCTCAACCACCTTTGCTCCAGGGAAAACAATTCCAACCAGCCCAATCTCTCCGTATAACTCATGCCCTCCAATCCTTGTGATTTTTTTGCTGCATCCCCTCTAACTTAATCACATCCTTCCTATAGTATGTAGGAATCAAAGATAATAGAGCAGAGCAAGATAGACCACTTGACCCTAAAAACCGTAGTATGTCATGGCACCATTTTAGTAGGCAGAAACTGGCAGAAACATTTTAAAAGAAAAATAACAAAAATCTGTGAATTGATAGATGAGATATTTTCTGCATTTTTATGGTATCATCACACATACTGTTCCCCCAAAACACTGATTACACTGCGAGAGGCATAGCGAACGGCGGGTTTTGCCTACTAAAATGGTGGACTACACTTCAGTATAGGCGATTTCAACGGAGTGGTTCATCTTGCTCCTCTAGTACCTTTGGTAGAAATTGCACACATTATTTCAAGTGCAGTCTCACCTTCTTGTACTTCTGCAATAATGATGTCCCAGCTCTGGTACTGAAACTTGGCCGACGAAGGCAAGTGTGCCACAGGCTTTCTTTATCACCAGTCACCATTTTTTGGTGGTTGAGATACTTTATGGGGAAAACATGGTCTGTCTCTGATGATGCACAACATTTCTAAAGTGTGAAATGCCAAGACCCTTTCCATGGATCCTGCCTCTATTGGGATTGGCAACCTTGCCCCTGTCATAATGGCGCATTTGGATAGCAGTAAAAGGATAAGTCCAAGTCAGCGTGGATTTATGAAAAGGAAATCATGCTTGACTGATCTTCTAGAATCTTTTGAGGATGTGACAAGTAAAAAGGATGAAGGGGAGCCAGTGGATGTAGTGTATCTAGACTTTCAGAAAGCCTTTGATAAGGTCCCACACGGGAGATTGATGAGCAAAATTAGAGCACATAGTATTGGGGGTAGGGTGTTGACGGATAGAGAATTGGTTGGCAGACAGGAAACAAAGAGTAGGAATAAACGTAATGGCAGGCAGTGGCGAGTGGAGTGCCGCAAGTCTCGGTGTTGGGGCCGCAACTGTTTACCATATATATTAATGATTTGGATGAAGGAATTAGAAGTAACACCAGCAAGTTTGCAGATGACACAAAGCTGGGTGGCAGTGTGAACTGCGAAGAGGATGTTAGGAGGTTGCAGGGTGACCTGGACAGGTTGAGTGAGTGGGCAGATGCGTGGCAGATGCAGTATAATATAGATAAATGTGAGGTTATTCACTTTGGCGGCAAAAACAAGGAGGCAGATTATTATCTCAATGGTGTCAGGTTAGGTAAGGAAGAAGTGCAGCGAGACCTGGGTGTCCTTGTACACCAGTCACTGAAAGTTGACGTGCAGATACAGCAGACAGTGAAAAAAGCTAATGGCATTTTGGCCTTCATAATGAGAGGATTTCAGTATAGGAGTAAAGAGGTTCTTCTGCAGTTGTATAGGGCCCTGATAAGACCGCATTTGGAGTATTGTGTACAGTTTTGGTCTCCTAATTTGAGGAAGGACATCCTTGTAATTGAGGCAGTGCAGCATCGGTTCACGAGATTGATCCCTGGGATGGCGGGACTGTCATATGAGGAAAGATTGAAAAGACTAGGTTTGTATTCACTGGAGTTTAGAAGGATGAGGGGGGAGCTTATAGAGACATAAAATTATAAAAGGACTGGACAAGCTAGATGCAGGAAAAATGTTCCCAATGTTGGGCGAGTCCAGAACCAGGGGCCTAACCCTAACCCTATTTCTGTCACTGTGGCCAGAACAATGTCTTTTTTTGTGTCTATGGAAAGCAAGTTGATGATCAGTTTCTTTCAGATACATGTCCTCTACTGAAGGGTTAACAGGAACTGTCTGACTCAATGCCCATCCTGGTATTGTGATTCATCCTCCATTTTTAATAATCTCCTTGGTGATAGATTTGAAAGGAAGCCTAACACAAAAAAAGTCAAATATAAACAAAGTTCATAATGATTTCCAGCAATATTTGAGGACATTCATAAAGCAGGAAATTCCACTTGAGGAAGGATATTCCTGTCCGATGAAGCATCCTAATTTGAAAGTTTGGATTATTTAACATCAGAAAAGAAAGTCTTTGCTGTTAGAAAAAAAATAAAAACAGAAAGAAGGCAAATGGCAAAAAGATTGTGCCTTAGAAAAAGACAAGTACTGTTACAATTGTAGAGTACTGGCGAGGTCATACATGGAGCACTGTACACCATTTTATATCCATTATTTACAAAAGGATATCTTGACTTCAGAGGCGATTCACAAGGGATTCACCAGGCTAATTCCTGGATGCGAGGGATGTCCGAGCCTCCTGCATTCCAGAAAGTATTCCACAGGAATTCACTCAGCATGAAATAAGGGCAGCACAGTGGCACAGCGGGTAGAGCTGCTGCCTTATAGTGCCAGAGACCTGACCTCAAGTGCTGTCTGTGCGGAGTTTGCACTTGTGGTTTCCTCCGGCTGCTGTGATTTCCTCCCACATCCCAAAGGCGCGCCGGTTTGTAGGTTAATTGCCCCTGGTATCTAAGGAGTGGATAAGAAAGTGGGATAACAAAGGACCAGTATGAACTATGGATGGCATGGAGTTGAGCCCGATCGATGGTCAGCATGGACTCAGTGGGCTGAAGGGCCTGCTGCCATGCTGTGTCTCTAAAACTAAGAACGAAATCTCTTGTCCAATTTCTTTGTGCAAAACATAACTTTGCCCAAAACATAACTTTGCCCACTACCATGGTGTATACCCCAATGGAACTCTTGATGAAGACTGAGAATATGTTTTTGCCTTGTTTGACAGCAATTGTCTTTGTTGAACAGAAACAGTGGAGTTACAGAATCATTATATTGTTGATCAGTAAGAAACAAGTCGAAGGTATTTATTCACAAAATGCTGGAGTAACTCAGCAGGTCAGGCAGCATCTCAGGAGAGAAGGAATGGGCGACTTTTCGGGTCGAGACCCTTGGTCCTCACAGCCACCTAGCCAGCTGACACACTCAGGTCAGGTCGCATCCGTGGAAGCGAAGCTGATGCCTGTTCATGTTCTCGACCCTTCATCAGAACTTTTGATTTTAATTAACTGATGCTTCACTGCTATTTAAACATGTGGCACACCCGACACAATCCTTGCCCAAAGTGAAGACATGCCATTAATGATCCATTGATCTTCACCGTCATCAGCTCCATGATGGTTTGCCTTCATTTAGGGAAAGATGCGTGTGATGGATCAAGAATCAAGTGTGTTTAATTGTCATATGTACTGACAACTAAGCAATTAAATACTTACATGCTGCAGCATAACAAACCTGTAAACAAAATACACATGGATGTTATATAATAAACAACAATTCAATACATTAATATTCATCTGGCCAGCAGTATTCCATCAATACAGCTTCATTCCTTTTTCCTCTCCAGAGAAGGTTGATGAGTTGGCTCTGAATGAGCTGGGCAGGGAGACTGAACTCACAAGTTACACCAATGACATACTTACTCTTCATGATCCCAGATCCAGTTGACCTGCTGAGGATGTGTGTGTCAACAGGTCTTTCCTGCCACATCCTCTGCACCGAACAATTTGGAGACAGGATGAGTCTGTTTGAATGAAGCAGCACACCATACCTCTATCAGGGTGTCTACATGAGCTCCGTTAAGGAATTGTGGCCGGTAAATGGGCGGGAGCCAGAGGCAGAAGTCAGAAGCGTGCTTTGCAGGATAGAACTGCTCTGATCACACAAAGTACACACAGCTCATTGCTCACTCGGCTTACAATTCTCACCTGCAGACGCCAACTCCATGTATCACTGCACAGACGTCTCATTCCCAGTAGAACGCTGCTCGCTCTGCACACAATCCTCATACAACTGTCTGCACACGATACACATTCACACTCTGTTCATCTAGCTTCCTCACACACTGCACTACCAGTGCAAGCTGTGCACACGCAGCTCACTCGCATGCAGAGTCGCACTCACACATACCGCACACTGTTCTTAATCATGCTGCTCACGCAAGTGTCACTCTGCACCCATTGCTCACTTATATTCTACATACATTGCCCTTTGCCTCGAAGGTTCACTATCTACATATACAGTAAATTCACACAATGCAAGTACAGATCACTCTGCACACAACACACCCACACATGGTTTACTTTGCTGTCACATCTCCTGTGTGTGCACTAGTCCCAGACAACCTGTTTCATTCACACATACTTTGCACACTACACAAATTGTCATGAGTGCACACTGCTCATTAACTCTACTGCTGCCACACACACAAACACACACTCGCTCATGCAATGTGCACACTGCTCACACATCGCTTTATTATACAGAGCTGACTCAGGTTTTTCACTCATGCAGCACTTATTATTTCACACCACAAATGCTTTGCTCACACACACACATGGCATACATTGCTCACTCTCACTGCATATTCTTCGCTCTTGCCACTCACTTGCACTTTTCACAATCTTCACTCGCAAACACTGCTCAAATGCACACTCACACATAACACATTTCCTGCTTTCCACGCTTCACTCTCACTAGTAATGGTTGCAGCAGGAATTTAGACCGTATTCATACTTTGTTCCAAATGCTAATTTATTTATATATATATTTTTTAAATAATGGCACACAAGCATTAATTTGTTTTCTTTCAAATGGTTGATTGATATCTATAGAAACAAAAAGCAAAAAATTTTACTTATAGTTCTCTTCATGAAACTGAGCGTTTCATGTAAATTTGCCAAACTAAAGAAATGCTGCGAAGAGGTCTGTGATGTAGAGGGAATCGGGGGGGGAATCTGGCTGTGAATACTATAACCCATGGCCTTCATGGCAACGTGGCAACTGTCTGACAAGGCACTGTTGTTATTAAAGAAAGACACAATCTTGGGCCTCAACACTGAGATCGGAGACTGGAAAAGAGTTTCTGTGACTTAGTTTGTGTTTGATGGAGAACAATGCATAATAGTATTATTCAGGTTGGGAATTAGATGAGATAGTACATGTGATTGAAGTAGCATTCAACTCACATAGAACAAAGTGAGGAATTGGATGGTGTTGAGAACTTGGGGCAAGAAGGTTGGACCTCGGATTTGTGTCTTTGTTCTTGAAGTTTACTGGTCACAGTCTTATAAACAGGAGAGTCACTCAGAGATAGACATTTGTCCAGAGTGCTATAAAGAACTTCATTTCTTTAATCAATAGGCAGTGTTTTCCATAATTTCACTATCAATATGTATACAATTATATATTGCTGGCAGCTGGGCTGGCTTCATTCATCCAGATGATTGTTGAATATCCCTGCTTCCCAGCGTTGGGCCATTGTGCTTTTACGGCGAATGACTCTGGTAGATTCAAGTACCTACAGGCAAGATAACAAGGGTCAGGAAGATAGGATTGTGGAGCTGTAAATCATACATCCACCATGACGCAGAATAGGCAATCTGCAGACCATGAAGCACCAATTGATGTTAACAAACTTCCAATGCCATGAAAAGAAAAACAAAAGAAAAATTGACACACAATCTCTGGAAGGAGAAAAGATTAACAGATTTAAATGGTTATGATGGAGAGGGGAGCAGGATGGGCATATATAGGAATAGGAAAGTGATTGAAGGAAAGGTTGGTGCGTTGAAGATTGCATTTGTAAAGGAGGAGTGTGTTTGGAAGTAACATTCTTCAATATTCCCAAACGTGTGCTAGAACAGCACAACAATCAATGCCTCCGACGTTTTCCATACAGTTCATACTTTCATGCTCAGAACTTGAAGGAGTTTGAGACTTCTCTTGCAAAGATATTGAATGCTCAAATAATCGGTAGATTTTGCCCATGTTTGCTGCTTCCGTAGGTTGGCAATCTACTGCAAAACATTTGGGATGGTACAGTGGTGCAGCGATAGAGTTACTGCCTTAGAGTGCAAGAGATCCAGGTTCGATCCTAACTATGGGTGCTGTCCGTATGGAGTTTGTAGGTTTTCCCTGTGAACACGTCTCCCCCACACTTTAAAGGCGAGCAGGTTTGTAGGTTTATTCATTTTGTAAATTGTTAGTGTGTAAGGTAGTGCTAGCGTATGGGGTCATCACTGGTTGGTGTGGACTTGGTGGGCCAAAGGGCCTATTTCCACGTTGTATCTCTAAAGTCTAAAGCAAAGTCAAAATTACCTCAGGTTCTGGAGAACCTGAAATTCTTCTGGATTTGAGGAAGTATCCTGAGATAAATGTTAACATCAGGCCTTGGTGAGATCTCATCTACCCAATTGTGAGAACGGACCACTGACTAAGAACGTCCCTACTTGACTGGTTTGGGAAAGGAGGGAAGCATGTATCCATGAAGTAACCACATATGTCAGGAACCCAGTCACACCCGAAGACTGAGCAGAGGATCAATACTTGGAAGGGCTGGGCTAAGAGAGATTTGGAGGTGAGATATCAGGAAGATAATGGGGAGTCATAGACACTTTGATGGCATTGGGGAGGTGGGACAATGGCTGGTCATGGAGAGCCAAGGATTAGTCGAGGTGGAGAATGATCAAAATCAGAGTTCAACATTTGGAATGGGCCACCAGGGATAAAGGAAAAAATATTTCTGGAGCCAAATTGAACCATTGAAGGGTGCTCTATCATGCTCCTGACTTGCGCGTCACAGAGAGTAGAAAACCTTTAGGGCATCAGGACAGATCTCATTTGCTGTAGGATACTCAGCTGCTGCCGTGCTTTATTAACGACTGTAGAGTTCCTGATCAGTGGTGAGCCCAGGGTATTTGTGGTGATGTCAGATTTAGGTGTTTAGATTCCCTCAGGTTGGAGACAGTCATTGTTTGGCACTTCCGTAGCACATGAGCTTCTTGCCACTGATTGGCTCCTGCCTGAATGTTGTCCAAGTCTTGCTGTTTCATTTGTAAAGAGGTGAAAATGGGTCTGAACATGGTGCAATCATCAGAGAATCCTTCCTTCTGACCCTATGGTGGAAGAAAGCTCACTCATGGTTGCGCCCAAGACCATGCTCCGAGGACCTCCTGCAGTAATACACTGCAGCTGAAGTGACTGATCACCAACAACACATCACTCCAGTTCTCCCCGAGCTGTTTTACCAGGGTTCCTTGATGGTCACAGTTGGTCTACTACAGCCTTGACACCATCATTACACCTCTGGAATTCAGTTCATCCATCCAAACCTAGCCCTGGCCATTGCTGGTTGAGAGTAGACTAATTGGCCAGTAAGTAACTGGATTGGATTTGTCCAGTGAATTTCCCACATTGTTGGGTGGATGCCAGGATTGTAATTGCTGTAGAAGTTAGAAACATGGCAACCCAAAGAGCTCAAGTCTTCAGTAACAGCCATATGTTGTCCTGCTTTATTGTCTGTGCTCAGTCCAGTCCCTCACCATTTCTCGATATCACACACATGTTGTGAATCAGACAGGCTGCTGAGATGGTGGAGATCTCAGGAGGAAACTCAATATGGGGGATTGCAAATGCTTTCAGCTAGGCTTTGACACTACATGCCAATTTATAATCAAAGTTTCATGTCACTGGGCCCTCTGCATTGTGGGAGTGCTTCTACCCACAAACAGCATTAGTTCAAGAAAGTGCCTTGCTATCACCGTCATAGAGGTCCTAGGGAGAGGCAACATTCTTCCAGAGATGTCCCTCTGACATGGAGGAATAAAAGACCCATTAGTGGTTTTAATGATCAGATTATCATTAGGGCACAGCACCATTAAACAAGCCAAAGGAGTTTAGTCTCTCAAGCCCATGGCAGAGCAGCGGTCAAGCAGTTAGTAACACTGAATGGCGTTTTGAGTATATGTTGTGACATGCAGCACACTGAAAGACAGCAAGCCAAAGACTGGCGCAATGAAAACGTGACTACCTCAGTGTTGACGTCATCAGAAGGCTCGATACCAGCATACTGAGGTTTAAAAAAACGCATGATAATTTGAGTAAACATCATGAAATAAACCACTTCAGAAGCAACAACGAATGATCCTGACACTAGACATTTTAGCCCCTCACTGTCTCTTGGACTTGCCGACTGACACTATCGGCTGAAATGCCTTAGTATTATGGTACTGTCATTCACCGGCCCATCCAACCTGCCTGTTTGACACAATTATACAAAAGCTTAAGGAGGGGCTGGGAGCCAGAATCTCGCACACCACCATGGCTTCACACTAAAACATCAGCACATTATATACCAGGCTCACTGTATGTCTGGGAGAGTTCAGGAAAGAGGAACATAGTAGAGAAAGATGTAAAAGAGAAGAAGCAAATGAACAAAGGAGGAAGCAGAATATTTTTTTTCTCCATTAATTCTTTCTTTACTAAACCCATAGAATTACACCATCCAAACAATCATCCCCCAGCTCCATTCTTAACAAAAAAGGTGTCATTAAATCTGATCCTTTTATATCAAATTCACCTCGCTACTTTATTCAGTTGTACCCCTGTTAATCTTTCCCCCAACCACACATCACTTCTAGTTGAAAACAGATGACCTCGAGACTTCTCATTGACCTAGAAATCCAATCACTTTCACATAACCCAAGATTTATCGTCCACTGACAGGGGCAAAACAGATTGCTCAACATGCTTCACAAAGCAATCCAGAATATCCTCACAATTTACTGACAAAAAGGACAAGAATCGCAAACTTCAACATACCGTAGAATCATCCTTTTTTCCAAAAGGTTTCGCTCTCCTCTCTTCCTGGCAGTGCGTCGCTAGGAGATCTTCTGGTCGATCACCATTCAAAGCTCCATCTCCAGACGTCAACTTAGGATACCCTGGGGGACTTTGGGACTCCGATGTGGAGACTGTTTCTGCAAGGAAGTTACAATAATCGTAAATCTTTCTGTACTGACGAAGAACACTGTTGGCGGAGCAGTACAGACTGAATGCGGCGCTATTTGAAGGGCAGTATAGAGGGAATGCTGCACTGTTAGAGGGGCAGTATAGAGGGAATGCGGCACTATTTGAAGGGCAGTAGAGAGGAACGGTTGCACTATGGGAGGGCTGGTGCAGAGGGAATATGGCAGACTGGGGGTAATACAGGAGAAATTCTATACAGTTAGATAAGCCATCACCATCTATTCTGATAAAGGGCAGGGAACTGTTAGTGGGTTTGTGAGAAATGATTGTTCAAACAGCCTCACTGTTGGTGCAGTCATCATCTTAGAACCATTTGTATGAGCCTACTGTATACAAACAGGCAAAAACGTAATTTCTACAATGAATAGAGTTCAAAACAGCTGTGATTACTTAAAGGTGTGTGAAAGATGTGATCTAAAAATTCTTCATCATCTTCAAATGCTTGATCAGTGGGTTTCCCAAAGTTTGGAAATTGTTTCCCTGCACCTGTACCCCAGAAACATGAGAGTGAAGGCCACACTGACAAGAGCTATAACTTTAGAACGCCTTTGGTCAGAGTTGGGTGGTCAGCACCAGGTCCGTGCTGACAACAGCTATTTAGATGTAACTGCTCCACAACACTCGGCCCATAGTACCGCGGGCCATGGCTCATCAAACGATCATCTATACACACTTATATACGACGAAGGTTCCTGTCTCCAACACTCTACCAGGCCCAGTTCCAGCTCCCACTACTCTTTGGTGAAAAATAAATTCTTATTCTCCTTTAATCCTTCTCCTAAGTAATTTTGACTTGTCTTAGATTTAGGATCGCAGAGTGTCATAGGTGGTAGAGCTGCTGTCTTATGGCACCGATGATTTAAGCTTGGACTTTTGGTGACCTGTGTGGGATGTGTAGCTACTTCCAATGAGCACACAGGTTGCCCACCTATAAACTCTGGTTTATTCCTATATCTAAAGGTCAGGTTAATAAGTTGATTGGGGTCTGTAAATTGTTTCTCCCATGTAGGTGAGTAGTGGGATCTGGGGGTTGTTGATAGGAATGCAAGAGAATAAATAGAATTGTGCAAACAGATGGTGTGGGTGAAGTGTAGGGCCTGATCTTGAGCTGTATGGCTGAATGGGCGCCAAGTTATCAAGCTATCGTGGTTATGATAATGAGAAGCATGCACAGATCTGGACTGAGGTCTTGTGTGCAGCTTCAGCATGACCTGCCTGCGTTCATATTTTATGCCTCAGCCAATAAAGTCATTTTTTGCCATCTGATTAGCTTGGGAGATGTGTGGTTATGTACACCAAGGTCTTTATTTCTTCACACCTCCATGTCCTTGAGTCTATATCCATGATGTTGTTCAGTAACTTGTCTTTGTTCCCTTTTATATTAGGATCTTGGTTTTAAAGTGTAAATGATATGAATCGTTTAGTCTGCATCATACCTTAACATTGCACGGTGTTCCACCTTAACCAGAGACGTTGAAGTCTAATGCATTCTGCATTGAGGGACATTGTCAATAGTTAAACTATGTCACATCAACATGGTGTGAAGGTAGAAACATATGTGGAGGGCTACTTACTGGAGAAAAAGCCAAATTCTAGGTATGAAACCCCAGTAGTTATGGTAAGATAGTGGCAATCTAGTGGACATGAGATTATATCCCATTCATTTAGTAACAGCTTCAAATAAAATTCAATTAAATTTGTAGGCTGGTTTATCATGTAAAAACAAACATAAACGCAGTTGGATTGTGAAATCTCAGATGGTTCAAGGGTACCATTTCAGAAAGGGATCATTTAGCTGATGCTGAACATCTAATGCTCCCAGGGATGGAAACCAAATCAAGAGGCAAAGTTTAATTTGCAAGGGATCAAACTTTGCACTTGGCAGTGATGACACTTTGCCTCATTTAATGGATGACCAAATTAAGGACTGGATACCTTTCATTAAGGTAAGAAGTAAGCAAGGTTAAAAATCAATAAAACTACCAGCATTAACTTTGGGCTTTCACTCAGTGCATGCAAATCCCCCGAGATGTGAATTGCTTCATTCGAGCAACTTTGGCACTTTTTTTTTAACCATGACTCTCTTTTTAACCATGAACAGAAAGCCGTCCTGCCAATTTTCCATTAAAATTGAAACCTTCCTGCACATCAAGTAACAGATAATGGCATTAATCAGTCAGGAATGCCGCAAGTTATTCAAAAGAACAACATGAGGAAAAAACCCCAGAAGGTTGGAGAAAGCCAGTGAGGTAAAAATCCGTGCAGCTAGAAACAAATACTGTTTGGGATGACAACCTTTCATCCTGTACATGATCATTGCTTGGTAGTTAAGACTTTCTTGTCTCACATCAGTCTGTTCACCAATGATCCAGAAGCCAGTGATGTGGGCAAGAGAAGTCAAGAATGCCCAGAAATACCAGATTCAGAACAGCACAGATAATAGCCAATAGCACAATATTAAAAAAGCTGGGAATTTTTTTATTGAGTTATCACCATAATGTGGCCAATGCATAACAGAAATATGGCTTGAGGTGAACCAAATTTGATATAAACTAGGATAAACACAGCAGAGTGCTGCATAAATCATTGGAATAATTAAATCCGGTGTGGCTGCAAAGGCACAGGCAGTGATTCTCTGCACACCTTGGGATCAAATAGAATGTTGGGGTTGAACACAGCTAGATTATTCTGTTGAAGATATACACAAAATGCTGGAGTAACTCAACGGCACAGGCAGCATCTCTGGAGAGAAGGAATGGGTGATGTTTCGGGTTGAGACCCTTCTTCAGACTGTCCCACTGAGTTACTCCAGCATTTTATGTCTATCTTCGATTTAAGCCAGCATCTGCAGTTCTTTCCTACACATAGATTATTCTGCCATTGGCTGGAGAAAGGATTGTGTTGCTGTCTTGGGAACAGACTCCATGGCAAAGGAGGAAGTTTAATATGCAAGGGATATTAAATGGATGTTAAAAGACCCAAGGAGTGGCCTGATCCGCCACATACCCATATAAAAGTTTAATATGCAAGGAATATGAAGGAAACAGAAACATAGGGGAAAGAAACAGGTTGCTGGAATAACAGTGCGTAGGGCAGCATTTCTGAAGAACATGGATAGGTGATGTCTCACCTCTAACTATGTCTTTGGTAGGCATTGTCCAACTGCAAGGGAAATCATGTCTTACAAATTTCATTGATTTTTGGAAGAGATGACCAAAAAGATTGATGAGGACAGGGCAGCAGACATTGTCCACATGGCTTTGACAAGATATGGAATGATAGGCTGGTCCAAACGCTTAGGTCACATGGGATCCACGGTGAGCTAGCTAACTGGAAACAAAATTGGCTTGAAGGTAGGAGACAGAGGGTGGTGCTAGAGGGTTGTTTTTAATTCCGGTGAACCACAAGTATCGGTGCATTGTTGTTCATTATTTATACTAACAATTTGTATTAGAATGTAGGTGGCATGGTTAGTAAATTTGTGAATGATACTAAAATTGGTGGAATATTGAACAGTGAAGGTAGTTATCTAAAATACAACAGGATCTTGATCAGCTGGGCTAAAGGGCCGAGGAATAGCAGATGGAGCTTAATTCAGATAAATCGTAGGAGACTGGTGTAGAATAGAGAGACCAACGGGTGCAGGTACATAAATTCCTTGGAAGTGGTGACATAGATAAACAGATGGCGAAGAAGTCATTTGACACACTTGCCTCCATAGGTTAGGGCATGAATGCAGATTGGGAGGTAATGGTACAGTTGTACAACATATATGGACTTTAGCTCCTCCAGTTGTAGATCCAGCATGTTAAGTGACCTAGTCGCAACATCACACAATAAACTGTGCAAGAGGGAGGGCAGCAGCAGAAGGCGAAGGGACTGGGCATCTGTTGCTCCCTTACAGGTTTCTCAAATCATCAAATCCCAGTCAGTTCCTGGGATTTTCTGCCACACAAGGGCAAACTAGTGGATGTACCTACCTGAAGGGAGGCTCCCTCCAGGGAGCTGCCTCAGTCTCTGTGCCCGCAGCTCCGCCTCCCGACGTTGCTCTTCCTCAATTTCCTGCTCAATCAGGAAGTGGGTCTGAGGCTTCCAAAGTCGCAGGGTGTAGGGTTGGGACTCTGACCTCCTTTCTGCCAACTCCTGACAATCCGTTGAGTAAGACTGGACCGAGTTGCTTTCCTCTAGAACATCATGCACATCCAGAGATTCCCGTGATGCGGAGCGGACTAACCTGGTCTGCCAAGCCGGCTGTGGTAGAACTGGCACATCATCTGTTTGCTGCTCAAATACCTTTTTCCGTTCTTCTACTTCTTGAGGAACTCCTTTATCATACAGGCCTTTGACTTTGCCTTCTTCCTTCAATTTCTCCTCCCTCTTTGAGTCCATTTCAATTTCTCTCTGGACAAAAAAGACCATCCGATTCTTGTCTTTATGTTTTAAGAAAGTAGATCCAGGGGATGGTTGGGATAAGAGTGGCTTGGTCTTAATTTCCACCATTTCCTCAGAGTTTACTGACTTGCTAATCCCTCGTTCCTTGCGAAGAATTTCTTCCCTTTCCAAGGCTAATCGGATTTCTTTCTCAATGGGAGTTTCAAGGATTGGCTTCTGCTCGGGACACTCATATGCACAACTGTTATCAGTTCCTATGTTCTGCATTTCATTTGATGCCCCACCATCACTAGTGTACCCATAACCATAGTCATTGGTCATCTCACCTAATCCAGAATCAAGGTCATCTGTTGAGGAGCAGGCAGCCAGATTTCGCCGAGTGGAACCACATCTTTCACCATCATTGTCTTCCAGAGTTGCAATCTTCTCAGCAATGAACACACTATTGCTCACATGACTTTCAGGCCCATTATCCTTCTCATCATCGTGGGTGTAATTGACTCTAACAGCTTTTACCATGATTGTTGGACTGGTGTCCAAGACAATCCCACCCTTGTCGTGAAGAGTTGATTCAGAGGGCGTGGAAGAATGGCCCAAAACCCTGTGGGACTGAGCAGAGGGCCGAGGACTGGTTGGTTCTTCTTGCCTTGACTTCTCCATCTGGAGGAACTGTTGTCTAGCAGCGACAAAGTTTTTTTGCTGACTGTTGATGTCTTCGGGATGAGAATTGGAAGGCTCGTCATGGAAAGAAAATGAATTGGCATGTTCAGTGGACTTCTGGATCTGGGATTCATCTTGCTTCTGGGTGGAATCTTCAACCGATGGTGTCTCTTCCAAATGTAATGACTTTGTTGAAACGTGCGTCTCTGCAATGGTGGTGCTCTTCTTCACGGCTTGGTTTCGAATTATGTCCCTTCTCTCTTTATTAAGAATGTCACCACCTGTTGTTTCTTTAATGATTACTGTTTGGTATTTTCTTTCCTCATCATCCGAGAAGAGTTTAGTTGGGTTTTTTCCTTTATCATATTTTCGAAGATCAAAGTTGGCTTCTTTTTTTATGCTAGTTAACTTTCCATCCCTGGCTGTTGTAACTGCAGAAGGCACACTGCCAAGTCCATCATTATTCAAAGTGCCCTGATCACTCATGTCTTGGATGACAGGAACCCTCACGGCATGAATGATGGAATCATCACCACAGTCTATCGAAAATGGAATGGCTGAAAAAGAAGGCACTGAACTATTCTGTGTGATTGGGGTCAGATTGGGATAAACATTGGTTTCGTGTTGAAGACTCACATTGGAAACATCCATATTGACTGAAACCCCATTCTCCACGCTGAAAGCATTACTCTCAGCTTTCTGCATTGGGACAGGAGCCTCGTCTTCAAGACCGTCCTCAGTTTCGCTAGGTGTCTTTAGATCTCTGGAGAGAACAATTTTATTGCCTTCACCTTCCTGTAGTGGGAGCTCATCAATTGCCTCCACATGGACCCGATGCTCAGTGCCTGCAGGAATCTGCTGTGCAATTTCAGTGAGAGATTTATCACTCTCTGAACCTTTGGCCCACTTGGGTCCGCCCTCTGAAATTCCTATCGGAAGGGTTCCAGAGGCTGGCAGCTCCCTGTGCAGCAGATCCTTGGAGGTAGTAGCGGCCTGGTCAGATTCAATTTCATTCACCACAGTTATTGGAGACACAGAAGTCTGTTGTTTCTGATGGAGGAAAAAGAAAAACTTCAGTCAGAGAATGTACACAGTGCCTGTTGTAACCCGTGGCACGCAATCTTCACGATTACGGTCAGTTATTCTCAGATTCAGAATAGAGCTCCACCAATGATATTAGTTAAAGAGTGATATTAATTACTGTCAAGAGTAGACAGTAAAACTTGAAACTTAACCTCGGCAGAACAGACTGCAGTATTTTAAAGACATTTGGACAGCAGCATAGATAGGAAAGGCTTGGAGGGATATGGGTCAAATGTGGGCCAATGCTACTAGCTTAGATTTTGAGTTGGGCCAAATGGCTAGTAGTCCTGTATGACTCCATGATATCTGTACAGGTTCTTTCAGCTGGTTGTACATCAGTGGAGAGAATGTCTTGACACAGCACTTTAATGCCAGGCAAGTTCTCAGCTTGCACATCGGATTTGATCTTGGGGCTCTGCTAAGGGACGGGTTGATCAGGCCCCTGCAATTTCCAGAGATGGTGCGGTCATGTTGCATTTGTGTGCTTACTAGTTTAGTTTAGAGATACAGCACGGAAACAGGCCCTTCAGCTCACTGAGTCCGTGATGACCAGCGATCCTCGCACACTTACACTACCCTACATACACGAGGAACAACTTACAATTATACCAAGCCAATTCACTTACAAACCTGAAAGTATTTGGAGTGTGAAAGGAAACTGGAGATCCCGGAGAAAACCACACAGGTCACGTGGAGAACGTATAAACTTCGTATAGACAGCACCCGTATGTCAGGATCGAACCAGTATCACTGGCGCTGAAAGGCAGCAACTCTACCGCTGCGCCTCCGTGCTTCCCTAATTTATGTATCCATCTGTTCATGATGAGCTCCATTTCCCGCTGAGATTCATTGCTAATGATGGCACAACAGTCACCCATAAGAACAGTGTCCACATTCAGGATTCCCCAACTGAACTTATTCCATAGAAATCTTGGAAGCCAATTATCTGTGACCGGCCACCTGCCCTGTCTTGTTGACAGGAAGTCTTGCAGCCCAACAGTCAACCCAGCATCATCACTCCACTGTTTCCTTTACATTTCAGCCATCGCCTGTCCAATGCAGCCCCAGCCAACTTGCACTTCTTATTTCCTTCATTTAGATTGAAAACCATGGTTTCAGATTAAACTGGTTCATTTCTGATCTTCGTGTAAAATTCTGTAAGATACATGGTCACTTTTCCCTGTGGCCCGACTGCAACAAGATAAAGGCCATCGCCTTGCACAGCACCAGCTCTAATGTAGACACACAAGAAACCGCAGATGCTGGAATTGTGAGCAAAACACAAAGAGCACTGAAAGATCTCAGTAGGTCAAGCAGATTTGTGGATCTGTCACCTTCATTAGATGCTACAGCTATTTGTACCATTAATTCATCCAAAATTGATAAAAATAATTAGACTAATTAAAATATATCACAAGCTGTTAGACAAACATGGGTAGAAATAACAATGGTTCTGATTATGATTTTCTAGTTGCACCGTGATGCCAGAAAGACTGTTATTATGGTGTCATGGTTTAAGAAAGGGAAAGAGGATAGAGCATGTAATTACAGTCAATGTTAATGCTGATGGTGGGGTACATTATTTTCAGAAACCACAGAGGGCAGTGTAAAGCATTGTGTAGAAAAGCGAAATGAATCAGCACGGATTGTTTCTGGAATGTTCTGTCTGGCAGAGTTGAATGGGTTTTAATGAGGTGGTGGTTGACAAGAGGAGCTGGTGATGACAACACATTATCATCACCCACTTGCATTTCAATAAAGAGTTTGATCTAATGCAGGATTTTGGCAAAATCCCATATGATCAGAAGAAAATAGCAAGTTTATTTAAGAACTGAGTGACCTGGGTGTGTGACTTGATACATTATTATACCAGACATTGATCCTGATTGAGGATTAACATCTTTCTTGCCCCACATTCCCAACTGATCCAGATCCTGTTACAATCTTGGATATCCTTTTTAACTGTCCACTGTATCATCAGTTGTGGCGTCACCTGCAAATTTCTTAATAATCTTAACCAAGTTGTCATCCAAATCAAAAATGTACATACCAAGCAGCAGTTGAACCAACCACAGCAGCACTATACTATTCACAGGCATCCAATCAGAAAAGAAACCCCTCCACAACTACCCTTTGACTCCTTTCTCCAAGGTAATCTTGTATCCGATTCATTAGCTCGCCTTGGAAACCATGCAATCCAACCTTCCAGACTGGCCTACCACGTGGGCCCTTGTCAAATTCAACATGGACAATGTCCAATGCCCTGCCCTCATCATCCAGTCTTCTGGTATCTCGTTTGTAGCTGACAAAGATGAAAATAATCTCTTATCAGGGACCCAGCAATCACTACTTTGGTTTCCTGTAACAATTCTGGGAAAGATCTCATCTAGCTCATCTTACCCTTATCTGACACATGGCATCCTCCACTTTCTCTTTCTTTTTACCGAGTTGCTACAGATTATCTATGTACCTCTCCCTGAACTCACAATCTTCCATATCATTCTCCTTGGTGAATACTGATGAGAAGTATTCATTTAGGACCTCACCCACATTGCCTACCTCCACACATAGATTACCTCCTTGATCCCAAAGAAGCCCCTTTCTTTCCTATGTTACCCTCTTACTCCAGATATAAAGGAGAATGCGAAGGCTTTCTTTAAGTATCTTACCTGTCAAAGGCATTTCATGACCCCTTTTTCTCTCCTAAATTCTTTCTTAAGTTCACCCGTGTACACTGTATTCAAAAGCCTCTCTCGACTCGACTTCACCCTCCCCCTTGCCTGTATCTGCCACATGATTTCTTCATAGCATTTCATCATTTTGAATTTGCTTAGGATATTAACCGTTATTAGCAAGAGGCAGAATACAAGATCAGGCGAGTTAAAGGCATCAGAGGTTACAGATAGAAGGCAGGAGAATGGAGTTGAGGGAAAAATAGATCAACCATGATAAGATGGCAGAACAGACTCAATGGGCTGAACACCTAATTCTGCTCGTATGTCTTATGCTCAAGCTATTGAACAAAGTACTGCACAGTGCACATTTCTGGTCACCACAAGCCAAGAAGTATGTGATAGCAGTAGTGAGGGTGCAGAGAATATTTAAGAGGATGTTGGCAAGGCAGTAGAAGTTTAGTTAGGAGGGGAGATTGACTAGGATAGGAGATTGACCAGGATAGGATGGGAAAGGATGAGAATCCTTTCCTCCGGCAGCTCATTCCATACACTCATTCTTATTACCCCTCAGGTTCCTATTAAATCTTTCCCCCCTCACCTTTAACCTATGGTTCGCGATTTCCCTACTATGGGCAAGAGACTGTGCGTCAACCCAATCTATCCCTCTCATGATTTTGTACACCTCTATAAGATCACCCCTTACCCTCCTGCACTCCAAGGAATAGAGTCATAGCCTGCTCAACCTCTCCCTATAACTCATACCCTTGAGTCCTTTCCTATAACTTGGTGCCCAGAACAGAACACATTATTCTAAATGCGGCCTCATCAATGTCTTATATAACTGCAACATGACCTCCCAACTTCTATACTCAATACATCACAATACTTCCTCAATGTAGAATTAGTTTGGATAGCTCATTAAGGCCCATGATAACATTAATATCTATTATCCTACAATATAGAAGCACTGAGGTTAGATACCAGGCTGAATGAAGATCACCATCACCAACAAAAAGAGCATTGTGCTGAGAACATAGTAGCTCAAAATTATTTTTTAAATTGATCATAAATCAGATCTGATCAGGTCATGATGGAAATATCGTGAGGGAACACTTTGCTTTGAAATGTTTTAAAACAGCATGTCATAATTATATGACCATTATATATGACCTGCCACGCCCTGAAACTGTTATCTAGAGATATCCTTTGCCCAATTAAACTATTTAAGAAACTGCTGCAAACAAAATTTAATTGTATCTATACATCATGATAATTGTGTGTATGACAATAAACTCTACTTGTTTTGCAAAATTTAACTTGCAGGCAAGGAGTTCAAAGATTATTTTCATGTTTTCATTTTCACTGAAGACTTGTTTGTTAGTTCGGACAATCTTGGAGATGGAGTGGGCCAATTGAGGCAGGATATTGTGATAGATCCTCTCTATTATTCCGACTGGAAATTCAGTTGTAAACTGAATAAATGGACACTTGTGCACCAGCTACATTGACTAACATGACAGCATGTTAATGCATAAAGTCACAGTTTAACTTGTCCATGTTATCTGCAGGGAGAGAGTGTCTATCATTGGACTGCGGACATCCCTGATAAGCTGAATTCCTGGAATCTTGTCAGCCAGTGTGTCACTGGCTAGCACTTTGCACCCCACCAACCTCATGCACACTGCACAGAGGCAGCCAGCAAAGCTAAACTACCATAGGGCAAAGCAAGACTATCCCATTTGCTAATTAGCTTACATTGTGCAACCGCTGATTACTAACTGCTCTCGTCTTTATTTTCAGTACAAATTATCTTGATAGGAAAAAAATGGTCTAATTCCATATTTGTAAAATAAATTGACAAAATGGGCAGAAAGGTTTAGCCCCTCGGTATCAACTTGTCAACTGCGTGAATATCAGGCGATTCAGCCACCGTGCTGCTCTTGTCCCACCACTTCACAGTCTAATTGTGAGGAGACCAGTAATTGGGAAAGACTAGGGAGTTAGCATCACAGTGCCTGATATCAGAGACGTCAGAAATATAGAAACAAGGAACTACAAATGCTGGTTTATTAAAAAAATGTTGCTGGAATAATTCAGCAGGTTAGGCAGTATCCCCAGGGGACTTAGATAGGTAATGTTTTGGGTTGCGACCCTTCTTCAGACTGATTATGTGGGGAGGGGGTGGGGAGAAAGCTAGAAGAGAGGAGAGGCAGGACAAAGCCTGGCCGCAATATTTGGAGAGCAGAGCAAATCAGGAATCCAGGTGTTAAGGGCAGGTGAGGTGGGGGTGGAAATTACAGGACTCGAATAAGTTTGAGGTCATAAAATCATAGTTATGCACAGAAACAGGCCCTTCAGCCCAAGTCATGCTGATCCAGGGTGATGGAGGAACTGAAGGAAATTCACATTAGTCAGGAAAAGGTGTTGGTTAGACTGATCCTGGTCCTCACCTGTATCACCACCAGCCACCATATCCAGCACATCATCCTCCGACATTTCTATTACCAGTCACATCTTCCCATCCCCATCCATTTCCACATTTTGCAGAGACCACACCCTCTGCAACTACTTGGTTCATTCATCCCTTCCCACCCAAACCACCCCCTCCCCAGGTACTTTCCCATGCAACCCCAGGAGATGTGACACCTGCTCCTATTCCTCCTCCCTCACCTTGTTCCTGAAATGGTTGTCAAGTAAAAGAATGGTAAATTAGGAACATTCGCTTGGAGATATGTGTCATTGTTTTAACAAAACTTAAGAAGAATGGTCTTCAACCATTTTGTTTATCTTTCCAGAGTAGGCCATGGACCAAACACTGGTAAATGGGATGAGTAGGGTTAGATACTTGATGGTCGGCGTAGACATGGAAGGTTGAAGGGCCTGTTTCTGTCATCGTGATTCTATGACACAATGCCTGCCCTGCTGCATATCACAGTTTTTTGTTTTTTTAACCACAGTTCAATAACCTGATCGCTGTTGACATTAGAAAATGGAAAATGTCTAAAAACTTACTGATCATTTGATAAGGTCATATGAAGGCCGGTATTGTGTATAGCATGATGCCAAAATACAGATGTGTATGTTAATGTGACTCATTATAGACAATAGACAATAGGTGCAGGAGTAGGCCATTCGGCCCTTCGAGCCAGCACCACCATTCAATGTGATCATGGCTGATCATTCTCAATCAGTACCCCGTTCCTGCCTTCACCCCATGCCCCCTGACTCCGCTATCCTTAAGAGCTCTATCTAGCTCTCTCTTGAAAGCATTCAGAGAACTGGCCTCCACTGTCTTCTGAGACAGAGAATTCCACAGATTTACAACTCTCTACAGAAATGCATGGTGACTTTGCACTGAGGATTAGGTCTTAGAAGCAGATATATCTATAAATGCAGTGGAATGCAGTGGAATGGATTGGGCAAATTCAGACAGACTGCAGAGGAAGCCAAGAGCACTCAGTCATCACAAACTCAGTGAAAAACAGGAAAGTTAAGGTTAATAAAGGTGCCACATCTTATTACCTTTAATGCGCTTGTTAAAAGTTGCGTAAAGTAATGGCACAAAGATAAACAAGATAAAAAAGATAAGTTTGATCAAAATGGCAGAAAATTGTCCAAAGGTAGGAACTAAATATTCAACACATTTGATATTTCATTTCTATGGAGAAGTTGGAGTGTTTCTGATTACAAGAATGAGATGAAGGACAGCATAAGAAAGGATATTTCTTCGAAAATCAAAATCATGACTATCTCTCTATCAACAACAGCACTGATTTTTGTATCATATGCAACTTATTAATCATAGGCAGGATAGACTGCAGGAAGATATGCCCCCAATTCAGAACTAGATAACATTAAAGGGCTGACAGGTGGGAGATTTGAAGGGTATCTAAGATGTACCTTTTTGTCCCAGCTAAAAGGCCACTAGCTTAATCAAGTCAGATAAAAACTGACATTGCTGCCAGCAATGTTGATTTCAGTGGGCACTGTGCTTGGGCAGGTTAAAGTGGCTTGGGTTTAGCAGATGTATTCCCGCCTCGTGATCTGGGAGGTTTCTGCTGCCCTGTCACTCATGGGAGCCTGGCACACATGCATGGTGGCAGTGCTCCAGGACAGCCTCCGCTGGGTGTAGCCCAGTTACGGGTATAGGTGCTGGTCGATCAGAGCTAACCTCTGACCTAGAGTTAGAGGTTTATCTGGTTGTTCAAAATTATAATCAAACAAAGCCATTATAAAATACATGAGTCAATTTAGACAGTCCTAAAGTACAGAAACAAGCTGTTTGACCCATTGTGTCAATGCCAACATTGGCTGAGATAGATTGGGATCAAAAGATTTTGTAGCAAACAAACAACAATGGAGTTTAAAGAAATATTTCATCATTTGAAACCAATAAACATCCCTTTGAAAGAATGCAAACACTATTGGATAAACATTACACCCAAAGTTAAGTTGAGGAATTAAGGATAGCATTGGAATTTCACCGGAAAAGTTGAGATTGTTTTCCTGGGACCAAAGGAAGTTTAGAAGAGATTTAGTTTAGTTTAGAGATACAGTGCGGGAACCGGCCCTTTAGTCCACACCAACCAATGATCACTTCACTAGTTCTATCCTACACACTAGGGACAATTTACAGAAGCCAAATAACCTGCAAACCTTCTGATCTTTGGAATGTGGGATGAAACCAGAGCACTGGGAGAAATCCCACATGGTCACAGGGAGAACCTGCAAACTCCATTCAGACAGCACCCATAGTCAGGATTGAACCTGGGTCTCAAGATTTCAAGATAAATTTATTGAATGCATTCAAGAGAGAACTAGATAGAGCTCTTAAGGAAAGCGGAGTCAGGGGGTATGGGGAGAAGGCAGGAACGGAGTACTGATTGAGAATGATCAGCCATGATCACATTGAGTGGTGGTGCTGGCTCGAAGGGCTGAATGGCCTACTCCTGTACCTATTGTCTATTGTCACATGTATCAATTAAGGTATAGTGAAACTTGAGTAAATTTGGTGCTGTAAGGCAACAACTCTACTGCTACACCACTTTGCATCCCTTTTTTTTTTATAGAGATATGCAAGATCATGGGGGTTAGACTGGGTTAACGGAGAACTGTTCCTATTTACTGCTGTTTCTAGGACAGGGACACAGGTTAAAGTGAAGGATAAAAGGTACAGCGCAATGTGAGGAAATATGTGTCTGTTGGTGGACTTGAGAGGAATTTTGAGGGCTACACAAGGAAGAGTAGGATCGTCTTGTGATGGACCCAACTTAACCAAAATCATCACTGTTTGTCTTTGTGTGCGCAGTTCACTGTAGGATATCAGCTGCATTTTGAAAGGAGTTCATTGGCTATGAAACAGAAGTTTCCTGAAAAACCTGATCAAGTTCTAGAGAAATACAAAGCTCTTTCAGAAGCAGAGTGATGAACGAAGAGCCGTCAAAAATCTCAGCCAACAGCACTTGCCCCAAAGGTATTTACCCAGACTGAGGTTCGCTGTTCTTTACTTCGCTGGTCTTTATGCAATTAGTCCAGGTAACAATGTCACTCAGAGGTACAGGTGAGCATTAAATCCTGGTTCATAGTGGAGCTGTCTCCACATCCAATGAATCCGCCAGCTCTAATAAGATTCCACCAACAGGCACATATGCCTCTTGCCACCCCTTTCAGCACCTAGAAAGGCTTCACTGATCCATTATGCCTAACACAGACAGATAAGCAAAATCTGACCCTGCCATCTCACTGCTGCATTAACTCATAGGGGCTCACCTGACAAGAGATGTTCTCTTTTATCTAAAGATACACATGAAAAGCTGGAGTAACTAAGCAGGTCAGGCAGCATTTCCGGAGCAAAGCATTAGGTGACGTTTTGGGTCGAGACCCTTCTTCGGATTGAGATTCAGGGGAATGGGAAATGAGAGATATAAACGGTGTTATAGAGAGATATAGAACAAATGAATGAGAGATATGTAAAAAGGTAAGGATGATCAAAGAAAGGTGAAGCCTACAATGATTCCTGAGAAAAAGAAAGGTACCAAAATCTAATGTATGGATTTCTGGAAGAAGTCACCAGCCAATACTTGCAGATTTATTGTTTAGACAGGAGGAAATAAGTGCCCAACTCATCCATGCCGACAAAGATGCCCCATCTAAGCTAGTCCCATTTGCCCAGCATTTGGTCCTTATCTCTCTGAACCTTTCCTATCCAGGTACCTACTCAAATGTACTGGAGTCATTGAGGGCTACAGCACAGAAACAGGTCCTTCACCCCACCATGTCTGTGACAATCGTCAACCACCACTTTTGCTGCACAATATCAGTAGCGGAGTGTGCATTACCCCAGGAGCAAGAAGGAGCACCATCCCTCCTCACAAATGGCTGAGGGATGAATTAATCTGATTGTTCTCCCAGGAGACAAACAATGAGTCAACGTGGAAGGGCTGTAATAGGAGCCGTGGAAAAACCAGTCTTGGGCAGGCTAGTTCAACAGCAACAGAATGACTTTAGTATAGTAAAATGCCTCGCAGAAGTTTTAATGAACTTGATTTTAAAACGTATTAATGAGATCATAGAACATAATTTAAAATAATGCTGCAGATGCTGGAAATCTGAGCCAAGTCAAAGACTTGGCAGATCAGGCAAGAACCATGGAAAGAGAAACAGTTTGTTTGTCCGAACAAGAGAAAGAAAAGCAAGTTTTAAGTTGCAGGGTAGGTGGGTATGGGTGGATGGGATAAAGGGGATATCTGTGATAGGTTGGGACCACACTTGTTATGGGGATGGAATAGTAATGGGGAAGTTGGGGAACTGAGCCAAGATCACAGGTGGGTGACTTTGCCGCAAAGTAGTTTTAATCCAGACAGAAAAAGTGGGTTATCGGAGGTTGGAGAATCCAATAGTATTTAGAAGGCTGTAACGGGCAGACAGAAAATGAGATGCTGGGAATCACTGTATTGGGCCTCATTACAACAATGCAGGATGCTAGAGACAGATAGATCTGAGTGGAGTGGTCTGCTGAATTAAAGTGGAAGGCAAAAGGAAAGTCAAGGTTGCTCTGTGAACTAACACAAACCGAGAAGCCCAGTTTGCAAATGGTTTATCCAAAAGAGTGACCACATGGTGACTATTGAATGCAGTTGATTGGAAGTGCAAGTGAATCGCTCCTTCACCTGGAAAGACTGTTTGGATCCCAGGATGGTGGGGAGGGAAGAGGTGAAAGGACAGGTGTTGCTTCGCCTGACTTGCATTGAAAGGGGTAACATGATGGGGAGTAGTTGGTGGAGATGGAAGAGTGGACCTGGGAATCACCAGGGGATGGGATCCACGAAACGCTGAGAAAGCAGCACGTGTCAGATGGCAATCCTTTTGGAATGGTGGAAATTGTAAAGGATGATTCCTTGAATACAGAAGTCAGTGGATTGGATAATCAAGACCAGGGAAATTCTGGCTTCACCACAGTTGATGCTGTTTATATGGATTTTAATAGGCTATTTGATAAATTCTTTCATGGTAGGCATGAGTGTTATTTTGGACGAGTGTTTTTTTGGCTGGACATCTGTGACTAGTATAGTTCTAAGGATAGATAGTGTAACAGGAACTGCAGATTCTGGTTTACACCGAAGATAGACTGCAAAATGCTGGAGTAACTCAGCAGGACAGGCAGCATCTCTGGAGAGAAGGAATGGTTATATATATAAATGTGTAGGAAAGAACTGCAGATGCTGGTTTAAATCAAAGGTAGACACAAAATGCTGGAGTATCTCAGAGGGACAGGCAGCATCTCTGGAGAGAAGGAATGGGTGATGTTTTGGGTCGAGACCCCTCTTCAGATATATGTGTGTGTGTATATATACACACTGTAAGTTTGCTGTAAATTTGTAAAATTGGTGGAGCTTGGGACAGTGAAGGAGGATACAGTCAAAGGCTGTCAAAGTATACAGTGGGAAATAAATAAATTATAGATATCTGGAGTATGGTGTGCAGTTCTGGTCGCCAAATTATAGGAAGGATGTCGACAAAATGGAGAGGGTACAGAGGAGATTTACTAGAATGTTGCCTGGGTTTCAGCACTTAGGCTACAGAGAGAGGTTGAACAGGTTGGGTCTTTATTCTTTGGAGCGTAGAAGGTTGAGGGGGGACTTGATAGAGGTTTTTAAAATTTTGAGAGGGACGGACAGAGTTGACGTGGGTAGGCTTTTCCCTTTGAGAGTGGGGAAGATTCCAACAAGGGGACATAGCTTCAGAATTGAGGGACAAAGGTTTAGGGGTAACATGAGGGGGAACTTCTTTACTCAGAGGGTTGTGGCTGTATGGAATGGGCTTCCGGTGGAAGTGGTGGAGGCTGGCTCGATTTTATTATTTAACAGTAAATTGGATAGGTATATGGATAGGAGGGGATTGGAGGGTTATGGTCTGAGTGCAGGTAGATGAGACTAGGTCAGGGAGAATGGTCGGCGTGGACTGGTAGGGCCGGACAGGCCTGTTTCCATGCTGTAGTTGTTATATGTTATATATGTTATATGGGCAGAGGAATGGCGGATGGAGTTTAATCCGAACAAATGGGAGGTGTTGCACTTTGAGATGTTCAATTTAATGGGAAGTATATAGTTTTGTCAATAGGTTTAACAACATTAGTGTACAAAGGGCTCTAGGAGTCCAACTCCATGAACACAAGTATATAGAGCAATAAAGAAGCTGAGTGGTATGCTTGCCTTCATTGTCATGGCATTGAGTACAAGAGTCAGGGAGCCATATTGCAGCTCTACAAAACATTGGTTCGACCACATTTGGGGTATTGTATGTAGTTCTGGTCACCCCATTACAGGAAGGATGTGAAGGTTTGAAGTGGGTGCAGAAGAGGTTTACAAGAATGCTTCCTAAATTAGAGGGTATTAGTTATCATTGGACAAATTTGTTTTCTCTGGAGCATCAGAGGTCGATGGGAGAAATGATAGAAGTACATAAACTTATGAAACTTTAGCCAATTCATTTTGAAAATCCAAAATACATCGTATCCACTAGTATTCCTTTATCCACGCTACCAGTTACATCCTCAAGAAACTCCAACAAGTTTAATAACCGCGATTTTCCTGTTATAAACGCATGCCGAATTTCTCTAATTGGTTGAACGTTTTTAAGTGCCATACGATCACATCCTGTATCACAAGTTCTAGCATTTCGCTCCTACTGATGTTGGGTTCATCATCAGGGTGAGGAGAATTATCGACAACGTCTAAAATTGATACACAACGCCCGAAATTCTGCCCGAAAACAGCAAATACTGTACTTGCAACATTTGGCAAGTCAGGCAGCATCTGCAGAGAGAAGGGGCTGACGTTTGTCGATAGTTGAGGATATCGATAACGCAGGTGGGGTGCAATAGAGAAACGACTTCATCTTTGCTGTAAATGTCCCGTTTCACATAACGAGTGCGAGAAGTGTTTTACTGACTAACTCCCTGAACTGAGCAACGTAGGGCGAGGAAGGAGCCCCGCCAGCCAGCCGACGGGAACCACTCCTGGCCCCGGACGGTCCCGCCGCCCTCCCGCAGTGGAAGAACCCTCCCTGCGCCACTTACCTGCGGCTGTTCGGTGTCTCTGGACGGATGACCGGCCTCGCTCGCTGTCTAACACCGCTCTCAAGTCCAGAGTCCAGACTGGGACCACACCCAGCGGCAGAGGGGGAGGCAGAGGGCGGATTCTGCCCCGCTTCCAGTCAGGCAGGATACTGGGCGGGCGGAGAAGGAGCAGCGCCTTGTAAAGCGGCACTGACCCCAGGCGGAGAGAGAGGTTCACTTGACCCTCCCGCAGTGTGGACCGCACAACCCGTGCACCTTCCCAACCGCGGATCCCATAGTTAGGCGGAGACACCGCCCTCTCCAGGAAGAGAACCATATGCCCCCCCATCCCATCGCTCTCCACCCCATTCCACTTCTTACCCATCGCTCCCCCCCTCCCATCGCTAAAGAAATTCCTCCTAATCTCCAATCTAAAGGTATGTCCTTTTATTCTGTGGCTGTCCCTCTGGTCCTGGACTCGCCCACTACTGCAAACATTTTCTCCACATCCACTCTATCTCGGCCTTCACTCACATAAGGGATGGAGAGGAGATTCAGTCACAGAGGGGAGATGAAACTCCACGCAGGCAGCGGGATTGAACCTGGATCGCAGCACCAATGAGGCAGCAGCTCTATTGTGCCACCCCCAATTAGCAATTGTTTCAAAATACCATAGTAGATGAAGTTATACAGAGTCAGGAAGTTGTGAAAACAATAAGCTGGATTCACCATCATTCCCCTGGGTAGGTGCTGGCAAGTTCAAAATTCACATGCGAGTGTTTGTAGACTGGAACCTACTGGCAGCTATTTGCTTGTGATTCTTGGGCTACAGCGGAGTTCAGTGGAGAAGCGGGAGGGTCCTTATGTTAATCATAAGTATTTATTCACAAAATGCTGGAGCAACTCAGCAGGTCAGGCAGCATCTCAGGAGAGAAGGGATGGGTGACGTTTCGGGTCGAGACCCTTCTTCAGACTGATCATAAGTTAATCATAAGTACACTGGAATAGATTTGGACAATCTCATTGTATTCCTCACCACTGATATTAGTGAGAGGGAACAGGTACAGGAAGAATCAATATGTTTTTGTGCAGGAGAGTTCATGTGTCTCAAATTTGAGTGAACCTATTGAACAGACAACCAAGAAAATTGATGAAGACTGTGCAGTGGACATCGTTTACATGGGTTTTAGCCAGTCGAGAAAGTTCAGACACAAGGAACCTGAGGTGTTTAGAGATACAGCATTGAAACAGGTCCTTTAGCCCACCAGGTCCATGCCGACCAGTGATCACCCTGTACACTAGTTCTATCCTACACACTAGGGACAATTTACAGATGCCAGTTAACCCACAAACCTTCATGTCTTTGGGACGAAACCCTACTCCCACTACCCTACGCCCATCCCTAGCACTTCCTGCCCCAGCACAGAACCTTGTCGGCCACCACACCCAGCCATCTCATCTCTATCTTCCACTATTCCTACTCCTGGCTTCTCCCCAGCCCCACCCTGGTCTCTGGATGTCCCTGCCTCCTGTCTGAGTGCTGTGCTGGTGCTGTCACTGGATAAAGGGTCTATCATTCTGCAGGTCTGACAGCCACACCCTGGTCCTCTGGTGCACCTGAACCTCCTGCAGCTTAGTGACCGAAGTGGGTGTGATATCACCCAGCTGACCCATTCAGGCAATGCCACAGATGTTCTCGGCTGCCGTCTGGTCATTATCAGCTGTAGGTCATAAGGGATAGGAATAGAATTAGGTCATTCAGCCCATCAAGTCTACTCCGCCATTTAATCATGGCTGATCTATCTCTCCCTCCTAACCCCATTCTCCTGCCTTCTCCCCATAACCTCTGACACCTGTACTAATCAAGAATGTATCTATCTCTGCCTTAAAAATATTCACTGATTTGGCCTCCACAGCCTTCTGTGGCAAAGAATTCCATAGATTCACTACCCTCTGACTAAAGAAATTTCTCCTCATCTCCTTCCTAAAAGAACGTCCTTTAATTCTGACGCTATGACCTCTAGTCCTAGACTCTCCCACTAGTGGAAACATCCTCTCCACATCCACTCTATCCAAGCCTTTCACTATTCAAAGATCTTTTATTGTCACGTGCACCAATTAAGGTACAGTGATATTCGATTTACCATCTACATGTTTCAATGTTGTCCCCCCTCATTCTTCTAAACTCCAGCGAGTACAGGCCCAGTGCCAACAAGCATTGATCATAGTCTGTATGATGACAATCTGTAGTCCGTGATAAGCAGGGTTCTCATTGCAAACTATCCACACATCGAAAAGCTACTGTGTCCAAATCTCTTTCTGATCTCCTGAGTTTATGAGAAAGGAAAATTCTTCCTACAAGGTGAAGCACGCCATAACTTTAGGCAATGTGTATTAGTAGCTGAGAATCCAAGTATTCCCACCATTACAAAACAGGGAATAAGGAGGGAAGAGAGAAACCCAGCTTCACCTGAGTAAACTACCACAGGTGCCTCTCCCCTTCCAGTCACCAAACCAGGGCGGGACAGCGTCTCGCAAGGTAAAGACAAAAGGCTTCTTCTAAAGCCAGACGAAAGACTCCATAGAAAGCAGTCAATGCCCTCTATCCTATTTTGACAGGACTGGTTACAATAATAAAAGGGATTGAATTAATTCCTTTCTGTAAACACAGCATGGACAAACAATGATATACCATTACAGCATACACACAGTTTAAAGCTGATCCAGGTCCCATGCTGTCACATTCACGTACAATGTTTTTGAAAGGAGAGCCAAGCTGACAATCCAACTCACTTTGTGCGGGTTACTCACACAGTTACAAAAGAATGGCAATAAATCTCTCAGAGTTAATGTTTCAGGTTAATGACTCCATTAGATCATGTCGCTCTACGTCTACAGCTAATCGCTGGGTCTACAGCTAATCGCTGGTTGGAAGTCCCGAACTTCCTGAGAGGCTCTTGTCGCTGTTATCCTGATTGTTCTGTACTATGTTCCTCATGGAGTTCCCTACTATGGGCTGACGGGCCTGTTTCCATGCTGCACTATTCTATATTCCTCATTAAGTTTATAGCTGAGTATCAAGCTCCTGCAGATTCTGAGTGGTCACTCAGGGAAAGTTGGGCACTGAACCTGCGAGACTATATTTTCACCACAAGTATTGCAGCCTTTCATGAGTTGACTCACTGCTCTCTTTGTCGAATACCCACCAAATCCAAAAATGATTCAATGATAAACAGACCTTTCAAATTAGGCAAATAGGCAAGAGCACCAGGCAGTAATCTTTTTGTTCGGTATTACATCAAGAAGAGGTTACTTCCAGCAATTGAAGTACACTTAACACACACAAGGGAACAACAGGCCAAGCAATTGGCTTAGTCCCAGCAGCCTAGGACATGTGTGTTCATAAAGTAATATATATAAGAATGGAGAAACACAAGGAGTTAAGAATGGACTCGTGGCCAGTGGAACTGATCAGGTTCCAACAGTGGAGTAACATTGGAGGAGCAATCAGCCAAGTCAGTCCAACTCAAAAAAAAGTGTAAGCAGCTCAGACTGCCTCACTGGGCATGTAAGTGGACAAGTTCAGGTGAATGAAGGTAGAAAAGGTTGAGTAATTTGTAAAGTGGTGTGGCTATTGACAATGTTGCAGATGATGTAATGCACACCGTGGAGAAAGTTAGTTGGCTGTGGGATTATCGTTGTCGTAAATGATGAATGCACACACACCGCATTGGGAAGATTTAGCTCCTTCATCTTTTCAGGGGCAGCTAACAAATGGCATAGTGGCCATCCAGTTGATAACAAGCAATAATTAGGTATGCCTTGTGGAATTTCTACAGCCTTTCATGTTGCTGTGCTCTGGTTGCCATGGGGAAACCTATTAAAGGCCAAGATCCAGATCGCATGTGGCATGGGGGCAGCAGCGACGGCTTTTCTGGCATGCAACCCAATTTGGTAGGAAGCTTATTTTTTTATTCACAAAATGCTGGAGTAACTCAGCAGGTCAGGCAGCATCTCGGGAGAGAAGGAATGGGTGACGTTTCGGGTCGAGACCCTTCTTCAGACTATTTTGGCAGGAAGCTTATTTTGGTGTTAAATGTAACCCGAGGTGTGGGTTTGGGATGTGCTTTCAGAATAGCCTGTGTGATTGATTGCCGTACATTTTGTGAATCACACACACTGTAGCCACTGGACTAGTAGTTCATTGGGATAACATCAAGCAGGCTGCTTTGCCATGGACTGTGTTTTGCCTCCAGAGAGTTGCAGGTGCTGCATTCATTCATGCGGGTGGAAAGGATTCATGCCAATGGTGAAAAGGCCTCAGGGTGTTAGGAGGTGAGGTACACTTGGCAGGATAGAGCAGTACAATGATCAGTCTAGTAGAACTGTTGCCTCACAGCTCCAGTGACCACTTCAATACTGACATCCAGTACCCACGTGGGTTTCCCCCCGACGTTCTAGTTTCTTCCTACATCCAAAAGATATGTGGGTTGGTTGATTAATTAACTGCTCAGTTACTCTTAACAAGTAGACAACAATAACAGCCATTTTCCTTTGTGTGAGGGATGACTTCAGTCTGGAGCGTTTTCTCCTTGATGCACAGTGACCAGTTTTACCTTGGCTTCTTAATGCAACACTTGAGCAAACACTTATTTGATATCAAGGACAGACTTTCTGACCTCACATTTGGAATTCAACTCTTTGGTCCAACCATGGTCCAACACTGTGATGATGTCAGCAGCAAATGATGGGGAGGTCAAATGGAATATTGACAGGATATTGTTTTGATAGGAATATTTGAATGAAGAGGGAAGGATATCCTATTGCAATTGCACAGGCCAACAGGAATCTTGTGTCAAAGATTATGGGGAGAAAGCAGAAGAATAGGTTTGAGAGGGGAAAATAAATCAGTCACGATTGGTGGAGTAGATCCGATGGGGCGAATGGTCTAATTCTACTGTTATGTTTTACAGTCATGTGCACAGTTGCATGCAATAGCAGACAGCTGCGAGGATTCACTGGACCATATCCAGGGATGGAAGGTTTACTCTTTGAGGAGACATTGAGTAGATTGGGGCTGTAGTTTCTGGAGTTTTGGACGAAGGTCTTGGCTGTTTGGAATTGGGATGAGGAGAATTTCTTCACTCAGAAGGGAAGAGAGTTGTGGAGATTCTGAGTTAATTCAAAACGGATTTCTGAACATGAAGAGAATCAAGAGACCATCGAGGCCAATATCGAGGGTCAACCAAGACTCAAAGGATTAGATGGACCACTCCCCATCTTATTTCATATGTTGGTCTGAACCTGACATCCGAGTTCCATAATCTACCATTTCTCAACATCTTTGCTATCTTCAGCTCACAAAACATTTGGTGGGGGTGGGCTGGTTAGATTATCAATGTTTCTCAGCCCCCAGTTCTCAGGACTGTTTGCAGTTTATATATAAGGTATTAAAATTGTCATGTTTGTTGCTCCCAATTATATTTTTCAGCTTTATCCTGTATTGTTTCTAGATTGGGAGTGGTTGTTGTAACAAAAAGTTCAAAAGTTTTGGAGTCAAAAGTTCAATTTCATTAATGTGACTGTGTAAACATAAGGGATAAATACTCATCAGCCTTGGAGCACTGATGCTTTTGTTTGAGAGGAGATGGCTGCCAAGATCCTGCTCCCACTTTTCATCATGTGATGCGGGGACACATCCAGTCGTACAGCACGAAAACAGACCCTTCGGCCCAACTCATCCATGTCGACCAAGATGCCCCATGTAAGCTCGTGCCATTTGCCGATTTTGGCCCAAACCTCTCAGATCCTTTCCTATCCATGTACCTGTACAAATGTCTTTTAAATGTTGTAAATGTACCTGCATCAACTGCTTCCTCTGGCAGCTTATTCCATATACCACCCTCTGTGTGAAATAATTGCCCCTCAGGCTCCTATTAAAAATTTCCCCTCTCACCTTAAACATATGCCTTCTAGCTCTTGATTTCCCTACATTGGTTAGATGCTCATTGTGTCTCAGCTCCCAGTTCTCAGGTCAGGTTGCATTTTGTCCATGAGATATTCACATTATCTAGTTCGGCAGCACCACCTACCCATGAGGGCCCCGCTGATAAATTGAGACCATCTATCAGCAGCAGAGGTCCCCACTCACTCAATAAGCTGGTGAATGTGGAATGTGGAAGAATTTTCTGGTGATGCGGCCAATTTCCGGGAAGCGCAGGAGATCCCTTCACCTTGTGGGAGTCGATTCAGTGCCAGTCCTGATCCTGGGGGCGATGGCTGCCCTCTCCTTCAGGCTCTCCGCCCTGTGTGTTCTCAGACCACTTCAGCCAAGGGCAGGCACACCAAGAGCCACTGGGTGGCCTGGATGGTGCTCAAGAAGCATAAGTTGCTACCAATCAATGGCACTAACCTCTGTGATGATGAAGTGTTTAAGAGGTCTGTTTTGGTCCATATCCACTCCTACCTTAACAAGAACCTGGACCCACTACAATTTGCCTGCTGTCACAATAGATCAATGGGGGATGTGATCTCGCTGGCTCTCCACTCTGCACTGGACCACTTGGACAATAAGAACATAAACGTCAGGCTGTGTTCATGGACTACAGTTAGGCATTCAACAGCATCATCCCCTCCAAACTTGCCTCCAAGCCCAGGGAACTGGGTCTCTGTACATCCCATTGCAACTGGATCCTTGACATCCTCACCAACAGGCCACAATAGGTATAACCTGAATAACAACACTTCCACCTTGTTAACCATCAGCAAAGGGACACCTTAAGGCTGTGGGCTCTATTCCCCTGCTCCATTCACTCTATGCTCATGACTGTACAGCCAGACCCAGCTCCAACTTTAAATTCATCTATAAATTCACTGACAACATCATCATTGTTGGATGAATTAAGGATAATGATGAGTCAGAGTACAGGAAGGAGATCAATCATCTGAATGAATGATGTTAGAACAACAACCTTGCTCTTAATGTCAGTAAGACCAAGGAGCTGATTGTTGACTTTAGAAGAGGAAGGCCGAGTATCCACAAACCTGTCGTCATCGATGGGTAGGGGATGGAGGGAGTCAATATCTCCAAGTTCCTGGCCGTGCATATCTCTGAAGATCTTTCCTGGACACAGCAACATTGATGTAATCATAAAGAAAGCCCATCAAGACATCTACTTTCCGAGAAGGATTGGGGAGATTCGGTATGTCGACGAATACACTCTGAACAATTTACAGGTGTACCAATTACATCAGAGCCGAGTTTGGCAACTTGAACATCCAGGAATGAAGGAGATTACAAAAAGTAATGGACACTGCCTGATCCATCATGTTAGAATAGAATAGGATAGAATAGAATAGAATAGCCGTTATTGTCATCCAAAAACATGTTTTTGGACGAAATTACGTTACCCACAATCAACAATGAGAGGCAATAAAAAAGAAAGCAATAAAACACACAATCACAAAAACCAACATAAAACAAAAAAAAACATCCATCGCAGTGAGTCTCCTCCAGTCACCTCCTCACTGTGATGGAAGGCCAGAATGTCTTTCTCTTCCCTGCCGTCTTCTCCCACGGTCAGGTTGTCGAAATTGCCATGTCGGGGTGGTCGGGGTTCCCGACATTGAAGCCCCCGCCGGGTGGTGGAAAATCCCGCGGCCTATTTCAAGCCGCGCCGGACAATGAAAAGTCTGCAGCGGGCCAACCCAAGTCTCGCGATTCGGGGCGGACGAAGACGCTGCCGCTGCCAGAGCTCCCGAAGTTGGCCCCCACCCAGGGGGCTGCGAGCTCCAGACATCCACAGGGCCTGCGGCCAAAGCCTCTGAAGCCTCCGAAGGCGAGTCGCAGCCACACTCGCAGAGCCTCCACAGCCTCCGAAGACAGCCAGTTCCGCAGATAGTGAGCACAGTCTGCGGGCTCTGCGAACCAGAGCCCCAGGTGGTCCCAACTGAAGGCCGCCAGCTCCAGGCGTTTGGCCGATGGTAGGCCCTAGCGTGAACGGAGACACGACCCAGAAAAATGGTTGCGTCTCCGTTCGAAAGAGACAAATTTTATAGTTTCCCCTCCCCCCACCCACACACAGTACACAACCACAAAAAGGACTACATCACATCCAACACCTACAATTAAGACCAAAAAAAAGACAAACAGACTGCAGGTGAGCCACAGCTGCTGTGCAGCGCCGCCACACGAAAAGACATGTTGACAGTCCTCCCCACAATCAAATGGATCTACAGGAGGCGCTGCCTCAAAAAGGCAGCCAGCATCATCAAAGACCCACAGCACACTAGCCACACTTTCATTTCACTCGTGCCATTCAGTAGAAGGCTTTGGAGTCTAAAAACTGTGACCTCCAAATTCAGCAACAGCTTCTTCCCAACAACCATCAGGCTCTTGAACACTTGCAAATACCAATTTAACTATGAACTAGGAACTGGTGGTTGCACTAGGGACTTTGGGCTTTTGTTTTGCACTAATATTGTAATTTTTTATTAATTTAACATTTATTATGTTGTCTTTCAGTACTCTTTTTTACAGACCTGTTATGCTACTGCAAATCAGAATTTTATTGTTCCATTTTTGGTACATATGACAATTAAGCACTCTTGACTCATGGCTATTGACAGTGTTGGCACTGTTTTACAGCCATGAAATCAGATTAAATCCATTTTGGGGGCAGACATTTTTTCCTCGCATGAAGTTAATTTTTTTTTAATGTCGAGCAAAGAATTTTTATGGTCTTTGCCAGGAACACCAAGTGATGAACTTTGTCCTGAGTAGTAGCCAGATTAAGAAAAGCTTGGTCAGAAGAGTACATTTTCATGCTGCCGTCAGATCAGTGAACTCTAGCTCTCTGCACATTGCCCTTGACTTTGCTGTGCCAGAGAAAGGAAGCTGCTGCCTTTTTCTGAAACCATTACGTTAGAGGTCAGGCCTTAGACTTAACTTTGGACACTAAAGGTCATGCTGCTAAACTCCCCAAGGCGGACAGTCCATGCTGGGTTTGTGGGTTGCTGGCCTCCAACAAACGAGAGGGCTGGGTTCTCTGCCTTCTGCCTGATGAGGTGACTGGGGCTATTATTCCACTACCTCACCCTCCTCCAACGTGCAGCGCTCACCAGCGGTGAGGGATCCAGTCTATGGCTGGATATATTCCCACTAGTCTTGCATTCTCCATAAATTCTGCTGCCTACATCTTTACCCAGGCCAAGTGCCATAAACCACAGGGCTAACTGCTCCTATTACACTAACTTAAGTTTATCATTGATTTCCAAAACCTCTATGGCCTCCCTCTCTCAACCTAGTCTTTTCCGTCCCTGTTCATCTGCTCAACCTTTCTCCACAGGCCTCAAATGCAATCTGCTCAACCTTTCTCCACAGGCCTGCATTTGAACCTATATTCAGAAAATATTTTCCTAAATTTCCACTACTTCCATCGCTCATCTGCCCACTACCAAGAGAACAAAGGCCAGGAGTGCACTAAAGTGCAAGGGTGTGGCTCCAAACAATGAAAAAACTGGACAGTTTCCAAGACAAAGGAGCCTCCATGACTGTGTAACTTCCTCTCCTCCAATGTCAGAGCGCTGTGGCAGGTGCATGAAGCACCACCACCTACTGGTTCCCCTCCAGGATATCTCTGTGTAAGGTTGAGGGAACAAGGGTGATGGTAAACACTACAAGCAAAGAACCTGCCCAGCTCATTTATCCAAAATGCCTTGGCCCTATTGTCCGACAGAAATAAATCAGTCCCAGTCCCTGTGTGTCTCCTGGCCTCCAGTACACACTGTCCCAAGATTTCCGTCCCAAGATTTCTCTTTCCTTCAGCTCTCAGATCATTAGCAGGTTTGTCCTTGGTTGCAGTCAATAGTGACATAGATCAGCTGCCACATTTCCGACATTACCAGAGTAACCGGGCTGAAACTGCTTCATTGGCAGCTTGGAGTGCTGGGTTTGGTCTGAATGCTTTCTTTGCCCTTTGGTCTGCCCCTCCTCCTCCCGTGCTCTGCAAACAACTTTACATCCTTTGTTTCATTGTGCGATTAACTTTAAATGGTCAATTTTATTACTGACTTTTAATCGTTTCTGATCCATAAGTATTTATATAATCTTTATCTCCTGTAACATTGGGAACTTTGTCCTCTTGATCTCATTTTATGTCTTTCAATTATTGTTTCATGTGGCCTTTCCCCCTCCATGTTCCTGGGTTAAAGTTCTGAATGCCACTGACTGCCCATTGCCGGGACTGCGCAGGCAGCTCTACAGTTCCCTCGTGTGGCGGTGCTTGTTTCAGTTCCGGGCAAAGAGCAGCCAACATTCCTAACAATCTTGAAGCCGCATGTTTACTTTCCTGATCTCATTGTCCCTCTGCCAATTAGCTTGTGACTCAGGTTCAGCTCCTTAGAGATCAGGCTTTTCAGCTTTGTGTAGAGAGGAACTGCAGATGCTGGTTTACACTGAAGATAGACACAAAAAGATGGAATAACTCAGCAGGCCAGGCAGCATCTCTGGAGAAAAGGAATACATGACCTTTCGGGTCAAGACCCTTCTTCAGACTGAGAGTCAGGAGAGAGGGGTTTGGTAACCGGGAGATCGCTTTGAACAAGGTGGACTGACGGAAAGTGTTCAGCAAAACGATTGCCTAGTCTGCTCTTGATCTCGTCAATATACAGCGAGACCAAACTATACACCTGGAACAGTGGATGCAGTTAATGAGGTTGGAGGAGGTGCAAGTGAATCTGCCTCACCTGAAAGGACTATTGGGGTCCCTGGACAGAGTCAAACTCCTCATCCTCACTCAGCAGTTGCCTCTCCCTCCTCTCTCTTGAGTAATTGCTTCCAGCACAGATCTCAATGGGCTCTTTCCTCACCTTTTGCAGCTACTTTGAGACATCCTGTACTCTATCACCTGACAAACCGTGCGCCTCTTGAAATGTCAAACTTTTTGATCAGCTTTCGAACTTTTGATCAGGTTTTGAACTTTTCTAGAAAATTCACCACTAGCCATCACACTCCCTGGTGCTGGGACTGAGCAGTCACCCATCCTCTGCACCACGTATATTATATTGTCAGACAGCACCAGAGTCTGTGCTGCCTCCTCCTATGCCAGGCTGCTAATCACACCCTCCTCTTCCTATACACTCTACATCCAGGTTTTTTTTGTATTTTTATCTCACCTCCTGTCTTAATAAATGCAATCTGCTGAGACAATTCCACAGGGAGGTGGATAGTAGTGATAACCTTTACAAACCACCACTTGCCAGTGTGTGTTCCCACGAACCCCACCATGTCTGTAGGAGTTTCGCTGGAAAAAACTAGCATGTACATTCTTAAGAAACCTGATGGCAACATTGATACGATGTACAAAGACCAATACTAGTCCCTCCTGAACTAGACTCTCAAATTATGCTGCATAATGTTAAGAATGTGGCTACGTCATGTTGAACCAATAAGGTGTGTGAGTTTAACTTCATTCCATTCTGAAAGGATGAGTCAGAGACAGTTGCTGTGTGTGCGTGTGTGCGTGTGTGTGTGGGTGTGTGCGTGTGCGTGTGTGTGTGTGTGTGTGTGTGTGTGTGTGTGTGTGTGTGTGCAGTTTGCATGTTCTGCATGTGTGTGTGCCACAATATAAGTGGACTCGAAAGAGACCACTGAAATGGCAACTTTCAGACCAGGCATTTAGCAAAGCAGAATCTACCCTCTCAGCTAAATGGAAGGAACTGAGAAGAGGAAGAATAGAAATTCTACGGTTAAAGATCCAGGTTAAATGGTACGGACACTGTCAGCACCCACGAAGGTATCACAAAATGCTGGAGTAACTCAGGCAGCATCTCAGGAGTGAAAGAATGGGTGACGTTTCGGGTCGAGACCCATCCACGGATTGATCTTCAACCCACTCATCGATGGAGTCATCATTGCCTTTGTCCTCATCATCAGACTCCTCAGTCTTCTCCTCTTCATAGATGTCATCATTCTCATCCTCATCACCATCAGCAGACATGTTATGCGGCCACTTGTACAACACACTAACAACGGCTAAGTGAATGCCATGCAAATGACAGAATTGCGGGAAAATGCCTGATTTTTTACCAAGCTGCTTCATGACACTGACTCCACCGGTGGTTAACCCGACTACATGTTTCTTCAAATCAATGTCAAACATTTCATCAATAATCAGTTAAAGTCCTTTTTCAGCAAGCATTGAGCCATTGTTTCATATCATCCCAAGGCCAAAGAGCTTGTCATTATCATGTAAATTGAGACACATGTTGCGTCAATTTCTCTTTGAGGTCCATTCTTCTAAAATGAATGAAAAGTAGTCTTCAGATTCCAGTTCCTGCTTCATTTCTTCCCGGATTTTTGTTCTAAACTTCATGACCATATCACTAATTCTGTCTGTGGTACTTGGGATTTCAAACCTTGTGCTTTCCGGTCATTTTGGATGTCGACAATTTGGTCAAAGTAGCAAACTGAATTCTATCTAAAGCTGTCAATTGTGCAATATCAAACTCAGGTGTTTCTGTTGATTTCTTCTTGAAATGCGAAAGAATTGTTCCATGATTTATGCACGATGGAATGCTAACTGACTTGTTTGAAGACACTGGGTCAAATTTGAAAGCATGTTTGTGTTCCAGATGATACTTGTATGACGACAGGGATGGTTGATATTTGCCGTTTCACAATGCTTGCACTCACTAAATTCCTATTTTTGTTGTTCACAAGAAAGTTGGGCCAAACGTCCGACTTCTTGTTTTGAAAATCAATCCAGTTATTCAACGTTTTGCTGTTCGTAATTTTATGAATACATTTAACTGATTGATTATGTTTATGTTTTTGCTTAGCATTACTGGACAAACTAGCTGAAAAGTTACGAAACAATTATTTACGAAACAAGGAATTCTCATACCATTCTATTTTAGTACTGACTTTAGAGAAAAGTATGTTTAGAAATGTAATCACTATAATTAATTAATCATGATTAATCCTGGGTGATTAATCATTAATCACATTTTTCAAAAACCGGATAAATCAGAGCAGCCTTAGTGTGGATAGGCATATGGATATGCTGGGAATGGAGAGATATGGGTTATGTGCAGGTACATAAGTGATGGTCTGAAGAACATAGTCTGAAGAAGGGTCTCGACCCGAAATGTCACCTATTCCATTTCTCCAGAGACGCTGTCTGACCCGCTGAGTTACTCCAGCTTTTTGTGTCTATCTTACATAAGTAATGGTCTAGGAGTAAGAAGGTCAAACTGGAACAATTTACACACAAGGGTGGCTTGAGTACTGGTCACAGTACAGGCTGTGACTGTGCTGGAGAGGGTGCAGTGGGAATTTATGTAGATGCTGCTGTGATTGGAAATTTATAGAAAAGAGAGGCTCTCTAAGCTGGAATAAAAGAAACTGTGGAGATGCAGTTAAATAAAATTAAGAGAGGGTGGACAGGAAGCACCTATTCTCTGGGTACAGAAGGCACTGACCAAGGGCATAGATTTAAGTGGATTGCATGATAAATTGAAGGGCTAAAGAGAAAGGTTCTCATCCAAAGAGAAATGGAGTGTGGATCTCTTTATATGGAAGGATAACAGAATCCAAAACCCACATCTGTTTAGTTCAGCAGTAGATAATAAACCAGTTTAACAAGTCTCTTTCTCCTTTAATTCTACAGTCAGAGCCACTCCACAATCCCACCCTTCGTGCTGGTGTTGATTCACAATCACAACTGCATATAGAAGCCAAACAACAGAGGTGAGAGTTTATCCTGTGTTTAAATTCTTACCTGAAACTTTGTGTCCTTCATCTGACATAGTGCTTGCCAAGGATGAGTGTATTTAAACATCTTCACTGCTGTTTTTTCTCCTTTTCACTTATTTCTTAAAGAATACTGCTCCTTTTCTGTTCAGGGTCTCCGGTTCCTTCTAAGAGCAGGTGAACAAATTCTGACAGGTCCCACTGCAACAACTCCCTGAATGTCCATTGATATAGTCTGCAGAGTTCAGAGAGATGATGCACTTTTACAAAGGTTGGAGTTACACCCAGTGTCTCAGGAATTTACACCCTATCAGGTTACAGTGCGCTTGCATTTTCGTAGTTTTGTACTGTTGCAGTCTCCTCCCTCCCCCACAAAACACCTTATGAATGTCAAACTTGTTCAGTCACTTATTAGCCTGGAAGAGAATGGGTCAGCTGTAGGCTAGTGGAAATTATTACAGTAGGTTTATCAACTCATTCCAGTACTGGGCGGAGAAAGATGTAATAACTGCATGAATGTGATCACAAAAGCAGATGTAATTGATGCTGAAGAAGTGAAATCCATGCCTGTCTTCAAGATGACAAGAGGAAGTAATGGCCAACTAATGTCGTCATCGAATTAACATAATAAGTAAGTACAACTTTTCTTTTCTCTTTTTCTCCAATACGGATTACTTTGAATTACTAAAAATTATAGAAAACGTTTAAGTATTCCATTATAGGTTTTATTTTGTATTCTCAGTAGGGTAAAGTCCTATTTAAACAAAATATGATGGAGGCTGGAAATACTGGGTCAGGTAGCATAAGTGGAAGGAGAAACAGAGAAAAAGTTTTGGGTTAATATAAAATTTATTAGGACTGAAAAATTGTAATATAGGAGATATAGTCCAAGTGTCCGAGGTTTTGGGGAGAAGGAAGGAGAATGGGGTTAGGAGGGAGAGATAGATCAGCCATGATAGAATGGCAGAGTAGACCTGATGGGCCGAATGGCCTAATTCTACTTCTATTCCTTATGACCTTATGAATCCAGTAACTGTCACAAATCAGGTCAAAAGTGGCATGATTCTTCCAATTAAACAAGAAAAGGAGGGGGTGATCAAGCTGAGACTGCAGGCAGAAAGGAACATTTCCAATCCAGGGAACATGGAACATTGGCTTCCACTAGAAGTCCCAGGAGCTGGAGGAGTGAGGGGAGCAGAGCCCATGGTAGAAGCAGAGTGGAATTTTCCCAGTGAAGAATCAGACATAAACTGGAAAAGTGGGCATGCAAGTTCATGTGCAATTTGATGTGAGAGTTATGATGGTACATTTAGGCAGGAAGAATGAGGGGATAAATATGGGACAGGGAGGAACCTGCTGGGTGAAAGGGATGTCTGTCTCTCATCCCTGCCTGCAGGAGCCCAGCTCAGGAACATGAAGGTTTATGCTAACCCCATTTCTTGTTGTGCTCCCTAAAACAAAAAGAAATTGAAAGCCAAACACAGCCTTTTGTGCTGTAAACATGAGTCAAAGCATTCAGCTCGGAAATGGGATTCAAAGTGAATTGGCTCAGTACGTTACAGTCTGTGCAGATTCCGATCTCAATCCAGGTTCTCAAGATTGGGGCCTGGTGATGAGGCCAGTTACTGTTCTACATCCCGACCTGCCAATAGTGAGGAGCTGCCTTCATGGGCTGCTGCAGTTTGTCCATGGGCAGGGCTGCAGTGGGGACCTGACCTGAAATGACCATCCAAAGTGAAGGAACTCAACACAAGGGACTGCAGATGTTGGAATTTTGAGCACAACACAAAGTGCTGGAGAAACTGAGCAGGTAAGGCAACATCTGTGGAGGGAATATAGGTGACGTTTTGGGTCGGGGACATTCTTCAGACTGGAACTCAACGGATTTCCAAGTCACAAGGGTAACAGAAACCATGGAGGTTGTGCTGTTCCCGTTTCCCTGCTGCTCTAGGCAGAGGGTAGACCCTGTGGAGGGGTTGTTGGAATATTAATTGTTACTAATTAGACTGTAGAATCTTACACTACAGAAACCAGTCTTTCAGCCCACCACGCAGAACTTTGTACTTATCATAAAGTAAAAAAATACAGGCCCTTCAACCCACTGGGTCTGTGCGGACAATCAAATGCTCATCCTACGCTAATACCATTTTATCCTCCATATATAATTTCAACTCTCCTCAGAGTCTCCCATTCACTGCACACTTGGGGCCAATTAATCCACCAATCCATGCATCGTTAGGACATGGGAGGAAAAACACATCACCCAGAGGAAACCCTAGGATTTCTAACAGCCCCAACCAACATTAATGCTTGTGTACCTATTGACTGGGATAGAAAGCATCTAAACTGAAGCTGTAAGTAATTCTGACCATTTTCGCTGAAAACCATAGCAAAATTCCAGTGTTTCCAGATTTTACTCTGAAAATCCAGTGCTCCCACATCATATCTCTCAAGTGACAAATGTACAAATATCCAGCATCTCCTAGTTTAATAACTTGCCAGTTCGTGGTCCAGTGTCCTTTTTATCTGCATTAACAGGCCATCTTTGCTGGTGTCTACAGGTTACCCAGAGGTACTGGATCGACCTGTATGAAACAGAGCACGCTGATACTTCCGATACTTCTGCCAGGTTGGCAACCTGAAATGGCCAAGTGGCTTAGGTACTGTTCTATCAGCTCCCTCCTTCATCTCATACACAGGAACATTCTCAACGCTCGTCCCATCCCCATTAACGCCAGTGACAGTCTGAAATTCTGAAATATCAAATGAATAAAATGAAAATGACAGACCAAAGGCAGCAAATACACAGAGCATGGTGTAAAGTGTTCAAAGGCAGCATTTTCCCTGAAACAAGTTATCTTTACGAATCCCAGGGCAATAGACCAAGCTTCCAGCACCCTGCATTCCAAATACCCGAAGAACCTGGTGACAGGTTTTCTCCAGCTGTTGGCCTCCAATTAGCAGTGACTTGCAGATGCATTAATACTAATTAAATAGATGTATTAGTAAGAAATGCCAACATTGACATCAAACGACAAGTTAATGGAATGTCCACCAGCAGTTACAGACAGTGGCTCACTACCTTCTCAAGGACAATTAGGGATAGATAATAAATGTTGGCCTTACCAGTAACATCAAAATCCCCAAAATGAATTGAAAATAAAAATTTCAATGACACCAATGTTAAAAGAAACTGCACAAACAGATAGGGAGTGTACATAATTGTGAAGGTGGAGGTACCTGAGATTATTTTTAAGTAAAATGTATTGATACTGTGAAGAAAAGACATTCAGTACAAACGCAACAAAATAATGTTAAACCATTTCAAAAAAATTCTAGGGCCAATGTGTAGTATTATGTTCGACTGGGCACCACACATGAGAAAGAACATGAAGAACTGAGAGGAAGAAATTAAGTAGAAAGGTTATGGGTTGACTTCAGTTATGTAAAGACAGGAAAATCTGAACTTGCCCACACTGGACAAGTACAGAGAAGGTTAAGGAGGGATTTCATAGCAGTGTTCAAAATTAGGAAGGATTTGACAGAGTACATAGAAACATAGAAAATAGGCGCAGGAGTAAGCCATTCGGCCCTTTGAGCCAGCACCGCCATTCAATGTGATCATGGCTGATCATCCAAAATCAGTACCCCGTTCCTGCTTTCTCCCCATATCCTTTGTTTCCGTTAGCCCTAAGAGCTAAATCTAACTCTTGAAAACATCCAGTGAATTGCCCCCCTCTGCCTTCTGTGGCAGAGAATTCCATAGATTCACAACTCTCTCGGTAAAAAAGTTTTTCCTCATCTCAGTCCTAAATGGCCTACCCCTTATTCTTAAACTGTGACTCCTGGTTCTGGACTCCCCCAACATCGGGAACATTTTTCCTGCATTTAGCCTGTCCTTAAGAATTTTATATGTTTCTATAAGATCCCCTCTCATCCTAAATTCCAGTGCATACAAGCCCAGTTGACCCATTCCTACATGTAAATTGTTGCCAGTGGCAGATAGATAGGGGTTAAAGATAATTGACAAAGGCCAGATACAATCGGAGGTTATGTACATCAGATAGTTATGGTGTAGAATGCGCTACCAAACAGGATGGTCGGAGTAGATTTAAAGATACCATTCAAAAGGGTAATAGGTACAGACCGTCCTAGAGTAACATAGGTGTCCCGATTTTACAGACGTCCATAAGTTAATTTTGTCTGTAAGTTGGAAAATGCACAAAAATCACCAGATATGGTAACCGTATCTCCACATTATTGGAACAAACGGCATCAAAAGCATGAGACTGATAAGAAAGAATGACAAAAATAGAGAAAAAAAGGAGACCAGTTCTGTCCTTCGTAGGTGCTACCTTATGTACACGAGCCAAAGTTTTAAATATAATATATTTTGGAAGCTCATTCACAAGTAGGAGTGTCCATAAGTTGGGTGCTCATAACATGGAGATGGCCTGTAAAATAATTGAAGTAGAAAAGGTTGCTGTGCTCCAGCAAAAGAACTACGGGAGGTGGAACTAAACGGATGGGTCTGACAAACAAGCAGCGCACACTAGGAGCCAAATGGCTTTCTATGATTCGAACAATTGCACATGTTTGTGAAAGAACTTCGCAGTGACACTGAAGGCAGGGATCAGGCACCACCTTATCCTATGGGCAAGAACTGAATGAACGGTGTATCATATGTTGTCGGTGAGGAATTTCAGGGTGTGTCTATTGTTTAGCACTTCAAACATCTCTGAAAATTCCTTTCAGCTCCTATTTTAGAAATTCCTAGTTTCTGTCACATAGCTTTGACATGAGAGCATTGAACCTTTCCCATAACAGCGCTTTTGTTTTGATGCATTTTAGAACAGTTAAACAATTGGCAGGTTAATCTGTGGTCACTACAACTCCGCAGCTCCTGAACTGGTCAGTCAATAATGACGAGACTGTGGTGCAGAGAGTAGTGCCACTGCCTCACAGCTGCAGGCAACCCAGTTAAAATCTGCATGGAGTTTGCACGCCCTCCCTGTGACTGTAGGCTTCCTTCGGTTTTCTCCCACATCCCAAAGACGTGGTGGTCGACGGGTTAATTGTCCACTGTAAATTGTCCCTTGTATATGGATGAGTGGTAGAATCTGAGAGGTAGGAATGTGGGGAGAATAAATTGGGCTTGAGTGGGATTTGTGTAAAAACGAATGCTAGTTGGTCAACACATCTCAGTGGGCCAAAGGGCCTCTTTCTGTGCTGTATCACTATCATGCCTTTATCTCAGTACAAGGTACTATCGCAATGTTTAAGAAACATTTAGACAGGTACATGAATAGAGTAGGTTTAGAGGGATATGGGCCAAGCGCGGGCATATGGGACGAGTGTGGATCAGACATGTTGGGCAGTGTGGGTAAGTTGGGTCAAAGGGCCTGTTTCCACGCAGTATGACTATGACTCTATGAATTGGTGATCCCTCCATCTGTCACCCCCATTATGACTCTATTTTGTCCGAGTTATGTGCACATCATTCTTTACCGGACATGAGTGGACAGGATGGGAGCAGATTTTGGAGTTCTAGCCACTATCATGTTCTGCTGAGATTATACAGAACCAGAAAACCAAGAAAGGGGAGCGCTAATTTTGAGTTATACTGTTTCAGAATGTGTGAAGTGGTCAAAATGGGGAAGGGGGGGGGGGGTGCAGGGAGCATGTGAGTTTGGGCTCACGATTCCCCTGCTCTCCCTGTTCAAAGGCTTCAATGAGCTGGCCTCGCCATATACCTGTTCACCACTTCCCCGCAAAAGGAAGCATTTGGCTCATCATGTCGCTCCCTCTTTTTGAAATTAAGCCCACTATTGTTTTCTGCAGCCCGGTCCTGAATGCTTCTGCTCTTCACCTATACCTCTGAGCTCACAGCTTCCTTTTAAGTAATGTGCCCAGACCACATCCACAGGCTGTGTAACACAATGGTTCTCCAGATAACTGGTCAATCATTATAAATTCATGTCCCCTACTTACAGAACTCCTGCAGTCAAAACAATTTCCCCTTCGATATTCAATACAAATCCTATGTAATTCTGAAGAGGTCTGCACACAAATAAAGACAATTGGAACACATTTACATAAAGCATGTAATCGGTACACAGTAAGGGCACTCACCTGAGAGCTTTCTGCGACTTGAGCTTTTTTGGAGCAACCAGAACGACCGACCTGTGATCTGTTAGTGGGGAGATGGGTGAGAACGATGGATTTAGTTGGTATTAACTGGAACAAAATAACAAGCTCGGTGATGATCGAGAATAATCGGGAACTGTGTTAGTTGGCAGAGGGCAGGGAGAATGGCTTGGTTTGCTGACAGCATGGATTCCAGGGACAAATTGCTGACCTATGATGGATTATTCAGTCAAAATGGCTGGGGTTAAGGAGGCTGCTGCTGTCTGCGAAGATGTCACTGCTCATTGTGAATCTGACACGATCCTGGAGGACATACATGATGGCTAGGTTTGTCGTAATTTACTACTTTTACTTTGATTGCTCAGAAGCTTTTAAAACTCCATGATGCCACATCTGTGAATGGAAATGGGTTTCAAGTAAGGTGGTGAAGCCCTGTATCTGTCCTCAGTCCTAGTCCAGAGGCTGGAGCATGTGGTTCAGTTCTGAGGACAGCTGCATAGAAAAAAATAGACACAAAGTGCTGGGGTAACCCAGAAGGTCAGGCAGCATCTCTGGAGAGCATGGATACATGACATTTCGGGTCGGGACCTTTCTTTGGACTGCTGTGATTCCCACTGCACTCCTGAGTCTGAAAAAGGGTTCCAACCCGAAACATCACATCCATATTCTTCAGAGATGCTGTCTGACTTGCTGAGTAACTCCAGCACTTTGTATCTTTTTTTGTGAATCAGCATCTACAGTTCTTTGTTTCAACATTTTGACTGCTCCACTGCGAAATCTCCTCACAATATGCCTACTTTGGAAAAGTTGTCTTTCCTACAGGGATTCTGTGAGACCCTCCCTCGCTGCTCCTCCTCTGAGATTCCTTCTGCTCTCCTGAGTCTGAAGGAAGATCATAACCCGAAACATCATCTATCCATGTTCTCCAGAGAAGATGCCTGACCCACTGAGTTGCTCTAGCACCTGGTGTCTTTTTTTGTAAATTAACATCTGCAGTTCCTTGTTTCTACTGCTAATCGAGGTTGGGTTTTCTGTATCCTGAAGAACTGAGGTGTGCTGCACAGCATGACATTGGACAGACTCTGCCGTTTTTTAGAGATACAACATGGAAACAGGCCCTTTGGTCCATTGAGTTCACGCTAACCATCGATCACCCGTCACACCAGTCTCATGTTATTCCCACTTTTCATTCAATCATTACACACTAGGAGGCAATTTGCAGAGCTAATTAACCTACAAACCTACATGTCTTTGGGATGCAGGAAGAAACCCACTTGGTAACAGGGAGAACATGCAAAGTCTGCACAGACAGGACAAGAGGTCAGGATCAAACATGGGTCTCTGGCGCTGTGAAGCAGCAGCTGTACCAGCTGCACCACCCGTTGAGAGTATGGTACTTTCAGTACAGGACGGTCTTTTGTTAGCTTTAACTCTATATGGTAAGTAGGACTGCAAACCCACAACGTAATCCTCCTGTTTCTCACTGTGATTGATTGAGGGTCACTTCATGGCTCCAGTATTGGCCAATGCCGCAGATTAAACTGTTCAATCTTGATGCCTGGGAGAAGACTCTTACCATGCTTGTCCTGCAAATAGATTTGGAAAGTTTTGCAGGGTTAGTGTTGATAGCATATCACCAGTGATCTGAAAGTTGTCCAATCCTTGAAAGTGTATCGGAGAACAGGAATTACTGGCCACTTGCTCCGTGTTGTAACTGAGGTCTTGATTTTTAAACTTTAAACTCCCTTTACCTCAAATGGCCAAAGACATTGCTGGTACGTGGAAACCGATGATGGATTTCATTAATTTGTCAAGTGAGAAGCAGTCTTAATTTTCCAGGATCTTAATATAGACCTTGACTGTTAGAGGGCAATATGGACACAGTAGGGCCAGGGTGGTACTGGACCTTTAGCTTGTGAGTGTTTAGTGCAAGGCCCATTCTCTTGTACACATCGCTGAACATCAATAATGATTTGGATTGGCATGGGGGGTAGTTGAGTTTTGATAAAGTACATTAATCTGTAGAAAACTAAAGGAAATTTATAGTTAAACTGGACACTTTAGACAACATGGCCTTGCCTGAAGGTGTAGTATTCCCTCAATAACAGTGTCACTTTGCAAAGGTGAAGAATGGCCCTCATCTGTATAATATGCATGGAGTTTTTGTAAAATAAGGATCAGATATACCACCAGGGGGCGCCTCTCCAACCGTCTGTCTTCATATTTTTCCTTTGTGTTTTTAGTTTGTTGTAAAATGTATGTTTTAGTTTATCTTTGGTTTTATATTTGTGGGGGGTGGGAGAAACTTTCCTTATCTCTTACCTCGACGGAGATGCGACTTTTTCCGTGTCGTATCTCCATCTGCACTGCGGCCTAACATTGTGGAGTTGGCGGCCTCTTGTTTGGGATTTCCATAGGTCCATAACCGCGAAGCCTGCGGATTTTAACATCTCGGAGCGAGCGATCCCTTTGCCAGGGGTCGGCCTTTGGTGCTCCAACCTGCGGACTTTAACCGTGGAGCTCGCGATCCCTGGTTAGCGGCCGACTTCGGGGACCCCAAGTCGCAGGAGTTTGACTGCCCTGATGCGGGAGCTTAGACCGCCCTGACGTGGGAGTTCGATTGCCGGCTGCGGATGTTCGACTCCCCCGACCACGGAAGGAAAGGAGGAAAGAAGACTTTATTGCCTTCCATCACAGTGGGGAATGTGGAGGAGCCGCTGTGGTGGATGTTTATGTCAAATGTTTATGTAGTTGTGTGTCTTTTTGCTTTTTTGGTATGACTGTATGGCAAACCAAATTCCTCCTATGTTGCAAAACATACTTGGCTAATAAATTACGATTATGATTATGATTATGAGATGCTCTTAAACCTGCATTTTATTTCAGTTCTCGCCATAACTTAATAATGATTCCAAAGTTCCCATGGTGACTGGGAAAGTGCATTAGTGGTGGTGAGTCTGTGTTGCTGAGAGAGGTCGGGCAACATCCCTGGTTCACCTGGTCGAGATCGGACAGTTCAGCCCGGTCCCGGATAGACTTCCTCTTCACGTCGAAGGCCGTCACGGTCAGACACACCGACCTCAAGCCGGTGTTCTTCTCTGATCACTGCCTACTTCAGGCCTCCTGTCACCTACAGGAGGACCGGAAGGTGGGCAGAGGGACATGGAAGTTAAATGTGGAGCTGTTGACCCCAGAGAACGTTGAGGAGCTAAAGAGGGACTACGCATGTTGGAGAACTGTGAGGCCCCTCTTTGACTCCCCGAGACTCTGGTGGGAAGCAACCAACGAGAACATCAAGAAGTTCGTCATCTCCAAAGGTGTTCAGAGAGCAAGACAGAGTAAGAGGGAATTGTGTCAACTCCAGACAGATTTGCAGCAACTGCTCCTTCTGCAGTCGAGAGGGGTGGATGTGAGGGAGGAACTCAGAGAGTTGAAGAGCCGGCAAGCTCGGCTCTTTACCTCTGAATCCTCCAAGATCATCTTCCGGTCCAGGGTCCGCCATGTGGAGCAGGATAAAACCTGCTCACGCTTCTTCTTCCAAAAGGTTCACAGGGGGAGCTCTGTGATCAAAAGCCTCAGGGAGGAAGACGGCTCGGTAACATCCTTGCAGACAGACATGCTGAGGATCTGCAGATCCTTTTATAAGGATTTGTACAACATAAAGACCACAGACAGCACCGCTTCCCAGAACTTCTTGTCCTCCATCACGGAAGTCTTGGACGACAGCAAGCGGGAGAGTCTGGACCAACCACTGACCCTGGAGGAGCTGACTGGCTCCATCCGTTCCTTGGACTCGAGTAAAACTCCCGGAAGCGACGGCTTACCAGCAGAGTTGTATTGGGCTCTGTGGGACTGGGTGGGCCCGGACCTGCTGGAAGTGTACAACCACATACTTCTAGCCAGCAGCATGTCAGACTCTATGAGGAAGGGCAGCATCACCCTAATCTACAAGCAGAAGGGGGAGATGAATGATATAAGGAATTGGAGACCCATCACATTGTTGAATGTAGACTACAAGATCCTGTCTAAGGCCATCGCCAACCGGGTCAAGTCTGCTCTGGGACAGGTGATCCACCCGGACCAAACCTGTGCTGTACCTGGCAGGAAAATCTCAGACAGCCTGGTGCTGCTGAGAGATACCATCGCCTACGTGCAGGACAGATGGGTGGATGCCTGCCTGGTCAGCTTGGACCAGGAGAAGGCCTTCGACAGGATATCGCACACGTACATGAGGGACGTGCTCTTCAAAATGGGCTTTGGGGAGGAAATCAGGAAGTGGATCCAACTGCTCTACACCAATATCTGTAGTGCAGTCCAAATCAATGGGTGGGAATCAGACAGCTTCCCCATCAGGTCTGGAGTCAGGCAGGGTTGCCCTCTCTCCCCTGTCTTGTTCGTCTGTTGTATTGAATCCTTTGCCGAATCCATCAGGAAGGATGCGAGCATAAGAGGAGTGACATTGCCAGACAGTGGGGGCACTCAGGTCAAGGCCTCCCTGTACATGGACGTTGTCGCCGTCTTCTGCTCGGATCCAGGATCGGTCCGCAGACTGATCAGCGTCTGCGACCAGTTTGAGTTGGCCAGGGTAGGGCCAGGGTAAACCGAAGGAAGAGCGAGGCCATGCTCTTTGGCAACTGGCCCGAACGATCGTCCATCCCCTTCACCATCAAGCCTGACTTCTTGATGGTGCTGGGCATCTGGTTCGGGAACGCTGAGGCGTGTGACAAGAATTGGCTGGAGCGGATAGCCAAGGTAGGGAAGAAGCTGGAGCTGTGGAAGCAGCGCTCCCTCTCCTTCACAGGGAAAAATCTGGTCATCAGGTGTGAGGCGCTCTCGGGGCTGCTGTACTTGGCGCAGGTGTGGCCCGTCCCTCCCTCCTACGCCATGGGGATCACCCGGGCCGTCTTCCACTTCATTTGGGGGTCGACGATGGACCGGGTGCGACGAGCCACAATGCACAAGTCGGCAGACAATGGGGGTAAAAGTGTGCCCAACGTCGCCCTCATCCAGATGGCCACCTTTGTGTGTGGCTGCATCAGGCGGAGCGTAGAGCCAAGGCACGTGTGCACCAAGCGCCACTACCTGCTGAGGTTCTACCTGTCCCCGGTGTTGCGAAGGATGGGCCTGGCGCAGATGCCACGCAATGTGCCAGTCAGCTGGACATTGCCCCACCATCTGTCGCTCGTGGAAAGGTTCTTCCGGACCAACACCTTTGACCACAAGTCCATCGGGCAGTGGTCAGCACGGAACGTCCTGCAGGCACTGCAGGGGAATGACTCCATGGATCCTGTGGCATGGTTCCCAAAGCAGACTGCCCAGCTTATCTGGCAAAATGCCTCATCGCCAGAATTCACCAACAAGCACCAAGACCTGGCTTGGCTGGCGGTGAGGGGAGCCCTCCCAGTCAGATCCTTCCTGCACCGCCGGAACCTCACTACCAGCGCATGCTGCCCTCGGGACGGCTGCTATGGAGAGGACACGGTGGCCCACCTCTTCACAGAGTGTGGATTTGCCAAGAGAGTCTGGAGAGGTTTGCAGGGGTCCCTGTCACGATTTATTCCGAGCAGCTCCGTCACAGAGGACTCTGTGATCTACGGACTGTTCCCAGGGACGCATTCGGAGACTGACATCGAGTGCTGCTGGAAGGTCATCAACTCGGTGAAAGACGCTCTTTGGTCTGCCCGAGCTTTGTTAACCTCCCAGCCGAGCGAGCTGTCCGTCAAGGAATGTTGCCGACTGGCCCGCTGCAGACTGCAGGAGTACGTGGTGAGGGACGCACTGAAGCTCGGTGCAGCCAACGCTAAGGCCCTGTGGGGGAGGACAGTCTAGGGTCCTTCCGCTGCTGGACATGGGGGGCAGGGTGTGGTGGAGACGCCCCTCCAAATCAGGGATACTGTGTAAATTTCAATGTAAAGTTGGAAATGAATATGTGTATTGAACGTGTAACCTCCGGAAATGTCGGATGGGGTTGTTAAAAAGAAGATGTTTTGTAAATATTTATTACTTGAATAAAGTATTTTTTGATATTTTTTTTTAAAATCCCCTGCTGTCCAACATCAGAACTGCTACAACTGAAGGTACAGCCAATTGTTGCAGTTGGGAAATAATTGGAGCGAGAGCTGCAAGATGGGTGGGTGCTGATGGTGGGAATTGAGTGGGGATGAGGTAAAGGGAAGTGGTGATTAATGGTCAGACGTTGGTTAATGAAGTAACCATCGAAAGAAATATGTCAAAGGAGCAATGTCGGGGTTGATATGCACTGCTGATGGATGGACGAGGAATAGACAATAGACAATAGACAATAGGTGCAGGAGGAAGCCATTTGGCCCTTCGAGCCTGCACCGCCATTCAATGTGATCATGGCTGATCATTCTCAATCAGTACCCCGTTCCTGCCTTCTCCCCATACCCCCTGACTCCGCTATCCTTAAGAGCTCTATCTAGCTCTCTCTTGAATGCATTCAGAGAATTGGCCTCCACTGCCTTCTGAGGCAGAGAATTCCACAGATTCACAACTCTGACTGAAAAGGTTTTTCCTCATCTCAGTTCTAAATGGCCTACCCCTTATTCTTAAACTGTGGCTCATGGATATCAGAGAAAATAGGTGCAGGAGTAGGCCATTCGGCCCTTTGAACCAGCACCGCCATTTAATATGATCGTGGCTGATCATCCAAAATCAGTTTCCCGTTCCAGCTTTTTCCCCATATCCCTTGATTTCCTTAGCCCTCAGAGCTAAATCTAACTCTCTCTTGAAAACATCCCGTGAATTGACCTCCACTGCTTTCTTTGGCAGAGAATACCACAGATTCACAACTCTCTGGTTGAGAATGTTTTTCCTTATCTTAGTCCTAAATGGTCTACCCCCTATTCTTAAACTGTGATCCCTGGTTCTGGACTCCCGCAACTACCCTGTCAAATCCTCTAAGAATTTTATATGTTTCTATAAGATCCCCTCTCATCCTTCTAAATTCCAGTGAATACAAGCCCAGTTGACCCATTCATTCATCATACATCAGTCCCACCATCCCGGGAATTAACCGGGTGAACTTACACTGAACTCCCTCAATAGCAATAATGTCCTTCCTCAAATTAGGAGACCAAAATTGCACACAATACTCCAGGTGCGGACTCACCAGAGCCCTGTACAACTGCAGTGGGACCTCCTTGCTCCTAAACTCAAATCCTCTCGAAATGAAGGCCAACATGCCATTGGCTTTCTTCACTGCCTACTGTATCTGCATGCTTACTTTCAGTGACTGATGTACAAGCACACCCAGGTCTCGTTGCACCTCCCCTTCTTCTAATCTGATACCATGTCTAAAGAAGGGTCTCGACCCGAAATGTCACCCATTCCTTCTCTCCAGAGATGCTGCCTGTCCCGTTGAGTTACTCCAGCAGTTTGTGTCTACCTTCGATTTAAACCAGCATCTGCAGTTTTTTTTCCTATCCATTCAGATAATAATCTGCCTTCCTGTTCTTGCTACCAAAGTGGATAACCTCACATTGATCCACATTATAATGCATCTGCCCACTCACCCAACCTATCCAAGTCACCCTGCAGCCTCATAGCATGCTTCTCGCAGCTCACACTGCCACCCAGCTTTGAGTCATCCGTAAGCTTAGAGATATTATTAATTCCCTCGTCTAGATCGTTAATGTATATTGTAAACAACTGGGGTCCCAGCACCGAGCCTTGCGGCACCCCACTAGTCGCTGCCTGCCATTCTGAAAAGGACCTGTTAATTCCTATTCTTTGCTTCCTGTCTGGCAACCTGTTCTTTATCCATGTCAATACCCTACCCCCAATACCATGTGCTCTAATTTTGCACACTAATCTCTTGTGTGGGACCTTGTCAAAAGCTTTTTGAAAGTCCAGATACACAACCACTGGCTCTCCTTTATCTATTCTACTTGTTACATCCTCAAAAATTCCAAAAAATGAGTCAGTTGCATCCTCAAAAAATTCCAAAAGTTTAGTCAAGCATTTGTCATCACAAATGGAGAGAATGCTGGTCGGCGTTGTCTTTAGTTCAGCATGGTGAATGTATATCATAGGACAATTGGGTCCCCATGCCAGAGGTGACACTACACTTAATCAGGAAGCATGTTGCCTTGAGCAGGATGGTGATGGTGAGAGCATTGCCACATCTAACTTTACTTGTGGTGCTGGCAGTAATGGAAATATTCAGGCATCTGCATTAATCTCATGCATGTTCTCAGCTGACAGTGGATCTGGCTGATCTGGGGCACTTGACCAACATCTCGTAGATTTAGAGTGTCACAATACCGCTTGAAAACAGCCTTTTGGCCGAACTTGCCTATGCCAATTAAATTGTCTACCTGAACTAGTCCCATCTGCGTGCAATTGGCCCATATCCTTCCATAACCTTTCCATGTATCTGTCCGAGTGTCTTTTAAATGTTCTAATCATATCTTTCACTGGCATTTGCTCTGACAGCTAGATCGATACATACCGCACACCCCCTAGTTGCCCTTCAGGTCCCTTTTAAATCTTTCCCCTCTTACCTTAAACCTATGCCCTGTAATCTTAGGCTCTCTGACCTTGGGGAAAGGAATGTGACGTTTGAAATGAATTATGTCCCTCATGATTTCATACAAGGTACAAGGAATGATATGCATACAAAACATTGTAGTTATATGGGATCAAATTCCAGCATCCCCACCACGACTGCCCAACATCCTTCAGACTGTGGTCTGTTTCCACAGCCTGTCCAATCACAGTGACATCTTCAAGCCACGGGAAAGATTACGTCTATGAGGGTGCTCCAGGAAGTGTTGAAGAGGCCGCATCATCGTAACATTAAGTGAAGAGCAACAGTTTATGGAGGATTCACAGGATATACCATTCGGCCCAGCCATCCCAGAGCAACATTTGTTCTCTGCCCGGAACCACCTCACATCCTTCCTCACCTAAATCCAACCAACACTGAGGCTTTTGGAGCTCATCTTTTACAAAAATTTAATTAAGTTTTGTAAGTAACATTTGGCATTTAATTGAACTTTGGAATTAACTTGTAGATTCTCCACATTGTTAGTCAATGGGCATTGACTATCTATCCTACATATGCCCTTCATATTTCTATAATCTTCTACGAGCGAAGGCTTATCTTCCAATAAGAAAAAAAAAACTAGCCTCTCAAGTCAGTCCAAAATAAAGTGTGCAACACACAATACATTAGTGCAAACACAATTAGAAAACAAGTCTCGCTAGTGGAAAAGGTCCATAGTGTTCATTGTCAAGGTAGATTAGGATTGCGCAGGTCAAATCAGCTGTAGGAAAATAGCTGTCCCTGACCTGGTGGTGTAGAACATTGGGCTTCTGTACCTCCTGTCTGACTGGAACAGCAAGCAGCGGGCATGGTAAACATGGTGGGGATCCTTGGTGACAGATAGCCCTTTCTTGAGGCAGCACCTCAGGTAAATGCTTTTGATGTTTGGGAGTGCTGCGCACACGGTGAACTGTTCTGAGTCCACCACTCTTTTCAGCCTTTTGCATTCATGTGTTTTGGAATTGCTGCACCAAGTTATGGTGCAACCAGGATACTTTCTGCATTACATCTGTCGAATTTTGTTCAAGTATTCGGTGATATGGTGAAACTCTTTAAACTTAAAGAAAATAGAGGCACTGTGGGAGGGAGTTGAAGGGATCACCTCCTAGATTGTTTAGCCCAAAAAGCTGTGGAGGCGGAGGAACGCAGGCTCGTGTCTGACAGACTGCACCAGTTGTCATGTTTTGCTCCTGGTGACTTCGCGACCGCCCCGTTGTCACGGGCACTGCGCGGCCCCGAATCGCGCGCGGCCCCGAAACGTGCGCCCTCCCGGTGGACCGCGCACACGTAGGCCGGGCGTCCTTACGTCGAGAGGTGTACAAAGCGCGCGGGACATGTGCGGGTTGCTGTTGCTGCTGGCGATGGCTGCGGCCGCCGCCACCGGGTCGGTGACAGGGGGAGCTGCCGTCTCGGGCTGGGGCAGCAGCGGCAGCCGGGCGGAAGGTAAGGAACAGCAGCGGTGCATCGGCCTAGCCCGGTCCGGCTCGACACGACATGCTGGTGGCCGGACAGCCCGAGCCGCTTCGACCCGCCCCCCCTACATCGCCTCATCCTATTGGCTGCCGGCGCCCGTAACCCTGGCGACGACGACCTTGCCGACTAGTCCTCTGCATTAGGGGACAATGAGGGTAGGGGTAATAATGCCAGGTATAGGGGCTCTAAATGCAGGGGTAGAGGCAGTGAGGACAGGGGTAATAATGCCAGGTAGAGGGGCTCTAAATGCAGGGGTAGAGGCAGTGTGGACAGGGGTAGGGGTAATAATGCCAGGTAGAGGGGCTCAAAATGCAGGGGTAGAGGCAGTGAGGACAGGGTAAAGACAGGTGTCGGATTAATAACGGCAGAGATCGAGACAGTTGAGGGGGGAGGGGGAATAAAGACATGCCGGGTTAATAAGGACAGGGGTAGAGAAAGTATGCGGGTAAGGACAGGGGGCAGTAAGGATTAATGCAGTGGTAGGACATTCTGGAGGGGGAGGGGGAGCAGCCAGTTGTCGTGGTGCACATTGGCACCAACGATTTAGGTAATAAACGGGATGAGGTCCTACAAGGTGAATTTAGAGAGCTAGGAGATAAACTTAAAAGTAGGACCTCAAAGGTAATAATCTCTGGATTACTACCAGTGCCACATGCTAGTCAGAGTAGGAATAGGAGGATATTTCAGATGAATAAGCGTGGCTTGAAAAATGGTGCAAGGGGGAGGGATTCAAATTTTTCGGACATTGGAACCAGTTCTGGGAGAGGTGGGACCAGTACAAACAGGACGGTCTGCACCTGAGCTGGAATGGAACCAATGTCCTAGGGGGAGTGTTTGCTAGTGCTGTCGGGGAGGATTTAAGCTAATGTGGCAGGGGGATGGGAGCAGGAGCAGAGAGACAGAGGGGTGTAAAATGAGGGTAGAAGCAATAGGTAGCAAGGTGAAGAGTAAAAGTGGCAAGCAGACAAATCCAGGGTAAAAATCAAAAAGGGCCACCTTTCAACATAATTGTATAAGGGGTAAGAGAGTTGTAAAAACAAGCCTGAATGCAAGGAGTATACGTAATAAGGTGGATGAATTAAATGTGGAGATAGTTATTAATGATTATGATATAGTTGGGATTACGGAGACATGGCTCCAGGGTGACCAAGGCTGGGAGCTCAACATCCAGGGATATTCTATATTCAGGTGGGATAGACAGAAAGGAAAAGGAGGTGGGGTAGCGTTGCTGGTTAGAGAGGAGATTAAAGCAGTGGAAAGGAAGGACATTAGCTTGGAGGATGTGGAATCGATATGGGTAGAGCTGCGAAACACTAAGGGGCAGAAAACGCTAGTGGGAGTTGTGTACAGGCCACCTAACAGCAGTAGTGAGGTTGGGGATGGCATCAAACAGGAAATTAGAAATGCGTGCACTAAAGGTGCAGCAGTTATAATGGGTGACTTCAACCTACATATAGATTGGGTGAACCAAATTGGCAGGGGTGCTGAGGAAGAGGATTTCTTGGAATGTTTGCGAGATGGTTTTCTAAACCAACATGTTGAGGAACCAACGAGAGAGCAGGCCATTCTAGACTGGGTATTGAGTAATGAGGAAGGGTTAGTTAGCAGTCTTGTTGTGCGAGGCCCCTTGGGCAAGAGTGACAATAATATGGTGGAGTTCTTCATTAGGATGGAGAGTGACAAAGTCAATTCAGAAACAAGTGTTCTGAATTTAAAGAAAGGTAACTGAGGGTATGAGACGTGAATTGTCCAAGATAGACTGGCAATTTATACATAAAGGGTTGATGGTGGACATGCAATGGAAGGCATTTAAAGATTGCATGGATGAACTACAACAATTGTTCATCCCAGTTTGGCAAAAGAACAAACCAGGAAAGGTAGTGCATCCGTGGCTAATAAGGGAAATCAAGGATAGTATTAAAACAAAAGATGAAGCATATAAATTAGCCAGAAAAAGTATCATACCAGAGGACTGGGAGAAATTCAGAGTCCAGCAGAGGAGGACAAAGGGCTTAATTAGGAAAGGGAAAATAGATTATGAGAGAAAACTGGGAGGGAACATAAAAACTGACTGCAAAAGCTTTTATAGATATGTGAAGAGAAAAAGACTAGTTAAGACAAATGTAGGTCCCTTGCAGTCGGAAACAGGTGAATTGATCATAGGGAACAAGGACTCAGGTTCGATCCTGACTACGGGTGCTGCACTGTTAGGAGTTTGTACGTTCTCCCCGTGACCTGCGTGGGTTTTCTCCGAGATCTTCGGTTTCCTCCCACACTCCAAAGACGTACAGGTATGTAGGTTAATTGGCTGGGTAAATGTAAAAATTGTCCCTAGTGGGTGTAGGATAGTGTTAATGTACGGGGATCACTGGGCGGCACGGACTTGGAGGGCCGAAAAGGCCTGTTTCCGGCTGTATATATATGATATGATATGATATGATAAGGAGATGGCAGACCAATTGAACAACTACTTTGGTTCTGTCTTCACTAGGGAAGACATAAACAATCTGCCGGAAATAGCAGGGGATCGGGGGTCTAACGAGATGGAGGAACTGAGGGAAATCCAGGTTAGTTGGGAAGTGGTGTTAGGTAAATTAAATGGATTAAAGGCCGATAAATCCCCAGGGCCAGATAGGCTGCATCCCAGAGTGCTTAAGGAAGTAGCCTCAGAAATAGTGGATGCATTAGTGATAATTTTTCAAAACTCTTTAGATTCTGGAGTAGTTCCTGAGGATTGGAGGGTAGCTAATGTAACCCCACTTTTTAAAAAGGGAGGTAGAGAGAAAACGGGGAATTATAGATCAGTTAGCCTAACATCGGTAGTGGGGAAAATGCTAGAGATGTGATAGCATCACATTTGGAAAGTGGTGAAATCATCGGACAAAGTCAACATGGATTTATGAAAGGCAAATCATGCCTGACGAATCTTATAGAATTTTTCGAGGATGTAACTAGTAGAGTGGATAAGGGAGAACCAGTCGATGTGTTATATCTGGACTTTCAGAAGGCCTTCGACAAGGTCCCCCATAGGAGATTGGGGTACAAACTTAAAGCACACGGTATTGGGGGTTCAGTGTTGAGGTGGATAGAGAATTGGTTGGCGGACAGGAAGCAAAGAGTAGGAATAAACGGGTCCTTTTCGGAATGGCAGGCAGTGACTAGTGGGGTACCGCAAGGTTCAGTGCTGGGACCCCAGTTATTTACAATATTTATTAATGATTTGGACGAGGGAATTGAATGCAATATCTCTAAGTTTGCGGATGACATGAAGCTTGGTGGCAGTGTTAGCTGCGAGGAGGATGCTAGGAGGCTGCAGAGTGACTTGGATAGATTAGGAGAGTGGGCAAATGCATGGCAGATGCAATATAATGTGGATAAATGTGAGGTTATCCACTTTGGCGGCAAGAACAGGAAAGCAGAGTATTACCTGAATGATGGCCAATTAGGAAAAGGGGAGATGCAACGTGACCTGGGTGTCATGGTGCACCAGTCATTGAAAGCAAGCGTGCAGGTGCAGCAGGCAGTGAAGAAAGCGAATGGTATGTTGGCATTCATAGCAAGAGGATTTGAGTATAGGAGCAGGGAGGTTCTGCTGCAGTTGTACAGGGCCTTGGTGAGACCGCACCTGGAGTATTGTGTACAGTTTTGGTCTCCTAATCTGAGGAAAGACATTCTAGCCTTAGAGGGAGTACAGAGAAGGTTCACCAGATTGATCCCTGGAATGGCAGGACTTTCATATGAAGAAAGACTGGATAGACTAGGCTTATACTCGCTGGAATTTAGAAGACTGAGGGGGGATCTTATTGAAACATATAAAATTCTTAAGGGATTGGAGAGGCTAGATGCGGGAAGATTGTTCCTGATGTTGAGGAAGTCCAGAACCAGGGGTCACAGCTTAAGGATAAGGGGGAAGTCTTTTAGGACCGAGATGAGAAAACATTTCTTCACACAGAGAGTGGTGAGTCTGTGGAATTCTCTGCCACAGAAGGTAGTTGAGGCCAGTTCATTGGCTATATTTAATAGACAATAGACAATAGACAATAGGTGCAGGAGTAGGCCATTCAGCCCTTCGAGCCAGCACCGCCATTCAATGCGATCATGGCTGATCACTATCAATCAGTACCCCGTTCCTGCCTTCTCCCCATACCCCCTCACTCCGCTATCCTTAAGAGCTCTATCCAGCTCTCTCTTGAAAGCATCCAATGAACTGGCCTCCACTGCCTTCTGAGGCAGAGAATTCCACACCTTCACCACCCTCTGACTGAAAAAGTTCTTCCTCATCTCCGTTCTAAATGGCCTACCCCTTATTCTCAAACTGTGGCCCCTTGTTCTGGACTCCCCCAACATTGGGAACATGTTATCTGCCTCTAATGTGTCCAATCCCCTAATTATCTTATATGTTTCAATAAGATCCCCCCTCATCCTTCTAAATTCCAGTGTATACAAGCCCAATCGCTCCAGCCTTTCAACATACGACAGTCCCGCCATTCCGGGAATTAATCTAGTGAACCTACGCTGCACGCCCTCCATAGCAAGAATATCCTTCCTCAAATTTGGAGACCAAAACTGCACACAGTACTCCAGGTGCGGTCTCACCAGGGCCCGGTACAACTGTAGAAGGACCTCTTTGCTCCTATACTCAACTCCTCTTGTTACGAAGGCCAACATTCCATTGGCTTTCTTCACTGCCTGCTGAACCTGCATGCTTCCTTTCATTGACTGATGCACTAGGACACCCAGATCTCGTTGAACTCCCCCTCCTCCTAACTTGACACCATTCAGATAATAATCTGCCTTTCTATTCTTACTTCCAAAGTGAATAACCTCACACTTATCTACATTAAACTGCATCTGCCATGTATCCGCCCACTCACACAACCTGTCCAGGTCACCCTGCAGCCTTATTGCATCTTCCTCACAATTCACACTACCCCCCAACTTAGTATCATCTGCAAATTTGCTAATGGTACTTTTAATCCCTCCGTCTAAGTCATTAATGTATATCGTAAATAGCTGGGGTCCCAGCACCGAACCTTGCGGTACCCCACTGGTCACTACCTGCCATTCCGAAAGGGACCCATTTATCCCCACTCTTTGCTTTCTGTCTGTTAACCAATTTTCTATCCATGTCAGTACCCTACCCCCAATACCATGTGCCCTAATTTTGCCCACTAATCTCCTATGTGGGACCTTGTCGAAGGCTATATTTAAGAGGGAGTTAGATGTGGCCCTTGTGGCTAAAGGGATCAGTGGGTATGGAGAGAAGGCAGGTACAGGTTACTGAGCTGGATGATCAGCCATGATCATATTGAATGGCGGTGCAGGCTCGAAGGGCCGAAGGGCCTACTCCTGCACCTATTTTCTATGTTTCTATGTAGGGGCAGTAAGGACAGGGGCTATAAGGATGGTTAGGGGCTCTAAGGGCAGGGGTAGGGACAGTAAGGATGGGTGCATTAAGGCCGAGGACAGGAGCAGTAAGGACGGGAAGGGACAGTAAGGATGGGTGAGTAAGGATGGGAGGCAGAAAGGACGAGGATACGGGCATTAAGGATGGACAGATGTGGTGATGGCGTAGTGAGTTGGACAGGGGGAATGTAGAAGTGGGGCAGAAACATCAGTGAAAGGGGTTGTTGTCACAGATGGGAGAGGCCTGGTTGGTGGGTGAGGATTTGAGGTTAGTGGGTGAGGAGGACATTTGGGGGCTTGACCTAACTTTGGAAATAAAACATTGCTCACCATGACAATGAAAACATTGGCTCCAGTAAGATTTCCAGTCTTAATGGTTTGTCAAACAGCAATTCTTATTTATTTGCTATTTTACCAACCATACATTCATTGTCATTCTGTGAAACTGCATTCTTTGCCCTCGCTTTCGTGTTGACCTCCTATGGGTCCTTGAATGTGAGGGATCTCGCAGTGTAGTGCTCACTGCTGCTGTGGGGAAGTTTCTCAAACACCATATTAAACTGGTGGAAATCATCTGCTTTTCCTCTGGCCCCCAAGAGCAGGTGAAGTGGGTCTGAAGATTTGTTCCACTTTGTGAGCTTACAAAATAGTACAGGGTTTCACAAATTGCATTTTTGTTTAAGGCAGGATATGACATAAAGTGAAGCTGAAATGGCTATTGATAAAGGACGAGAGACCTGTGGGGTTGTGGCGGGCTTGACTTGACTTGAAGGGAAGGTGCTTTGTGAATGATTGGGAAGCGATCATTATAATTTCATGAGTAATTGTTTAATTATACTGTGCTATGAATTCCATTTCACCTGTTTGTATTGTAGGTGATGTGGGATGTAGTAAGGATGAATTCCAGTGCTTGAATGGACACTGTATTTCTGTGCTGGCGTTATGTAATGGAAGAGACGACTGTAGCGATGGGACTGATGAACAGAACTGTACTTTATCAGGATGCCGACCTCATGAATTCCGGTGCAGCAACTCCTCAGTCTGTATTTCCAAATACCGACTCTGTGACAGTCAGCAGGATTGCCCCTCAGGGGCTGATGAATCTGATAACCTTTGCAAGGAAATAGCAGTGCAGCTTGGAAAGTGTGGTGAGTTCGAGTTCCTGTGTGACACTGGACAGTGCATCGAGCTACAATCAGCTTGCGACAACTTTCCTGATTGCACTGATGGTAGCGATGAGGCGAATTGCAGTAAGTGTGCAGGGACTTTAATGCATGTTTTCTTGTGTTGTATGTACAAAGTATGTACTTGTATTGAATGAATACTTGATTTTCTTGTGTTGTATGTACAAGTAGCAAAACAAGCCATTGGACTTGACATATATGGTGGGTTTCACGTTTCACACATGGCCTTGTCCCACCCTGCTTTGTCATAGTGATGTGACCTCTGAAGAAATCGGTTTGATGGTGGAGCCAAATTGGGGCAAGTGGAGTACTGAGCTTGGGGAGAAGTATCCTGTGTCTCATTAGACACGCTTTAGTCCTTTAAGAAATCCATTTCAGCTCGAAAATCACATTTGTCAGTCTACTCAGTCACTAATTATTGATTCCAAAATCTTCCTTGCAACAGATGTTGGTTCAACAGCACTCTAAATGCCCTGCAGCATAAAATTGTAAATAGATTAAATTGAAATTCAGTGCAGGTTACTGAGGTAATCCATAACAGAAAAGTTGGGAATATCACAGGTCCAAAGAGATTTAGGAGCCAGGTATTCAAAATACTTGTAGCAATAATTAGAAAGCATATACTTTAACAGACGGCCAGAATTTGAGAGGTTGGTGTTTTTGCTACAGCTTTTCAAAATCCTATTGAGGCATCAGCAAACCCTTTTATCTTCATAGTACGACTAATGCAGCAAACATGACAAAGCCTGGAGAGAGCCCAGAGCTCCAAGGATTGCAGTGAGGAGACTCATAAACTAACCCAGTTTTCAGTAAAGTAGTGACCAGCTATAGCTTACATCTTAAACATGCACCCAGAACTGCAGACTTAACACGAGTTGAGCCCTGGATTTCAGTAGTAAATTTAGAGGTAAAATAAAAATGCCATTAAGCTGGAATAGTGCAGAGATTTGCAAGGATGTTGCCAGGACGTGAGGCTTGAGCTACAGGGAGAGTTGGGCAGGCTAAGGCTTTATACCTTGGAGCACAGGCTGAGCTGTTATCTTATAGAGGTGTGTAAAATCACAAGGGGACTCATAAGATAGTATCCCTTCAGACCCAAAAGATAATCGTTCTGCATGTTTTGATACTCCTCTGAGCTTAGCCTGGTAAAGCATTGGCTGGAATTGCAGTCAGATCTCTGGCTGAAATTGCTCGAGTAAATATTTTTGTATTAGGATTGCAATTATAGGAATATGTTTTGATGTAGCTCTTTATGTACTTTTTTTTTGTTTGGCAGATCGGAATGAGTGCTTGGAAGCAAATGGAAAGTGTTCTGATTATTGCTGGGACCTTCCTTTAGGTTATGAGTGTGCTTGTCCAGCTGGATTAGAGCTGATAAATCATTTCACTTGTGTGGGTGAGTTTATACAAACAGATTTTTAAAGTATCTCAGTAACTCCTTAAGGTTGTATGTGTTGCTGGAAATTAGATCAATCTTTTTTTGCTGTGTACAGTGTTAACACCCATTGTGATAGAAACATAGAAACATAGAAAATAGGTGCAGGAGTAGGCCATTCGGCCCTTCAAGCCTGCACCGCCATTCAATATGATCATGGATGATCTCGTTGGAATTTGACTGCTTGTGGTATCATGATGTCCTGTTAAAACTGAAGTCAATGGGCATCAAGGGGGAAGCCATCTGATGTTTGGAGTATATACTGCTCAAAGGATGGTAGTTGAGGTTGTTACCAACCTCGGCGCATCACTACAGAATGTTTCTCCAGACAGTGTTCCAGGCCTAACCATCTTCAGCTGTTTCACCAAGGCCTTCATTGCAGTAGTGGAGGTGATCAATGCGTGGAGGTGATCAATGCTGATTACGGTGAAGCATTGGCTGAAATTGCAGTCAGATCTCTGGATGAAGAAGGGTCTCGACCCGAAACGTCACCCATTCCTTCTCTCCTGAGATGCTGCCTGACCTGCTGAGTTACTCCAGCATTTTGTGAATAAATACCTTCGATTTGTACCAGCATCTGCAGTTATTTTCTTACAATGCTGATTACAGGGTTCATTTCCATTCACAACTCATTATCAAATGAACTAACCTACATCTTTGTGCAGGTATGGGCTGACAATAGGTAAGTAACATTTATGCCTCAAGTGCCAGGTAACGGCTGTCTCAAACAAGAAAGAGTCTAAGCACCTTTTTGGTTAGGCAACACTTGTTATGTTGTGTGCAGTTCCATTCGCCACAGTAGAGAAAGGATGTGGCAGTGATCAAACTAGTGTAGGAGAGGTTCATTAGGAGGAAGCTAGGGTAGTTCTCACGGGTGACTGAAGGGTGATCTAAGGTTTATAATATATTATGTGGGGCAGATGGTTAGACCTTTCCACGACTAGAGTCTAAAACTGGAAGACATAGGCGTAAGGCGAGTGGGCAAATATGAGAGGCAAGTTTTTCACACACAGGGAGGGAAGTATTTAGATCAAGCTGCCAGAGGAGGGCATCAATCCATCTCAGTGAATAAGAAGCAGCATACGAATGGAATAGAGGGATAGGAGCCAAATGGAGATGAGAAAAAATTTCTTCACACAGAGAGTGGTGAGTCTGTGGAATTCTCTGCCACAGAAGGTAGTTGAGGCCAGTTCATTGGCTATATTTAAGAGGGAGTTAGATGTGGCCCTTGTGGCTAAAGGGATCAGGAGGTATGGAGAAAAGGCAGGTACAGGTTACTGAGCTGGATGATCAGCCATGATCATATTGAATGGCGGTGCAGGCTCGAAGGGCCGAATGGCCTACTCCTGCACCTATTTTCTATGTTTCTATGGAGGAAAATGGGATTAGCGTGAATGTACATTTTGGTCGGCATGGATGAGTCCCGTTCCGTGCTCAAGGACATATGTACACTTGAAACTCGGTGGCATTATCATTGCTGTGTCCCTCGCCATCAATATACATATCAATAATCAATAGCAGATATCTCCAGTAGAAGTTTGATGGGCTGAATGGCCATGTATTATATCTATTCAATGATTCATTGACCTGAAATTTAACTGGACTAGCTACATAAATACAGCATTGTAAGAGCAGGTTTGAGATTGGTGTCCAGTCTGATGATATTCTGACTTCCAGAGCTTTTCCACCATAGACAATGCTGGACATAGTACAAGAAGCATGACAGTTTGATAGCATCCATTCCACAGTTCTGATCATTCACCTGTTCCAGCACTTGTGCACACCCATTGCAGCAGATACCATCTGCAAAATGTTCTTCAGTTAACCTTGTGGCTAAAGAGCATGCATGGGCAGAGCACGTAAAAAATCATGTGGTTTTACGAAAGTGAAATAGTGTGACCATCTTGATGGAGATTTTGAGGGATAAACAATCTGGTGAATAAGGGGAACCAGTAGTGTGGTGTATTCAGAAGGTTACTTATTGTGCAGGATAAGAGTGGGTAATATATTGATAATGGGGGATTGACTCATTCAACTGAATGAATGGGCATTGGAGGGTCACTTTCCGATTTGGAAATCGGAAGCTAGTGAGGTGCCACAGGGAACCTTAGCTATTCATAATCTATTCTTAATTTAAATGAAGGGACCAAGTGTACTGTAGTTAAGTTTGAAATTAAATGCATCAATGAAGCAACATTGTTTCCCCATCCCAATTCCCCTTCCCCCAAGATCAGATCCAATGTTACTCACTTCCATTAACGTCCAGCATTGTGCACCAGATGCTCACTGTTATAAAACATCGAAACTATGTGTAATATTATTGATCCATTCACTCGGCATGGGTGGTTGTTCATATACAATGTAACTCAATTTATATTATGTAAACTGATGAATGTCAGAATGCTTTAATTGATCTGGTCAAATTCAGTAATGTCTGTGTTTTATTCAGATGTGGATGAGTGTAGAAACTCGAATGTATGTGACCAGATTTGTGTTAACCTGCATGGATCATTTAAGTGTGAATGTTACCAACGGTATCAGAGGGATCCACACAGTGATGTTTGCCGAGCTGCAGGTGGGTAGTTATTATGAGCAGAATTTTGTAAGCTTTGATCGCCAATGCTATCCACGATCTCCAGAGTTGCTACCTGACTTGCTGAGTTACTCCAGCACTTTGTGTCTTTTATCCTGAAACTTATCGGGTTCACTGGACAATTTAGTACAATACCATGTAAAGTCTAGAAAAATCTAAAAGGATGTTGGGGTATCAATAGGGTTAACATCCAATAGTTCAGAAGATCTGCTTGTCATGCATGTCCGGTTATTAGTTATACTGTACTGGGGTGGAATGTGGAGACAACCAGTTTCACATATTATAAACAAAATGGTTTGAAATTAATCTTTTTTATCTTTATTAGTGAGAAATTAAAATCTATAGATGTTGGAAATCAGAAATATGTAATGCTGGTTATGTTGCCATGGAGGGAACAAGGTGCAGTGCCCTTAAATCTATCAATTATAAATTGATCATTATTCTTGCTGAATATTGTTTCAATATTTGACTATTCCATTACTAGATGGTTTATGAAATATTATACATTGTCCAGTTATATATAATGTAAAATAGTTTGCAGTTTCTATTCTTTGGAGAATTAATTTGAACATACTTGCTATTCTTGCAAGAGGTCCAAAAGACAGCATTAAAAAAAATCTAATTTCATCTAGATGCAATTAGATTTGGGATTTATTCATTTTCATTTAGTACTCTCAGGCAGTTATATTAGCTGATGAAGAAGATTATTGTGAATCATGATGTTTAAGACATCACAACTATGTAGAGCTGGGTCAGTGTACTCACTGGACCTTTCTTCTCCAGTTCTCTATGGTAATCATTTTTTTTTAATCTACATTTAGAGAAGGGGAGAAATTGGCTTATTTTCTTTATTGATATTATTTATGAATAGTTCCAAAAGCATAACATTTTGAAATCTCACTGAGCTGTCCATTGCCATCAAGAGAACCTTAAAAAATCTAGCAGCCATGTGACTGCTGCTTCTTGGACATTCCAGGATTGAACATAAGATTAGAAAACGCAGTCGACCTCTTCCATTATGTTATCCATACTTCCAAAGAATATGGAGCAAATGATGGTGGTTAGTCCATACTGACTCCATATTAAGTGGTAGAGTAGAATTATCCACCCTGGAGTTAAAAAGCTGGTGTTTGTGATGCACACCATTAATTAGGACGTGCCTGGATAGAGTGGATGTTGTCAGGATGTTTCTACTCGTGGGAATGTCTAGGACCAGAGGGCACAGCCTCAGGATAAAAGGAGATACCTTCAGAAAGGAGATGAGGGGGAATTTCTTGAACCAGAGTGTGGCGAATCTGTGGAATTCATTGCCACAGACGGCTGTGGAGAACGTCATTGGGTTTTTTAAAGCGGAGATTGATAAGTTCTTGATTAGCAATTTGCTAATAGCAAAGGTGTCAAAGGTTAAGGGGAGAAGGCAGGAGAATGGGGTTGAGAGTGAAAGGTAGATCAGCCATGGTCCAATGGCAGAGTAGACTCAATGGGCCGAATAGCCTAATTCTGCTTGTATGACTTATGAACCCATGAAATCCTATCTTTTTTACAAGGAGAGGAGCCATTTTTGATTTTCACCAACCATGGTAACATCAGGAAGCTGAACATTAATGGAATGGAACATGAAGAATTAACTGACAGCTTGGAAAATGCAGAAGCATTGGCTGTTTATGTCGCCTTGTCAACAATCTATTGGTCAGACGCAACTCATGAGGGAATATTCAGGTAAACAAATTGATTATTCCTTGACTTTGATCAAGGTGGTCTGGAAGACTGTCGTGATACCAACATCTTGGACCAGTGAGCAAGGAAAGGATGGAGGAATATTAATAGAGTGTGTAACTTAAAATTACTTGTACTGGATTAGGATTGGTGGCAGCAGCATGGCAAATACTGCTGGCAGCTGTTGTGGAAATCTGATCTGATTTCCACAGGGAATTACCAAATATGAGAGATTTTGCTTTAGCTGCCAATTAGAAAATTATCTGTTCTTAATGATTAGCATCAAGATTGGCCATATGCAAGTATTGTACAGTTTTAATCGTGTGTTCAAGAAAGAAAATCAAATGAAGTCTGTGCGTTATGCAAGATATGGCAATATCTGACGGATACACTCCCCAACTGTTGCTGTATTTCTCTTGAGCTGTGTAAATCTAACATTGCCCATTCGTCACCACCGTTGGTGTCAATAACAGTGGAACAGCTTAGACAGCCTTGAATGTACCGATTTGGGCAGTTCACATATCTGCTATTATTAACTGTCCAAGTTGCTCCCAATTTTACGGAACAAATTCAATGCTTTGAGTCAGTTTAAAGTTTCAGCACAAGGTTGGGCTGCCTGGGCCAATGCCTTGCTTTGAGAATTATGGAGGAATAACAGTGTGGAAACAGGCCCTACAGCCCCCTAAATGCACGCCATCCAAGAGTAAATTGCTAACCCTAATCGTACTTTAATCCTATTATCATGCTGACCCATGCTACTTGATCACCAGCATTAGGATCGCGGTCAGCAGACATAGGAACAAAGAAACGGGAGCAGAAATAGCCTGCTTTCCCCTTAAGCCTGTTCTTCAATTCAGTAAAATTGTGCTGGTCTGATCTGACCTCCAATTTCCCCCCTATCCCTATTCCCCAAACACTCGGTTGCCTTATGGTCCAAAAAATCTATCCATCTCGGGCTTGGAATGTATTCAATGATACAGCCTCCACAGCTCTCTCTCGATTAGAGGTTTCCAAGGGTTAACACCCCCAAAGGGAAGAAATTCCTCATGTCCATTTGAAATGGACAACCCCCTTAAGTTCTGCCACCAAGAGTTGATTGTCCCTAGAGAAGGGAAACATCCTCTACTTTGTCAAGGCTCTTACAGATCTCGTGTGTTTTCTCATAAGCTCACCTAAAAACATCTTCCTTCTGAATTCCGGTGAGCATAGCTCAATTTTCCTTGGTAGGCCATCTCTTTCATCCCAAGAGACAACCTCGTGATCCTTCTGCAAGAATATTCCTTCTCAAGTAAAGGGACACAGCATTCCAGAAATAGTTTCACTGATGCTTTATACAGTGTAAGAGGACTTTATTGCAAAGGGGTTGGGATGTAAAAACACAAAAGTTCGACATTCCATTTGCTGTTCTCATGACCTGCATGTTGATTTCTTATTTGTCATTATTATATTAATTTGCACTGTAACCTAAGAATGATTGACTAATTTTTTTTTGATCCAGCAAATCTATGGGCCAAGAAAGCAAGCAGATTATCAGTGATGTGCGGAGAATTGGTGGGATTGCTGTGGACTGGATATATAGCCACATTTACTGGACTGAAGCTGCAGCTGGGACTCTATCTTTTGCTACTCTGGATGGACTGAGAAGGAAGACTTTATTCTGTGCGAATCTAGTGGAACCTGCAGCTGTTGTAGTCGATCCATACTCAGGGTATGTTCATGGCACAACAACTAAATAATAATAATAATTCCACGTATATTTGATGAGAATTTTGAGCAGAATTTCAACAGTTTATTATTATTGTTGTCACTTGCACCGAGGTACGGTGAAAAGCTTTTGTTTGCGTGCTATCTAATCAAAGAAAAGACTATACGTGATTACATTCATGCCGTCTAGCATGCAAAGGGTACCACATTTAGTGCAAGATAAACACTATTAAAGATAGTTGAAAAGTCTCCAATGAGGTGGATGGGAGGTCAGGATCACACTCTAGCTGGTTCAGTTGCCTGATGACAGCTGGGAAGAAACTGTCCCTGAATCTCCAAAAGTAGGCACCAGAGCTGAGCAACTACTTGCGTGCCGGTCCCAGAAGAGGATCTGCTATCGTCTATTACAATCACTCCAGCTCGTTAAATTAACCATGCAGTTATTTACTCAAAGCATAAAACTATGATGTCTACCTTGAATTTGTAACAAAATAATTTTATATATTTATGATGATTAAAAAGGGGATTCACTTTTAGGAGGTCTGAAAAGCAAAACGTTATTTGATTAAAGTATTAATTTATACCCAGTCCATCAGGGGTAATGACCTCCCCACATTGATACTGACTGAGGCATGTTCACCACCCCATTTCCTGAAGTCAGTAACGAGCTCCTTCGTTTTGAGAGAGGTGTTGTCTTGACACCATGATATTAAACTTTCTATCTTCCTGTACTACTTCTTGTCATAGTCTGAGATTCAGCCCAGTACAGAGGTGACATCTTGTAAATGGAGTTAGAACAGAATTTGGCCGCTGTTTCGTGAGTGTACCAGGGGGGGGTATAGTAAAAGGCAGTAATGTAACTTTGGGTAGTGCCTTATGTAATCTTCATTTCTGCCTCCATAAATATTTGAAATTGAATCTCAAGCTGTACAGGTTGGCTGCTGTTACATTTTTAAATGTTGTGCTTCTCTGAATCACAGGGTCTTGTACTGGGCCGATGTGGGAGAGCCAGCGAAAATTGAAAAGGCTGGGATGGATGGAGTTGGCAGAAGGATACTGATCAGCATCAGGATTGAAAAACCCACAGGTCTTGCGCTGGGTGAGAATAAATACTAAGCCTCGTTTGTGGTGCAGAGTAAAGCTGGACCCTTCAATGTAAACGTTTTTCCTCATTTCCCCTCTCATAGATTCACAGTCATCAGGATTGGAACGAGCCCTTCAGCCCACCATGTCAAGACCAAACATCAAATACCCATCCATATTAATCCCATCTTCCAAAACTTGGCCCTTGGCTATTTATGCCTTCACAATTTAAGTGCTTGTCCTGTGAATCATTTACCAATTCTTAAATAAGTGCATTTTATTTTGAATGAATTGACTCGCAAAACTGTACCAATCCCAAGTTGCTACTGCAAGATACTTGTCTCCAATCTAATTCAACAAGCGATTTGGTTTTGCACAGTACCCCTGGCTCTGACCATACTACTCCCTCTTGCTTTCCATTGGTCTTTGCTTTCGCTGTTCATTCACCTTGCCTCCATTACTGATGCCATTCCTAAGTTTATTGCTGCGTGCTTACTCTAAGCTCCCTTGACTCTCCAATGGAAATGTTTTGTTGTTCTCTTGGGGCCCTGTACTGGTAAATACGGCACTAATGTCTGGTCCAGAGTAAAGCCTTCACCAATCCAAGATCCAGTGATTTAAAATAAAATGTTGGAGGAACTCAGTGGGTCAACCAACATCTGTGGAGGAAAATGAACAATCTGTCCATCTCCCTCCACAGATGTTATCTGACCCACTGAGTTCGTCCAGCACCTGGGGTTTTGTTCAAGATTCCAGAACCTAGTCATTTGTGTGTCCAGTGTTTTTTAAACTGGATAAAGCTACACAAGCGAAGATTTTAAAAACAAACAAACACACAAACACACACACACACACACACACACATACACACACACACACACACACACACACACACACACACACACACACACACACACACACACACGTGAAGCTAGGCAATGGAAGACTTGGGAGTATTTCTTGGACAACTCTGTGCAGTCATCCGAAGATGTCTTCTTTGCAAGTAATTGTTTTTCACAAAGGCACGTGGACTGAAATCTGCCTGTTCATTGAGTTGGGTGAGTTGAGCTGGAGAGCCAGTTGGATCCACTGGACCAAGAACACGAAAATCACCCTTTCCTGATAATCATCAGTGATCCTAGCATAAAATGTGAGAACAGGGTAAGAGTTGGATGTTCACCTCCACACTCCCCATCTGCACCCTTTTAATGTCCAGGCTCGCAAAGAACTTTACTTGCCTGGGTTAGCATCCTTGAGAAACAGAAGTGAAAAGACTTGATTTAATCCAATTTATTGTATGGTTTGGTTTCAGACTTCATTAAGAATCGTCTCTACTGGATGGACAGTGGTCTGCATGAGCTGTTTTACTCTGACCTGAATGGGCACTTTCAAAGAAGTGTTCTTCATTCCAAGAAATTCCTGACAAACCCATTTGGTCTGGCAGTGTTTGAGGTAAAATCATGATTTTTTTAGATTACCAGATTATGTTACTTATACTTAACAGACAGCACTCGGAGAACTGTGTGAATTGTTTAGTATAGAGCTACTGTGCACCCTGACATTTTGACAGTAAGTTCTTGACTATGGTGGTAACTATCATCACTTGGAGCTATTTTGGTTTTCTGTGATAGGCCATTGAATTTTTGTGCGAATTGGAACACTTTTTATTTCTGATCAACCACCCCTAAGTGATGGTTTTGCTGAAATTGCAGATTCTGTGGTATTGGGCCAGAACTGCAATTTTTGAGCTGGGCCATCAGCATAGAGTACCCTCTCCTCACCTCCCCACATATTGAAGTTCCAAGTAGAGAAAGGTCAGTATTGGGAAGGTATGGAAATGGTTAGCAACTAGGAGTCCCTGCAGGCTCTGGAGGACTGAGCAAAAGTGGCCGGTAAAATAGCTGCCTAGTCTGTGCTTGGTCTTGCCGATGTAAAGGAGGCCACATCAGAGGCAAATACAGGTTGGAAGAGGTACACATCGGTATTCCCATATTGACCTTTCTGTCATTGGCCTCCTCCATTGCCAGGGTGAGGCCACATGCACATGAAGAATAGCATCTCATATTTGCTTGGGTAGCTTACAATCTAATGGCATGAACAATAATATCCCCAATTTCAAGCTGTGCCATTCCCTCCACAGATGCATCCTTACCTGCTGAGTTCCTCCAGCACTTTGTTTTTTGCAACTGATGTAGATGTTTGTTTATTTTTTTTATCACTGTGGATGCAGTAACAATTTTATAATAAAGAATGAACTGAAAAGGAAATAGAATATCATATTTATTATTTTTGTGTTGCATTAACCAAAATGAGTGTGACTTGAAAATATCTTTGTTCCTGATTTATTATAGATTCTGTGAATGAGTATGTACGTCTAACATGACGAGATGTTCTCTTTCAGAACCACATCTATTGGTCTGATGAGGAAAGCAAGACTCTGTTCAGTGCTGACAAGTTTACAGGAGCTAATGTGACATCTCTGGCACATAATCTCACAGAGCCACGCAGTTTGGTCGTGTTTCACAAGCTGATACAACCACTTGGTATGAGATCACACTTATTGTCCCAGTTATTCTCCTCCTGCAGATTTCCGTGTCACACAAGTTTCTTAGTTTGTAAAAATGACTACCTTTTAACAAAGTAAAGAACTTCTCAAGAGGTTTATTATGATTGGTACTATATTATATCTGTATAAGCTAACTAATATGGTCGCGAGTTCAGGCACATACAGTTATTTTTTAATCTCTGAACATTTCTTGTAAACGTAGAGCGAGCAAGGTTTTTTTGTTTCACTTGAGTTGCACAGTTCATTGCAGTAAGTGTAGAATAATTGCTCATTCTAATTGAGTTAGTGATGTGAGTCATGCAGTTGCAAGTTATTGGAAAGTGAAGGGATGTTGGGAGAAAGCCAGGTGCATTGGCGTGAGTAGAGCAAATATGATCACTGTAGCGTCTAATTAGTGCCTCCTGTAGTTCCCAAATTTCCAAGCAACAATGAAGATGGCAAATTTGCTAAAATCTTGCCCCAGGATTGCTAACTATGATCAAAGAATTGAGGAGAGGTTCTTTCCTTAAATATGCAGCTTTAAACTCTTGCTGGCCTAAACGTATTTTGTGCTGCTAAGACTTAATAATAGCATTCAGGAACAAACTAGTGTGCCATTTAATAATGCAGTTAATTAGAGCATCTAGGCCAGGCATTAAATTAGATTTGCCAGTTTCCCTTCCTTCCCCACCCTCCACATTCCCCTCCCAGAACAAATGAATAAAAAATAAATGGCAACTAAAGTCTTGGTTGGGTTAACTCCAAGCACTTGGAAACTCGGCCTACAGCTTAGAATTATAATGCACAGAAACAGGCCTTTTGGCCCAACTTGCATATGTGACCAAAATGCCTCATCTAAGCTAATCTAATTTGCCTGCATTGGCCATATCTCTCAAAAACGTTCCCATCCATGTACCTGTCCAACTGTCTTTTAAATGTTCTAAGTGTATCATCCTCTGCCACATCCTGTGGCAGCTAGTTCTACCCTCTGTGTAGAAAAAGTTACTCCTCGTGTTCCTATTAAATGCTATGGGGGTTCCCCAATACATTTCGAGCCTGCCATTAATCAAATGACAGTTGATCTTAATAGTCATTGGTCTTTTTTTGATGATCGATAAATTAATGAGCAGAAGGCATAAATTTTATATACAAATTCCCAAATTATGCATGGAAAAATAATGTTCGACGTTACTTTGTATTTGTACTTTGTATTTTATTCAGTACATTTCTCCACTTTTAACACCTTTAAACTCAGTATAAACTTTCCTTGTTTTAAAACTATGAAATCTGAAATAAAAGCAAAAAATGCTAGAAATATTGGACTGCCCCTAGTGCAATGCATGACTGCAGCATTACTTGTCCTATTATAACAAAACTAGACAGTACCCATTCCAATGTATATACTTGTCTTTATTTCTTTCCTGTGTTTGCCACAGGGCAGAACTGGTGTGGTGAAGCTCATGCTGCCTGCGAGTTCCTGTGTGTGCCAGCACCTCACACTGCTCAGCATTATGCATGCCTGTTTCCAGACGATATGAAATCTGATAAGACCGGACGTAGATGTGAAATTGGTAAGATAAATGAGTGGGACAGAAAAAGGTAGTGTGGTACATGGGAAAGATGAAGCAAATGTAAATGTTAAAACCAGCACGTCCACTATACAGGACCGGAAGCACCGGTCTGGTAAACGAAACTGCATCAATGTAAATGCAAGTCTTGACAGGGAAGGCAGATGAACTCTGGGCATGGATTGATACATGGGAACTGCGATATTACAGAAGCATGGTTGAGGGAGGAACAGGACCGGCAGCTCAATGTTCTGGGTTACAGATGCTACAACTGTGATACAACTGGAGTTAAGAGAGGAGGGAGAGTTGTGTTTTTGATTGGGGAGAATATCACAGCTGTAATTAGGAGGGGATATCTTTTAAGGATCCAGTAAGTCTGTATGGGTGGACATTTTGATAGGTTGTACTGCACCCCCCAATCCCCGCTAAGTCTCTTGGAATTGGAGGAACAACTATGTAAGGAGATCGGAGAGAGCTGAAAGAATAATAGTTACAGTAGGCCATTTCAGCTTCCCTCATAATGGTTGAGACTGCCATAGTGCAAAGGGCTGACATGGGATGGAAGTGTGCCCATGAAAGTTGAACTAGCCAATTGGACATAAAATTGGCTAGGTGAATGGAGTCCATAAGTCATGCTCCGACATTTGATCATGGCTAATCTATTTATCCCTCTGAATCCCATTCTCCTGCCTACTCCCCATAACCTTTGATGTGCGTAATAGAACGTAAAGAACCTATCAATCGCCGCTTTAAAAATACCAAATGACTTGGCTTCCACTGCCACTTTAAAAATACCGATTTGCTTGTCCTCCACTGCCATCTGTGGCAATGAATTCCACAGATTCACCAACATTTAGCTCAGGAAATTCCTCCTCATCTCTATTCTAAAAGTAGGTTGAGGCTGTGCCCACTGATCCTAGACTCCTCGGTCCTAGAGTCGGAGGATGGTGGTGAAGGGTTGTTTTTCAGATTGGAGGACTGTGACCAGTGGTATATCGCAGAGATCGGTACTGGGTCCTCTGTGCTTTGTCATCTCTATTAAGGAATTGCATGACATGTTGTTAACATAATTTGTAAGTTTGGACAGTGAAGAAGGTAATCTGAGATTACAAAAGGATCTAGATGAACTGGGGAAGTGAGCTAAGGAATGGTCAATGGGATCTAACTCGGACAAGAATGAGGTTTTGCATTTGAAAAGTTAAACCAGGGCACGGATTTCACAGTACGGTGCCACAGTACTGCGGCACGGTGGCGCAGCGGTAGAGTTGCTGCCTTACAGCAAATTTTGTCTGTATGGAGTTTGTACGTTCTCCCTGTGACCTGCGTGGGTTTTCTCCGAGATCTTCGGTTTCTTCCCACACTCCAAAGACGTACAGGTATGTAGGTAAATTGACTGGGTAATATGTAAAAAAAAATTGTCCCTAGTGTGTGTAGGATAGTGTTAGTGTGCGGGGATCGCTGGGCAGCGTGGACCCGGTGGGCCGAAGGGCCTGTTTCCGCGCTGTATATCTAAATCTGAAGGACAGTAAATGCTGGAGCCTTGAAAAGATCTATAGAACAAAGAGACCTAGGGGTATAGACACATAGTTCCCTGATCAGAGTGGACGGGGTGGTGAAGAAGGCTTTTGGCACGCAGGCCTTCAACCGTCAGGACATTAGGTATAAAAGTTGGGATGTCACATTACAGCAGTACATTGTTGGTGAGAGCATTGTGTGCAGTTATTGTCATCAAGTTACCGGAAGGAAGTCATTAGATTGAAAAGGTGCAGAAAAGATTCACAAGGATGTTACCCGGACTAAAGGGTTTGAGTTGTAAGGAGTGTTTGATAGGCCAGAGGTTTTTCCCCCTAGAGCGTAGGAGGTTGAGGGGCCTTATAGAAGTGTATAAAATTATGAGAATCATAGATTAGGTGGATGGTCAAAGTATTTTTCTCTGGGGGGAAGATTCTAAAACTCGAGGACATAGGTTTAAGATGAGAGGAGAATGATTTGAAGGGAACCCAAGGAGTAACTTTTTCCCACAAATAGGGTGGTGGGCATATGGAACGAGCTACTAGAGGGAGTGGTAGATTCAGGTACAATAACAACATTTAAAAAGACACTTGGACAAGTATATTGGAAAGAATAGGTCGGGAGGGGTATGTTCCAAACACAGGCAAAATGGACCAGCTCAGGTAGACATCTTGGTCGGCATGGACGAGTTGGGCCGAAGGATCTGTGTCTTGCTCTTTCACTCTTTGACTTGCTTCACTAATAATAGTCTCAGTGACCCAGTTAAGGAGTCCAAATTCAACACCGGCCAGGATTTGTGAAGTTGAGCCTGTGAATTGGATGGTTGCACTACGTTGCTTTTCCCAACGGTTCACAAAAGGTTTTTGTGCATCAATTTCCAGAGATGAATCGAGGCATTTCACAGGAGGAGGAAGTGGATTCCAGTGCATGGGAAGATGACGGAGCGGATTCCGGCGGGTCGCAGGAGGAGATGGATTCTGGTCCATCGCTGGAGGAGGGAGGGAAGTCTGATCCATCGGAGGAGGAAGGAGGGAAGACTAATCCGTCGGAGGAGGTGGAAACAGATTCTGGTCTGACGCAACGGGAGAAACCGAAGGCAGCTGATCTGGCATATCTCGATGCAGTATCCGTAGGGATTATCTCAATTATAGGCACGTTTTTTTTTATTGCTACATGACTTGAAATAGCTGGTAAAAGGTGGAAGCCTTCAGTTCCAGGGAGCCACGTAGTACCATGTACAGGTAGTTCTGTGAGAACACTTGTTTCCATAAAGTGAATTGAATACAATGTGACTGACAAGTCGCATTATATTGGTTAAAACACTATTTTGATCAAGTACTACTTAATAGTTACTCTGGAAATTGACAAGCAGGAAAAAAAACTGTTTCCGTCTAACCCACCCCCTCCCCCAGTAATCGGCCACCATTGTTGTGCAAGAACATTGCTGCTACTTTAACTGCGGCTGATCATTTAAATTGATAAGCAGTCCCTTCTATTGATACGCGCAACAATGCTCTATTAAACAATATAACATACAGCCTTTAGTATTTTTAGTTTGCAGTCACAAAAATAAACTTCTAGATATTAAAAAGACCTTTATTTTTTTAAATCCTGTGGGAGAAATAACTTTATTATAACTTTGTTTAAAAGTCTAGCCATTAATCCCCTTTTCCCCATTGACACAATTGTTTTTATTAAGCGATTTCCTATAAGGCAAGTTTTGTGAGAAATGCAACTATTGCATTACAGCAGAACTACTTGTACAGAGATGGCATTATGTGTAGAGATTGTTCTTTGTGGGGCTATGTAGTTTCTATTCTAGGGAACTGTGTAGTACTGTATGAAAGCATTGATCCCAGCCTACAATCCAGGTCTAAATGGAGAAGCTCTGTAGCTGTACTTACCACATGATAGGGTAACGTTAGCGGTTGAGGTTGCATGGACAACAGAGGCCAACGAGGAAAAGCATTTATATATTCGTGCCTGTGTGGAACGTTGGAATGGCTGAGTGTTCCGCAGCGGATGAGCCACAAGCGGATATTATTTTGTGTGAAAGTTGGAAGCTTGTGTCAGGGTCCAATACGGTGCCAACATTTAAAATGGGCAGGTTGGTCCAGGAAAATAAACTCTTATCCTGGAACAATTATACTTATTTTTATTACTCAAGAAGTATGTTTCAATTTCAGTTAAATCTAAAATACATAAACATACCTATGAATTGACTTACACATGAGAATTATCAACAGTTTATAAGGAAGATTTTGTGTACAGTGCATTGTAGGTTGTAGGTGCGGGATCTGAACAGGGAGCAGGTCTTTCAGTTTCTTTTCGTTACATAAATCAAATTTGGGCTTCCTGTCAGCATATTCGATATGAAAGCTTGAGCTCTGTGAAGTGTGTGTGCTCCATTTTCTTTGTAAGTTTTCCTCTATTTTCTTTCTCTTGTACAGTGGTCCTGAGTGGAACTGTAATGTGCTGTGCTGCTGTCCACTGGAGAGTAATTTATAGTCGCAACAAGGAACCGCGCTGCTTTTCCCCAGTTCTCGATGCAGAGAATTCATTGATCTGCAGTGAACAAGGTCTGGATGCCATTTCCCAGCGGTAAGTTTTGTCGCTGCAGCATCAAAATCAAAGTGAGTTCATTTTGCAGACTGCAGTAACATAACAGAACAAGAACAGAATCAGATTAATAGAGGAAGCATTTGGGGCAGCATAGTGGCACAGCAGGAGACCTGCTGCCTTGCAGCGCCAGAGACCTGGGTTCAATCCTGACAATGGGTGCTGTCTACGGAGATTGTTCTCCCTGTGACCGCGTGGGTTTTCACCAGGTGTTCCGGTTTTCTCCCACACTCCAAAGGCATGCAGGATTGTAGGTTGATTGGCTTCTGTAAATTGTCCCTTGTGTATAGGTTAGAGCTAGTGTACGGGTGATCATTGGTCCGCGCCATGGGCAGAAAGGCCTGTTCCATGCTGTATCTCTAAACTAAACTAAAGTACGGATGTCAGGTCAGGTTTGCATTGCACATATATGAACATGAGCCATATTGAACAAAAGTTTTCAAGAATCTTGACCCTATCCAGTCCTCCAGAGATGCTGTCTGACCCGCTCAGTTACTCCAGCACTTGGTGGGGTTTTTTTTCCGTAAACCAGTATCTGTATTTCTTTGGGTCAAAACAATGTTCATCTGCAGCGTCATTTGACCATGTGAAATATGTAAAAGCCATATTATAGCAATGGGAAACTTTTAACCATCCAAATATAATCTGGAATAACAATAACAACAGGGGCCAAGAGAGGGTGTCTGAAATGGGTACAATAATCCAAAGGTTGGCATGTGAACAGGAGAAGGATTATAAGGCGAGAGAGAGGTAGGGCCAATCGAAGAGCAAAAAGCAAGTCTATGATTTTTTTTTTTCGAGTTGCTGCCTGACTTCATGCAGATTTCCAGCATCTGTAACTTTAATTTTTTTTTCATTTAGCATAGAAGGCGACAGCAGGAAAGTCATGCCAAAGTGTTGCAGCTGGAGTTGTAAAGTGTTGTGCGGTTCTGATGCTGCACAAACAAAGGTGTGGAACTTTAAGGGTGCAGAAGATATGTACCAAAAGATTCCAGAAGAGTGGGACATGAGTTAAGTGACCAGTAAAGCTGGGTGGTTGTCCTTGGAACACAGGCGATTGAGCGATATTTAAACTCATGAAGAATGAGCTTTAAAGGGAGAATGATCAGATCCTGGACAATTAATAAATTAAAATCACAATATCACCAGTCAGAGAAAGTTATCAATAAAATGTTTCTAAAGACTTACCCAAATTCTGACACAGAGGGTCAATTATGACAACTGGTGTGATACAGTAACACTGGGTAGATAGAGAAATAGCTCCTGTTGGTGAAATAATTAAGAACTAGGGGCACAACATTGATGATTGGCAAAAGAACCAATCATCACGTGGAATATTTTGTGTGCAGTGCACACTTTGGGTCTGGAATGCAATGCAAGGGATCATCAAATTCAGTTGTAGCATCAGAAGGGAATTTGAAAAATATTTGAAAGAGTTTACAGGGTCATGGGAGAGACCAGGATGGTGATAGGCAGAGATAGATAAGGAGAAGCAAGAAAAAAGCAGATGGAGCCAGGTCAGGGGAGGGGAGAACAGAGATAGATGGCAGCCATTTGTGTCTCTACTTATCACATTCCAGCCATTGAATCTTATCGAGTCCACATCACAAGATTAGACATTGTTCAGCCAGAGCTGAACACACTTCCCGGCATCTTCATTGTACGCAGCGAGATCGGCAGCTGTTGATTGGTTTTCCAGTTGAGGGCATTTCAGCAGGTGTTCCATTGTTTGTGGTTCAATGCCACATTCGCAGGTGACATTGTTGGAGTTATATCCCCACTTGTTTAGTGACACCTTGGCTCTGTCAACACTAGTTCTCAATCGATTGAGGCATTTCATCTGGCCCAACTTGCGTCTGCACCAGCAGGGAGTTGCACACTTGCCATGAGTCCCATGGTAGTTGAGGGAGGTAGAGTGGATATTCTATCACCCCATATGGAGACTCGTGCTTCACTTTTTGTAATGCCAGCCTCAAGAGGAGTCGCACAGTTAAGAAAACGTTTCCTCGACTTTAGACGGCTCGTAAATGGTATCTGGCCAAACATTGGATGTCATTCATCTGTTATCTGCCGCTGGCGCTCCTTGAATGATGCTCATTAAATATAATTCAGAGAGCATGAGGGTAATTAATATTGGAAAACTCTGGGGAATAGGGTGAACTGCACAACAGCAAAATGAATCTTTCATGCTAAAAAAAATCCATCACATTATCTAATGTCAAGAAATGTGGGTGGAAAAAAAGATAAAATCTGTTCCTTTTGCTTTGTTTGTTTAAATTTTTTTCTACATAAATTTCATGAGCAAATTTCATTTTGTACCTCAGATTTGTAGAGAGTGATTTATAAATTCCACCAGGGTAAATCCTATTACCCAAACGACTGTTACAAAGGGGTTGCCTGTACTGTACAATTAATGAAGTAACTTTTGAAGTACAGAAAATGCATGTTAATTTCTCAGAAAGGAGTCCATTTATTGACTGACCTAAATAGTGCAGCCGCCATGTAACACTTAATCACCCATGTAGAGCTCAATCACCATTTTTCTGCTTGATCTTGAAACAATGAAACCAATTGGGAGTAATGCCCTCTGGAGATCTCTTCTACATTCTCCATTGTATTATATGTAACTGGTGATAGGATGGGTAAAAAACTAATGGGTTGTCTGTCCTGTTAGCTTGGATACTTAGCTAAGGGCAGGGATCACTTGGATCTTTGCATACAGTCCCAAATGCAAATGGACAATGTTGGGTTGTAGGAGATGGATGTGTAAGGAAGAATGAGCATTAAAGAGAGAATTGGATCCTGATCAATCTACCAGCCCGGCACCACCAAATTCCCAAGCGACTGGATTATCGGAGTTTTGTTTTTCAGAGAGAAACATAGTTCATGATTCGAGTTGATCAATCAGGGACGAGGCACGAATAGAAAGGTCCTGGAATTAGGTCAAAACTCAAAATCCCGCAAATGAAATGAATCAAGAGCAAGAACAAATAACTGCAACCATCTAGCAGTTTCTATAGCGAGGAAAAACAATCGGCTTTTCATATTGATGACCGTGCCATACGTAAAATTGGTGAATTCAGTGTGATGTCTTGAGGATGACAATGTGACCGATTGGAAGATAAGGTGCTGTCTTTGATCTTATGGTGGAACAACACAGGTGACCATATACAATGGTCAGAATGGAATAGATAATTAAACTAACAGGTAACTGGCATCTCAGTGTTACCCTAGCCGATCAAACATGTTCTACAAAGAGGGTCTCGCTTTTTTAATTTCTCCAACATAGAGGAGACGGCATTGTGAGCACCAAGTGTGATGCACAAGAGTGTAATATGTAGATTGACTTGTGGATATCTGGATGGTAGGAAGCCAAAAGGGTAGTGTTGAATCTACAGACATGAGCTCAGGCCATAAATACTGTTTCCATTCTTTTTCTGTAGATAATCCAGGCATTGGCCATAATTGTGTAAGTGTTGTTTTGTTCTTTAGATGTTCTCACTGAATGTGTTAATTTCTGACTATTCACTTCATTTCACAGCTCTTTGTTGTAAAGATGGAGGGACACGTCTATTGTATGGGCAGGACTCGCATTTCTGTCAGCAATCTCCATGGACAGTGCTGCTCACTTGACTGGATGTGCTAACGATCATTTAACAGTTAATTTTATTGCTCAGAGCCTTGATAAAGTATTTATTTATAAAGTTACAGTATTATTTATTGCAGGATTTAATTTGGTGCCCAGCAAGGGAATGTGTCAAAAAATCTTTTCACCAAATAGGAACTTCGCCAGCCATTTATCCAATTCCTCCACTCAGCCAAATTAAACGCACAATGAGCCTTCTAACTGCACTGAACAATGTTAACATAATAACATAACTATAAAGAGCTTTTTGGACACATTCCCTCACTGTTCCATATTTTTTGTATAATCGTTACGTAAAAATGCAATTGATCGCTGTTAAATTCAAGTACAATTTAGGATTTTTGTCAAGTCCAATGTTTCCATTGTAGTTAATAGATAGCAAGTGCGCTTTTTGTGTTTTTCAACTTTCTCCCTTTATATTTGTGGCTATTCCAGTCCTTAACTCTGAGCTAAGCCCCTTCACTGGGTGTGGTTCATAGTTTCTTGGTGAGGATCGACTACTGCAGGTTGTATGGAAGTTCCCTTGCCCATGATTACCTGGCAGGTTCAGGTTAAATCCTCTCAATAATCTAAATATAAACCATGTGTAAGATCTTAAATTCACACCAAAGCATTTGAAATGTTGCAAATGCTATCTGGAACTTGAAAGAGAAACAATACAACCCTAGTCAGTGCTGTCGGAATATTCCCAATAGTTGAAACTTTATGTGTTTGATTCTGCTGCCTTAGATTTGAAAGGTTGCATGAAATAGTGAAGGGAGTGTGCAAATGCACATGCTAACATAACGGCAGCAAGGCAGTGAACAGAGGATACAATTTCAGATCAAATCCTCAACTGAAAAATACATGCCTGTTAATAGAAGCAGGAAAAATGGACGACAATTTACATTCGGTAAAAATCAAAGGACTTTCACTCTGCCTAAAGGTGAGGTGCCCCTGATTCATAGATCATGTTGAAGATGAAGAATTTCTGACTGGAATGATCTTCATTCATCAGTGTCCTTGTGAGGTTCATTCTGCCCTTGATGTCCTCTGTGGTCACACCGGACCTCCCACCCTTTTCCTTTTTAATTTGCTTGTTTAGTCTTTGTCGATACCCTTATTCTATTAAAATTAATACTGCCTTTAGGTTAATACTTTGTCAAAAGCCTAGAAAGTGATTGATGTATTTTACATGAAATGTTTCATGTGCTAAACGTTTCCACATCTTTGTGCTGATTATTTGCCCATAATGAGGAAAATTGAAACTAAGTGGCCTTAGTTGTTAATTGCATTACCCGCAAAAAAAAGCCACATTTTGCATTTCTGTGCATGGCCTACCAATGTTGTGCTCACTGTAAAATGTGGCACCAAGAAACTCTATGATTGCAGTGTGTTTGGAATTATTGTAAGTATTGTGGGACTGATATTCAGTACCCCTGTGCAGAACTCTGGCATTTGCACCATTGCAGGCCAACCCACCACATTTCTGACTTGAATAGGACTGGTAATTGCCCACTGTGGCCAAATTCACACTGCAGCATAAACAGCAGATCTTGGCATAAAAGCAGATATATCAAGAATTATTTCTGGTACAAATAGTTACATAGTGATTATGCACTTTATTTACAATCCAGACTTTGAATAAAGTGACATTATTTCAGAGGTGCACACTGGTGCCTGTTAGCTATGTGAGATTCACCAGAGATCTGTTGTGGCAGCATCTTGCATGTATGTGTGAATCTTGGATGTGTAGCACTTTGTTATCTGCCCCAGGATAAGTGTAGAAGATTATTATCAATCAGTAATGCTGGGGAAGTTTTAAAGGTGAGGATTGTCCCCTTTACTAGGAATATTTGAACTTATTGTTCTTCAAGATATAATTACTATGTATAAACAGTGCTAAATTATTAGGTAAATGGTTTGTGTTAAGCCATCGCTCAACATTTTGTTGGTCTCTCGTGCCACTGGGACAGTTGCCCAAGATGCATGTACTGAAACCACCTGATCTCAGCTACACTGTCAGATACTTCCAGCAACATCAAAGTGTTGTACTTGCTGATGTGGATGTGATCCAAATCCCACTTTCCCCTCTGCCACAAAATGACCATGGAACTGCATTGATAAAGCAAATCCCTCAGCAATCCATTCATCTGATATGGGCAACAAAGATGCTGAGAGAACCCATGAAACCGAAATGAAACAAGATATTACACTCATTTGGCAACAAACTACATCCATTTGTGATCTGTCACAATGACTTGGTTTGTTGCTCAGACCTCAAACACTCCTCCTTCCCTGGTCACTGCACTGTACTGGTTGGATTTCAAACTACCCTACCCTTATCAACTGCCCCCAACACTACCAATTTTCAATGAACACTGGTGACAATTGGTGACTGGCTGCCAGTTTGACTCAAGGATGTTGCAGTCAAAATCCCTTCAGCATTCCCATAACTTCCAGCAACACCTTTTATTCTGTCTCTGAGCAATTTGAACCACAATGTTTGCATTACAATTGTTCCTAACCATTGATGAAAATTAATTTCATGAGTATTAGCACTCTTGTTTTAAAAAGTAATTAAATATGAAAACTGATATGTTCATTGAATTAAGTATAATAATAACATTGATGGTAGTTGTTGGTTGTGATTTAAATTTCAGCAACAAGTTTGTTAAAGTTGTCATAAATCTTAATTGTCCATTTCCATCATGTTGAGGAGAATTTTATGTGCTCTACTGAACTGTCAACTGATTTAACAATTATTCTCAGCATCAACTGATTAACTTCTATTAAAACCAGGTTGAAATCAAAATGTGCCACTGGGTTAAATAAAATCTTGTGGATCATTCCTGCTGTGTCTGAGGGTGATGTGTTTTCTGAAATGATTTTTACCTCTGATGTAGTTATTGCTTGTTGATTTATCCATAACTAACCACCCTAACCTAATTCAATCTATTTTGCTATAAGCAGTTGATATGTGGCTGCTTGACCAGGCTTTCTGTAACCTCTAGTTCAGCCTGACATCAGGATAGAGGATTATTGATGAAATAGCTCATGGGCAGTTGGAAAATAATCAAAGGATGGGGCAATCAATTTCTTGAAGTTGTAATCAGCAAGATAAGTTATTGTGGTGCATATGGACTTGCAGAAGCCCTTTGATAAAGTCCCAAGATTATTGAACACTATGCACACAGTATTGATGATAATGTGGTATGGACTGATGGTTGCCTAACATACAGAAAATGATAGGAATGATTTGGTCATTTTCGGCTTGAGAAGCTATATCGGTTAACCCACGAGTTGGGACTGGGATCCAAGACTTCACCATCTTTGTGAATGATTTGGATGAGCGGATTAAGTATAAAGTATCCATATTTTTTTGATAATGCAAAGATAGATGGCAAGATAAAGAGGATGTGGAAATCTCAGGAACATAAGGTTAAGTGAATGAGTGAGGACGTGGCAGTTGTCATACAGCATGGAAACACTGCCCAACATGTCCGTGCTGAACAAGATGCCCCATCTATGGTAGTTCCATTTACGTGTATTTAAAAACCCATGTCCTGCAAGTTTTCCTCTTGATGTGTCTATTCAAGTGTATTTTAAATGTTATTTGACCTGCCTCAACTACTTTCTCACAACCGTTCTATAACGTGTCAAGAAATGTGAGGCTATCCATGGAAAATAAACAGCAAACTAAACCCATTTTTTAAATGGCAAATGACTGAGAGGATGTTTTGAGGGACCCAGGTATGTTCTGTGCACAATCATAAAGGTTAACATGCAAATATAGCAAAACATTGGGAAGGCAAGTGGTATGTTTGCCTTCAGTGTAAGAGGATTTGAATAGAATTGAAATTCTTGCTTTAGTTTGAAATGACCTGCAGGAAATTGTTGACAGACTTTACCGAAGTTATATTGCACTTCCTCTGTCACATTCACGAGGAAGTAAATTTGTTGTTTGATGAGAGATTAAGTTTAGAAGTACAGGAGGTAAGTTCGTAGAAATATACAAAATTCGTGTGGTGCAGGATAGGGTTTGTGTCGTGTTGGTGTTTGTCCTGGCTGAGATGTCTAGGACTAGAAGTCTTTCTTGAAGTGCTTATCTGTTCAGGACAGAGTGGTTGATCTCTGGGCACGTGGACCAAAGGGGGAAATGGAGCTTAGCTACTCAGTATATTTAAGAAAGAAGACAATAGATTCTTAGATATAATGTGAATTGAGGGATATGGAGTGTAAGAAAATGGCACTGAAGGAGAGGTCGGGCTTTGATCTCACTGAACAGCAGAGTAGACTTAAGGTGCCAAATGGCCTATTTATTTTGTTCTTTCTGCTAATTGTTCCATTTTGTCATATTCCATAGACAATTTGGCTTTCTGCATGGATTAACTTATCCTGCCTTTCATCTCTCTTCATTTCCCTTCCATGCTTTGATGTTTAGATGCGAAATGTGTGATAATAGACAATAGACAATAGGTGCAGGAGTAGGCCATTCAGCCCTTCGAGCCAGCACCGCCATTCAATGCGATCATGGCTGATCACTCTCAATCAGTACCCCGTTCCTGCCTTCTCCCCATACCCCCTCACTCCGCTATCCTTAAGAGCTCTATCCAGCTCTCTCTTGAAAGCATCCAACGAACTGGCCTCCACTGCCTTCTGAGGCAGAGAATTCCACACCTTCACCACTCTCTGACTGAAAAAGTTCTTCCTCATCTCCGTTCTAAATGGCCTACCCCTTATTCTTAAACTGTGGCCCCTTGTTCTGGACTCCCCCAACATTGGGAACATGTTTCCTGCCTCTAATGTGTCCAATCCCCTAATTATCTTGTATGTTTCAATAAGATCCCCCCTCATCCTTCTAAATTCCAGTGTATACAAGCCCAATCGCTCCAGCCTTTCAACATACGACAGTCCCGCCATTCCGGGAATTAACCTAGTGAACCTACGCTGCACACCCTCCATAGCAAGAATATCCTTCCTCAAATTTGGAGACCAAAACTGCACACAGTACTCCAGGTGCGGTCTCACCAGGGCCCGGTACAACTGTAGAAGGACCTCTTTGCTCCTATACTCAACTCCTCTTGTTACGAAGGCCAACATTCCATTGGCTTTCTTCACTGCCTGCTGTACCTGCATGCTTCCTTTCATTGACTGATGCACTAGGACACCCAGATCTCGTTGAACTCCCCCTCCTCCTAACTTGACACCATTCAGATAATAATCTGCCTTTCTATTCTTACTTCCAAAGTGGATAACCTCACACTTATCTACATTAAACTGCATCTGCCATGTATCCGCCCACTCACACAACCTGTCCAAGTCACCCTGCAGCCTTATTGCATCTTCCTCACAATTCACACTACCCCCCAGCTTAGTATCATCTGCAAATTTGCTAATGGTACTTTTAATCCCTTCGTCTAAGTCATTAATGTATATCGTAAATAGCTGGGGTCCCAGCACCGAACCTTGCGGTACCCCACTGGTCACTGCCTGCCATTCCGAAAGGGACCCATTTATCCCCACTCTTTGCTTTCTGTCTGTCAACCAATTTTCTATCCATGTCAGTACCCTACCCCCAATACCATGTGCCCTAATTTTGCCCACTAATCTCCTATGTGGGACCTTGTCGAAGGCTTTCTGAAAGTCGAGGTACACCACATCCACTGACTCTCCCCTGTCAATTTTCCTAGTTACATCCTCAAAAAATTCCAGTAGATTTGTCAAGCATGATTTCCCATTCGTAAATCCATGCTGACTCGGAATGATCCCGTTACTGCTATCCAAATGCTCCGCAATTTCGTCTTTTATAATTGACTCCAGCATCTTCCCCACCACTGATGTCAGACTAACTGGTCTATAATTACCCGTTTTCTCTCTCCCTCCTTTCTTAAAAAGTGGGATAACATTTGCTATCCTCCAATCCACAGGAACTGATCCTGAATCTATAGAACATTGAAAAATGATCTCCAATGCTTCCACTATTTCTAGAGCCACCTCAAGTACCCTGGGATGCAGACCATCAGGCCCTGGGGATTTATCAGCCTTCAGTCCCATCAGTCTACCCAAAACCATTTCCTGCCTAATGTGGATTTCCTTCAGTTCCTCCATCACCCTAGGTTCTCCGGCCCCTAGAACATTTGGGAGATTGTGTGTATCTTCCTCAGTGAAGACAGATCCAAAGTAACGGTTTAACTCGTCTGCCATTTCTTTGTTCCCCATAATAAATTCCCCTGCTTCTGTCTTCAAGGGACCCACATTTGCCTTGACTTTTTTTCCTCTTCACGTACCTAAAAAAACTTTTGCTATCCTCCTTTATATTATTGGCTAGTTTACCCTCGTACCTCATCTTTTCTCCCCGTATTGCCTTTTTAGTGAACTTTTGTTGCTCTTTAAAAGAGTCCCAATCCTCTGTCTTCCCACTCTTCTTTGCTATGTTATACTTCCTCTCCTTAATTTTTATGCTGTCCCTGACTTCCCTTGTCAGCCACCGGTGTCTCTTACTCCCCTTAGAGTCTTGCCACCTCTTTGGAATAAATTGATCCTGCAACCTCTGCATTATTCCCAGGAATACCTGCCATTGCTGTTCTACCGTCTTCCCTGCTAGGGCCTCCTTCCAGTCAATTTTGGCCAGCTCCTGCCTCATGCCTCTGTAATCCCCTTTGCTATACTGTAATATAATTTCAATTATCTGAATTGATAGTAAGACCATTCCATACTGTGTTCCCAAAGTGTGTCATTTAAGCTGATGAGAGCTCAAGGCAATTGTGGAAGGTGACTAAATGTTAATAAGCTTTAGGGTATTTAGAAAAATGAGTAAACAAGAGACCACTTCCAAGGTCTGTTTATTGTCACGTGCACCAATGAAACTCACATTACCATACAGCCATACTAAAAAATAAGCAACAAGACACACAACTACATAAAAGTTAACATAAACATCCACCACAGCGGATTCCTCACTGTGATGGAAGGCAATAAATTCTAATCATCTTTATTTTCCCAAGGTTCGGGGCAGTCAAACCATCCACAATCAGGGAGTTCTTGAATATAATGGCGATCTAAGCTCCTGCGGCTTGGAGCTCCCGAAGTCTGTCTCTAACCAGGAACTGCAAGCTCCACGATGTTAAGTCTGCAGGCTCCCGCGATTGGAGCTCCCGAAGTCGATCTGCAGCAAGAGACGGCCAACTCCACGATATTAAGCCATACATAGTGCGGACGGAAATACAACAAAGGAAAGGAAAGGACGAGACACACTGTTGGCGAGGCAGCCATTGCGGGCGCCACCCGGTGGTATTCCAGCTAAGAGAGAATATCAGAGCTTAGAACCTGAGAAGCTCAAACCAGCCTCAATGATGTGGCTAAGTGTAAGAGTTAGAGGGATGTAAAGAGAAAAGCATCATTTCCATCTGGAAAGAGACATTTCAAATTCTAAAATCTTGATACTGATTTGTATTAATTATAACATCTCAGATTTTCTAATCTCCCTTAAGATTTTACTTGTATATCACCTGTCGCAATTTCTCGAATGCGGATTATATCTTTGGTATTATTGGCTCAACTTGTCAGTTTCTAAACATTCACTCGACCGCTGCTCTTCAATATTGAGATGCTTTTACTGCTTATAGAAGGGTTGGTTCCGCGAAGGAAGGCGACCCAAGCTGAAGACGCTGGAACAGAGCGCGGCGCTGAAGGAGCGGGCTACAGGGCTCAGGACGGTAGGCGGATACTCCCTGGTAGTCCGGGCACCTCCCGCAGTCCGGCCGTGTGATCTGACGCTGCTCCCCGTTCCACCTCTGCCCCCCCCCCCCCCCCGCCGCCGCCCACCTCTCCGGCAGTAATGCACCTTCTTCCCCCGTTGTACTTGACCACCTTTCATCCCACGCTGCTCCATTTATGCGGCACCTCCATTGTAGGTGGGATACACGCTGGGGGTTGTGGCCACTTCGCCCATAGGCTGGGACCTGCCATTTGGTCACATTTTGCTCCCCACGATTATTTATTCACAAAATGCTGGAGTAACTCAGCAGGTCAGGCAGTCTGAAGAAGGGTCTCGACCCGAAACGTCACCCATTCCTTCTCTCCCAAGATGCTGCCTGACCTGCTGAGTTACTCCAGCATTTTGTGAATAAATCGATTTGTACCAGCATCTGCAGTTATTTTCTTATACCCCACGATGATTTGTCGGTCTTCTTACATTCCATTGATCTGACCAAACTCTTGCAATTTGATCCACATGGAGGCAGTTTCCAGAGTCGCAGAATGTTTACATAGTCCCGGCCGTAACCAATCCCCGACCCTGCTCCATACCTGCAATTGTATTGCTTTTGACAATGTACCAGTTCCGTTCATAGGACATCAATGCCTCCACCAGCAATCCGACCCGAACTGTCAAGGGGTGTTTTAACGACGCGTTTTGTTTCCTTTGACAAATGCCTTCATTCCAAGGTCCGTGTCTCCGATCCCCCCCCGTCACCTCCTCTCTCCACCTGCCCTGTCCACGTCCTTCGGGATATCACGCTGCTCTCTCAGCTACTCCTCCGTTCCAAGGGGAATAACCCCACCATATCCAATCCCGATCACTGGAAATGGAAACTGGAGAACGTTCCTCGTACCAGGAATGAACTTAGTAAATCCCTTCTGCGCCCGTGAAACCCCTGCATAACGACGGCACCCAGAATAAGAGACCAGGACTGCAAATCTAAAATAAAATCTGGAAACGCCTCAGGTCAGACGACATCAATGGGAAGAATTTCCATGCTCGTCTCTGCCCCTCTATATAAAATTTAGAATCCCATATGCCTTTTGAGACATTATTAACTTGTGGGCATCGCTCTGATGACATTGTGCCTCTCGTTAATATTCTCTTCTTGTCTTTACTGACAAAATATGACTGGTTTATGCTGCATTCAATGATATCTGTTCTACCCACCCGTTTTCAGTCCGTTTATATCGTCCTGACGCCCATCACCAATCCTTCAGAGTTTTATTACACCTTCAAGTTTTAGGAACAAATGGAAATTGCACCATTTACAAGCAGGTCATCAATACGCGATGGGAAACTGTGGTCTTAGGTGCCACGGTCGCTGGTGATCTGCACACTACGCGCTCTCCACACCAGGAATCAACGTTCACCTTTTATTCCACTTGTACTGTGTATTGTGTGTCATATCTCTTCAAATTTCATGTCCGCACATTAGCTGCAATTAGCTGACATCGTTACCTGACCAAAAACACTAATTTAGTTAAATATAATTACCCTTTTTAAAAGTAAACAAGCGAGCTGCCTCTCATCAATCCCCATTTGTCCAAGTGATTGTTGATTTTGTCCCTGAGCATCATTTCTACAAGTATCCTCGTGTATAAATTTAAGAGATCCTGCCATCATCATCATCAGGTCTAAATCATAGAGCCCCCTAGTTAATAATATCTAAAAAATATGGGATACAAGGTTCGAGTAAATTGCAGGAATTGAGTTTTAAAAAGTGCTGGAGGAAATCAGAGGATTAAGCAGCAGGTGGAGAGGGCCAGACGACGTTTAGGGTTGGGACCCATCTACAGACCTTTTTGCAGACTATACACCCTCCAAAGCGGAAAATAACTTTACCCTATTCCACTTTTAAATATACCTATTCTGTCAGTTTGTCACGTTTCTTTTCAAAAACCGCATATGTATAAGGGATCGTGTTTTTCATAAATTAAGGGACAGAGAACACCAAGAAAGTCCCAATGAACCTTTAGGGGACCTGGGATGTCAGCTCTGCTCCTCTTCCCTCAGCCTGAGCCAGTGAGTGTTTCCAGCATTTACTGTTTCTACTTTAGTTTTCCAGCACCTGCTGCATTTTTTTTCAACTCTGGAGTTACACCTCCAGCAACAGTTCAAGACGTTGGCTCATCACCACCTTCTCGGGGGCAAGGGGGTTGGGCAACAAAACTGCCGTTTCCTGCTGATGTCCTGATCCTGAAAAATGAACAAATAAATAAAAATCTAAACTCATTTCTCCTTGTTCACTCTGAATGCTTGAGATCAAACCATGCCCCAACTGTGAGTGCAAGGGGTGGGAGGTGTGACAGAATGGGGGAAGGTGGAAGATAATGATGGAGGCAGGGAAGTGATGACGGGGCACTAAGACAGGGGGGGAGGGGGGAGGTGGTGATGGAGGAGGTAACGGGGGGGGGGGGGGGGGGGGGGGGGAGAGAGAGGAGAAGGACTGATGGATGGTAGTACATGGGGGATGATGGTAATGGGCGGAAGGTGATGGAGGGCAGGAAGATGATAATGGAGGGGCAGTAAGATGGCAAGGTGGTGGTGATGGAAGATGGTGATGAGGGTGCAGACAAGGGTGGTAATAGTGGGTGGAAGGTGACAACAGACATTGGAGGTGCTGATGGGGGGGGGGGAGGTGAGGGTGAAGGAGACTTTTAAATACATGGTAGGGAAACAGGCCCTTCGGCCCACCGAGTCCATTCTAACCAGCAACCGCCCACCCACACGCTAGTTCTGTTATCCCATCCTCCCATCCACTCCTTCCAAACCAGGCATAATTTATATTCATAAAATATAGATCAGAATTAGGCCATTCAGCCCATTGCGTCTGCTTCACCATTTGATCATGGCTGATCTATATTTCCCTCTCAACCCCATTCTTATGCTTTCACCCTGTAACCTTTGACACCCTTACTAATCAAGAACCTATCAATCTCCACTTTAAAAATACCAAATAACTTGGCTTCCACTGCCAACTGTAGCAATGAATTCCACAGATTCACCATCCTCTGGCTTTTGAAATTCCTCATAATTTCCATTCCAAAAGTACGTCCTTTTATTCTGAGGCTGTGCTCTCTGGTCCTGGACTCTCCCTCTACTGGAAACATCTTCGCATAACTCACATAGTTTCACTTTCACTTGTCAAATATCAGCAGAGGTCACAGTTTTAACTCAGTTCACACAAAGTGCTGGAGGACCACATCTGTGGTAAAAATGTACAGTCAATATTTCAGGACAGACTTCATAAATGTATCTAATTCCACATCTTGCTCTGGCACCATATTCCAGATACGGACTACCATCCGAGTAAAAAAGTTATCACTGAGGTCCATCTTAAATCTCTCACCTTAAATCTATGCCCACTGGTTTTAGAATTCTCTAACCTGCCAAAAATATTGTGACCGTTCACTTTATCCATGCCCCTCGATCTTGTATATCTCAATAACCTCACCCCTCAGTTTCCTATGTTCCAAAGAAAAAAGTTCCAGCCTATCCAACCTCTCCCTAAGACTCATTTGCAAACCTGGGTAACATCTGGGTGAATCTCTTCTGTACCCTTTCCAACTTAAATGATATTCTTCCTGTAGCTGGGCAACCAGAACGGTACACATTACTCCAAGCTTAGTCTCACCAATGACTTGTCCAACTGCATCATGACGTCCCAACATTTGCACTCAATACCGTTCCCAATGACGGCAGGCACTCGCGTGCCTTGTAGATGGTGGTAAGGCTTCAGACATGCTCTAGCACCCGTGGTATTTATGTGATGATCTGCTGGTGAATGATGATTGCCCATGGCCATTGATGGTGGGGACTCAGTGAGAGTATTACAGGTGAATGCATGGAGTTCAGACTTGCAACATGACAGGGGAGGGGTGTGACCACACAAGAGTCAAACAAGATAAAAAGATGCGTGGCAAAGAGGGTAGGATGATGGATGGCAGACAGAATGGAGGACGGAATTGTCTCCAGCAGAACAAGTCTTCAGCAGACAGATGGAGTGACCAAGGGAGGAGTGGTATTAAACTGAAGGAGGTGCAGTAGGCAGAGGAAGCTATAGAGTGGGGTGCACATGGATGGATTATTTTAGGTATAGATGGGCGACACATGACATAGGGGTAAATGGGCATCCAACAGATGAGGTGGGTATGGTCTCGTCAGACGTTGGGCAGAGGGGGAGAAGGGAGACCAGTCAACAGGGTGTGTAACAGAGCGAGAAACAAAGCAGAATATGGCACAGTTCTCTGGAGCTGCTAATTCAGCATGTTTTTATTACTAAATTCAGAGTTTTAACGTGGTTAGTTTTCCAGATCAAGAATGCCATGTGGGAACAACCAAAGCAACATCTTCGAAGGAAATATTTTATGAATGCTGATACAGATTCTGTCTGTTTGGAATTTCAGGAAAGCTTTAAACCGACAATAATCACAATGCACAAAATGTTAACAAATTTCAGTTTTTACATCAATTTATACACATATTACAAAGAACCCAAACAATTCCATCCTGTAAGTTAGACTAACCAAGGTCACTTGGTATGTTAAACTACAGCTTTTGAAATAAGTAAAACCAGGCAATTGGGATCACTTCCTTGTTTTACAAATTAAACAATACAGATAAAGCAGAGAATCTATACATCTTAAAATGATCCCAATCCCACAGAGACAATGCAAAATGGAGGAGAGAGACAAGTCCACAGACCCCAGCGGTCAGTTGACCATAAGCAGACTTTCATGACTTGATAATTCAGTAACACAATTATCAAGTTTTTCCCAAGGCAGGAAAACAGTGGGATGTGCAGTTATACTGCTCGTGTAAGGCTTTTGGTTTATAATAAACACAATTTGCTATTTGATCAAAGATTATCCAAGGGCATTATCCAAGAGTGCAATTTATGTTTTGGCATTAAATAGTAAAATTGAGCTATTTTAAGTAAAACAAATTACAACTTTTGGAGTAAAATCAGAAAACACCGCCGGTGCTCCCAAGGTTAGACAGAGAGCCATTACACACCAACAATCTTTCATCAGATGAACAGATTTTGAAGAGTCACTAACCTGTTCCATTGACTCAATTTCTCACCACTCATGCTGTTCAATATTTCCATTTTCATTTTTTAATAATAAAAGTGTACAAACCAGATGAAGAACCCGAAGGTTCAAGTCATTTTTGCTTAAGAAGTAATAGGCCGGTAGGTAACAGATGAATTAAAATGTTTTGGAGAAAGGTGTTGGTGCAAGAAAGGGTGTCCTCATAACATAGCAGCAAGTTACAATGTGAACAAAGCTGTAGGGACATCGTGCACACGGCCGGAGGGGTGAGTTACAGCCTGCACTCAGCTGTAGGGCCAATTTACAATATGTACATAACTTTGGGAATGAATTAACAGCATGCACTCAGCTGCAGGGACAAGATACAGTGTGCACTGTAGGGATGAGTTACAGTACGCACTCAGCTCTTGGGGTGAGTTGGAGCATGCACTCAGCTGGGAATGAATTAACAGCATGCACTTAGGTGCATGTACGAGCTACAGCGTGCACACGTCTCTAGGGACACATTAGTGTGTACATAACTTTGGGAATGAGATACAGTGCGCACACAGCTCACGGATCTTTCCGTTCCAACTCCATTTATTTTGTTTAAAATGTACTCACTTTCACTCACTTTTCTTGAGCTTGGATGTTGAAAAATTCCTTTAAAAAGTGACATCCAGCTGTGTCACAAAATACCGGAGTATTGAAACATAATGTAGGGCCGGCTGAGTACTGTTGTCCTCCAACCCCCCCTGTGAAGAAGCAGTCAGCTGTTCACAAAGTTTTAAAGTTCTCCATTCAGTTTGTCCTAGTCCCAGTGGAGACTGCAGATATCGAGGACATGAAGTGGCTACAGCTGTGGTGGTTGTGGGCAGTCAGTGCCCACGGAGACTGCCTGTCATTTACTGGAGATTACAATGGATTGCATTGTACGATAGACTTTTACTGCTGACAGTCCGGATATCCCGGTGTGACATTTACAGATTCTGGCTCTCCAGCAACTCAACTACGAGTTGTTTGATCCGTGGCCAAGTGGATTATTGAGAGAAGCTTTGGATCACGGATGCTCGTCAAGCGCATCCTTCATCTAAAACTTGCAGCTGAGCAGGGGTCCTGCTACAGTTTGATCAGTTCCAAGCTCGCAGCATCAACCTCTGTAGAAAGTTACAGAGTCAGACGCCACATTAGCTCTGGCTCGGTAAATCGAGTCCAAATGTATCACCACCTCACATTACAGCAATCCTTCAGCTCCCATCACCCTCGGAAACCCAGGCAGAGAGACAGTGTAGGGGTAAACTTGGCCCCTGAAAACACTAGAGCACTGTTACATACAGACACTTTTTGCAGAGGTGATGGTTGTCACCTTAGCTGGCTACTTACTGCAGCATTGTCAGAATCAATAGAGGTTTGCTGGGTAGGATATTAGGAGATATGGATCCAAAACAGGTAAATAGGATTGAGGTACAGTTTGTGTTACTTAACTGAATGGTTGGGGATAGGCTAGAGAGACTGAATGGATTTTAATCCGAACTTCCATCTGACCAGAACGCAGCCAGAATTATAAAAATTATATGCACAGCACCCATGTTCTACATAAAATTGGTTTTAAACCTAAAATGGTATTGCACACTTTTCAATGTTTGCACGTTAGATACAGACATTAACTCTTTTGCCAGCTGCTTTGGATAATCTTTGTTCTATTACAAAACTGTGTAGAACATGGAGTTAAAATCTCAGCACAAGAATTATTTTCATCAGCGAAGGCAAGTAAAAAAATGCTGAGAAATGTTTCCTATTTTGGGAGGATTTGGATATTACAAAACAAGATAATACATCTGAGAAAATTTCACAACAGTATATTTTCCAAACAGTTTTTAAAAAAACTGAAAAAGAGATAATTTCCTTAGAAAATGACATGAAATGCTTCAGTGGAAGAGAATTAATGAAAAACACTGAACATTGGAATTTTTTTTTTTTTTATCCAATAAAACCCTGGACTAAAAGTTCACATGAAATCAGTTCAGGAAAATTAAGCCTCTACAATACACATTTTCAAACCCTCACCCTCCACAAGTCTCGATCATTCTGATAACTACTCACCTAAATATATTAATTCAGTTGTCCTCCACCGCTAATATTCAGTTAATGCAAAACATTTATGGTTTGGTTATGTTCTTGTATCTGATTTTAAGTACTTAGAAAAAGGTGAAAGGCTTATTAATTGCATTTAACCCAATGAGTCAGTCACACAAATGAGCTTCAAAAATAGAATTTCCAACAGCTTCCCAGCTCATCTGGTAAAACTACATGGCCAAGTTGAGAGCAACAAGCTAATGGCTGATAGTAGATGATGAATAAGGAATTTTGTGAAGACAGGGCTTCATGATTCTGGTTTAAGTTCCCTGGTGCAAGTGGCAACCTGCTAGTTAGTGAGAGTAACCAGCTCTATCAACTGCACATGCACCAACATATTCATCTGCAAATTGAGACTTCAAAATTAAATGTGCAGATCTGATCTTTACAAAACGTAGTCATTTTAAAGCATTAAAATGTGTCAGATTTTCCACAAGATGTCATGATTTCAATATGAAGACACCAATCTGAAGTGCACCAATACCTCTACTGTCTTCCAATTCACTTGGGCAGCTGAGAATCGCTCGAGAGAGCTTCATCCCTGAAACTCACTGGTAAGAGGATTGAGAGGGAAATGACTGAAAATGTTTAACAATTACAGTTACAGTGAACTGAAAGTGCACTTGTGCCGACAAGGTAAATCCAGTGCCCTTCACTCCGAGGGGGTGTAAGTGGAGTGCTTGCAGCTCCAGTTCTGGAGACTGCAGGTCACACTTACTACATGTGTGCTCCCTAACCAGAGGCACAGGAACGACTGAAATCACACTCACTCAAAAATAAAATTGCTCAGGAAATGGGGACAAGAAAAAGGCAGGAATCCATAAAACTTAACACTTGATTGCAAAATGTCTTTGTTCCAAAATTTAACAGTTGTGCTATTGGTAGATCAATTTACTGCCCTGGTGACACTTCAGTTCTGTGGAATTGATTCAATCACAATTCAAAGAGACCAGGTGAGGAGGGGTGAACTTGGCACAAAGCCCCAGGAAAACCCACACAACTGTCGGTCTCTCTTCCATCACACACTTGTCAGGGACTACTAATCACAACAAAATTTCCCTGTTTATGAACAAATAAGGCTGCAGAACATGCGCTGGTTTCATCTGTAATTTTCTTTCTATGAGAAAGTAGTGAAACTTTTTTTTTTTTAACTGCAGTATGCGACCTAAAACTGGAGGGGCAGGTAGACAAGGTACTTTACGGAGGTTAATTTGTATATTTAGTAATTGCAATTGTAAGTAAAATGTTTGATGTCACTGAACCATCAGTAGCAAAAATAGGTACAAATGACAGATTTTAAAAGTTAGTTCACAGTGTCTGGGTCTCTGACCAGTGCAGGCACAGTTCATCCATTATCCCAGTACTTTCCCTAAGGCACAGTGAAATGCATGTACTGGGTTCCCTGATGTACAACATACCCCACTAACGGGACACAATTACCTCATCACTAGCTGATTGTTGGGCAGCTAGATTCATTTTTAATTGGGTAAAATAATGATCTAATAAGGCAATTATCACTCTCATTAAGTAACAGCAGGTGAGGAATGTTCAGCCAAGGGGGCTTCCACAGTAAGTCCCATAGAACCAGTCCAAAGTTGGCAAGATTGGTCACAGCTACTAGGTTAGTCAAATTTAGACTCAACACTCATTGCTGAGCACAGTGCCTGTCGTTATGGACATGGCCATGATTCCATTTAGTTGGTCACCAAGCAGGAGGAAGTGAAGTACCAGAAATATGAGATTTCACTCTTTTCTCGCTAGTTCTCCACCCACTCAACTTCTGACCAGTTGGGTCTCTCGGGATAGAGCAGTGGGGCTGTGCAGAAACCTCTTTCTTCCCATTCAGCCACCACAACCCTGATGCAGCTCGTAACTTGTGCAGAGTTAAATGAAAGCTTTTAACGACAGGCATTGAAACCCACAGAGCACAGAGAGAATGGGAAGGATCGGCCAGCCTCCTGAGTGTGAGGTTGGGTGGGTGGTGGGCGAGTTACAAAAGCAATTACAAAATTTAAAAGTTTTTTTTCCATTTGCAAAAATAGAACATTGAATTAATTTCCTGCCATTCTCAAATTAGTAGCCAGTTAAAATCCCAGCTGCCTTTGTCTTGAAGATACACGTTTAACATCAGTGACACATTTAATCCCAGTGGTTCTGCAATAATGAGTTTATATATAATGAGTAAAGCAGCACTATAAACCAGGACCCTAAACCATTTTCATCTCAGCATTTAAACAGTCATTGCAAAATAGTTAGCTCGAACTCTGTGTACTACGCAGCTATTTAATTTAACAGCTATTTAATTCCAGTGGACATGGCCTCCTCTGGCCCATTGCTACTCTTCCTGCTGGGTCACCATGACCTGACAGCGCGAAGACACATTGACTACTATCAGTGCACCTGGCCGTGAGGGCTGGAGTGTTAAGCATGGGCCTAACGTGTGCACCTTCTGCAATTAGTTCCTGTGATCTTAAGTAGACCTCAGCCAAAACCTGGAGAATGGGCTAATTTTCTGACCCAGACACTGAGCAGAAGTGGGTGTTTCACTGAAGATTTCAATCTGTTCAGTCCAATTATATTGAATTCATTAGTTCCTGGTGAGTGGAGACGTCCAGCTCTTGCAGGGAATGGTTGAGGTCAATTCGCTCCCGCTTGACAGGAGGTTCGCTCACTCCTCTCAAATCTGCATCCACCTCGCTCTCCATCCCACTCCCATCATCTGTTCAAAAAGTAATTTAAGACAGTCACAACAGGTCACAAATTGAACAATGAAATGCAAAATATATTGCTGTAATAATTGGATCTGTAGTGCTGGGAGTCTCCATACCTGAAGTTTGGAGATGCCCAAAGCAGTCCATGTTCAGAAAGCTCTTACCTTTCTCCAGTTGTAGTGGGGACATGGAGCTCAAGTCACCAAACTAGAAGCAGAATAGGTGACGTTAGAATACTTGACATACGGGTTCATATATAAACATAGCACAAAAAGTAAGGAAATTTGTGTTTGATAGATTATTTCTTTGTTGTAACAATGCTTCTTGGCAATAAATCTTATACCGTTGGAAAGCCTGTTTATTTTCCTTTTAAATGGTGCCACATTTGTAAGGAACATGCATTTGTGGGATGAGCAGCAGAGCTGAGTATGTGGGTTGCGCCCATGAAAAATCTGCCAAATCTTCTCTGCCAATGCCAAACAGCTTATTCTGCCATTGACTCTTGTTCGGTGTTGTTTGGTGGATTGGATGATTGAAGTCTGAAGAAACAAGACATATTGGCAATTTAACAATTTATTCATTTAATAAACAGGAGCCTCAGTAGCGTGTGGAAGAACCATACACAGCCACAACAGCCTGGCACCTCCTCCTCATGCTGGTCACCAGCCTGGTCACACACTGTTGTGGGATGGCATCCCATTCTTCAACCAGCATTTGTCGCAAGTCAGCCAACGTGGTTGTGTTGGTCACTCTGGCACGAACAACACGCCCAAGCTGATCCCACAAGTGTTCAATGGGGTTGAGGTCAAGACTGCTGGCAGGCCATTCCATCCTCTCCACTCCCAAATTCTGGAGGTAGTCTCTGAGAAACCCTGCTCTGTGGGGGCGAGCATTGTCATCTTGGAGGATAGAGTTCGGTCCCAGACTGTGGAGATATGGGATTGCCACTGGTTGCAGAATCTCATCTCGATATCTCTCTGCATTGAGATTGCCTCCAATGATGACAAGCCTCGTTTTTCCAGTGAGGGAGATGCCGCCCCACACCATCACACTGCCTCCACCAAAAGATGTTACTCTATCGGTGCAGCAATCTGCATAGCGTTCTCCGCGTCTTCTCCACACTTTGACCCTGGACTCATCGCTGAACGTAACGTTCCTCCACATGTTCAGGTTCCAGTGCACGTGTTGCCGACACCAGCGCAAACGGGCCTGACGGTGAAGGGCAGTCATGGCAGGCCTCCTGGCAGCCCTATGAGACCGGAGATCGGCTGCGTGCAGTCTGTTCCGAATTGTCTGGGCAGAGAGCCGTCGGCCATATCGTCCTGCAAACCTTGACTGCAAATCTGTAGAAGACAGCCTACGGTTCCTAAGTGCTGACAGGGTGAGGAAACGGTCTTCTTCGGGTGTCGTCTTCTTGGGACGCCCACTTCGCGGCCTTTCTCTGACATCCCCCGTTATATGGAACTTGGCCTTCACTTTGGAGATGGTACTAGGGCTCACTCCAAATAATGCCGCAATTTGGTTTTGCGGAACACCAGCTTGAAGTTGCCCTATCGCACGGGCCCTATCCAGATCAGTCAAACGTGGCATGCCGATTCTTGGAGCAGACACCTACTGACCATACTGAGTCAATAGCAACAGCAGAATAAGCTGTTTGGCATTGGCAGAGAAGATTTGGCAAATTTTTCATGGGCACAACCCATATACTCAGCTCTGCTGCTCATCCCACAAATGCATGTTCCTTACAAATGTGACACAATTTAAAAGGGAAATAAACAGGCTTTCCAACGGTATAAGATTTATTGCCAAGAAGCATTGTTACAACAAAGAAATAATATACCAAACACAAATTTCCTTACTTTTTGTGCTATGTTTAGTTGATTTGGAGAGCACTTTATTTTGAGAGTTATTCAAATTAAACGGGCCAAAATTGTGTGATGTCACTAATACTTGCAAACTCAGGTCAGCTTCCAGATGAAAGTTGGTAACATTCAGCTTTACCCATTGAATCTTTGAGTAAGGAAGTCACGTGGCCGCTTTATAAAATTTTGGTTAGGCCGTATTTGGAGTATTCTGTGCAGAACTGATCGCGCCATTGCAGGAAAGATGTGGAGGTTTGCCAGAATGCTGCTTGGATCAGCAGACTCTCTGGAGAGGGGTCTTGACCTGAAAAGACACCCATTCCTTTTCTCCAGAGATGCCGGCTGACCAGCTGAGTTACTCCAGCTTTTTATGTCTCTCTGGAGCAAAAGAAGCTGAAGGAAGATTATAACATTACGAGAGGCCAGAGAGGACAGACCTTTCTCCAAGGGAGGAAATGCCAAATACTGCATAGGTTTAAGGTGAGTGAGAAAATGTGTGGGTACAACGGAGATGTGCAGGATAAGTGTTTACATGCTGCCATGGGAGGTGGTAGATGCATATGCTTTATCACCATTTAAGAGGCATTTGGAAGGACACATGAACACCGAGAGAATAAAGGGGAAACCCATTTGTCCCTTGGAGAACATGCAAACTCCACACACACAGTAGTCAATGTCAGGATTGAGCACAGTTCCATGAAGTTGTGAGACCAACTACCACGCAACTGTGTGGGCTCAACTATTCTGTGATTCTGTGGTTAGTTACATACCTCGCCCATCACAGCTATAGGAGTCTCGCCTGTTGCAAGGGCCACACGATGTTCAACGAGGTAAAACATGTACTCGTCATAAAGCAGCCGGATCAGATGGAAGGAACCAAAGCTGGCGGCACTCCGCAAGGTCAGGTCACGGATAACCATGGAGCTGAAATAGATGTGTTAAAGGACAACTCAAATTAGATGCCATACATTACATTTACCACAGTTCTCTTATTTGGACACCAATGTTAATCGTATAATGGACAATGAGGAAGGCAATTTAAATCTATAAAAGGATCTGAATTAACTAGGAAAATGGGCCAAGGAATGGTGGATTTAATTAGGTTTATTATTGTCACGTGTACCGTTTTGTTTTACATGTTATCCAAACAAATCAGATATAATATACATAAACACCATCAAATCTAATTTAAGTAGAATAGATAAAGCAAAGAAGATACAGAAAATACAGAGTACAGAATATAGTTCTCAGCATTGTAGTGCATCACTTCCATAGACAAAGTCCACTATCCTCAATGGGGTAGAGGTGAATTGCACAGTACCCTAGCTTATAGATGGACCATCTATAAGAGGGGAATAAGCTGTTCCTGAGTCTAGTGGTGCACGCTTTCAAGCTTCCAGAACTTCTACCAACAGGAACCGGGAGAAAGAATAACCAGGATGGGAGAAGTCTTTGATTATGTTAGCTGCTTTCAGGGGCATTGTGAAATGTAGATGGAAACAATTGTGGGATGTCTGGGCTGTGTGATGGAGTGGGCTACATCTGCAACTCTGCAATTTCTTGCAGAGCTGTTCCTAAACCAAGCTGTGATGAAACCTGTACTTTCTATGGTGCATCTGTAGAAATTTCTAAGAGTCATTGGAGCTCTGCAGAATTTGAGCAAGATAGAGCATAATTGTAATCCTGAAACAGCTACGAACCTGTAGAAAGACCACTTTAGCAGAAACTGACGGGCAGCCTTGGGAAATCCAGGGCTGCCTTCGTGGGGCTTCAGGACCTGATTTACGACATTGTCAAGCCAGGATGCCCATTCATCAAGGGAGCTCTGCTGCTGCAGAGTCATCTTAAAATCCTGCTCCAGCCGCTGCACCATTCCCTCCTCACACTGACACACCCACGAAGCTTGCTCCTGTTGCAAAACAATTTTGCACATTAATTCGCTGATATACTTTTAGTCCAAAGCACTCAAGGACTATAAGTTTCTTTACTTCTTGGCCTTAAGGAAAAAGGAAGACAAAAGACAAGGAACTATAGTTTAATATCTATTGTTGGGAAGATGCCACGGTCAATAATCAAAGAGGAAATAACTAATCAGTTAGGATAGCTGAATATAGTAAAACCTAATCAACATGGTATTATAGAAGATAAATAACATTTAGAATTGACTGTTTTTGGAGGATGTGACGGGAATATTGACAGCAGAGTACCAGTAGATACAATTTATGAAGATTTCAAAAGGCATTTGACAAAGTGCCACATAAAAGGCTGATGTATTAATTACAAGCTCAAGGTATTAGAGAAAGCATGTTTGCATGATTGAAAACTAGCTGTCACCTAGAAAACAGTTTGAAATAAATAGGTCCTTTTCAGTTGGAGCAATGTAACTAGTAGAGTACCACAACGTTCCGTTCTTGGCCCTCAAGTGTTTACATTTGACATTGATGACCTAAAAAAGGAAATGAAATGTAACATTTCTATGTTCACAGATAGGTAAATAAGGGGAAGATCGCATTGTGATGAGGACATTATTATCCTGCAATGGGTTGTAGATAGATTATGAGTATGTGGTGAAAACTTGGTAAATGGAGGGAAGTGTGAGGTGATGCACTTTGGTAGAAGGAATCAGAGCGCAGATTATTATCTAAATGGAGAGACTGCAAGTGAATCAAAACAATATCTCTACATCTATCCTGTTCAATCCCCTTAGGATCTTGTCTTAGGGCGGCACGGTGGCGCAGCGGTAGAGTTGCTGCTTTACAGCAATTGCAGAACCAGAGATCCGGGTTCGATCCCGACTATATGGAGCTGTCCGTACGGAGTTTGTACGTTCTCCCCATGACCATGTGGGTTTTCTCCGAGATCTTCAGTTTCCTCACACACTCCAAAGACATAGTTATTTCGGTATATTGACTTGGTGTATGTGTAAATTGTCCCTAGTGTGTGTAGGATAGTGTTAATGTGCGGGGTGATCGCTAGTCGGTGCGGACTGTTTCCGCACTATATCTCTAAACTAAACTAATGAGGTCATCTCTGATTTCAGTCCTAGTGAGGGCTCTTGACCCAAAACCATGACTGTTCATTTTACCTCCTTAGATCCTCCAGCAGTTTTTTTTTTACTGAAGGTGATAATGGCAGCAGAGAGGGAGAGGGTAGCTGAAACAGCCCAATCTTAAATTATCCACAGTTATTTTTATTGGATGTTGGAGATGGAAGGTTGAGTAAAGGAAGATGAAGATTTGGTGCAACAGATAAACTCACTTGTACATTGGCAAAGTCAACGCGGTTGAGGTCACTGAGCATCTGGTTGATCTGCGATGTATTCTGTAGGACAGCTCTGGCAGCTTGTGCAAGGTGGTTCAGGGATGTGTACCTGCGCAATGTTTGGGCAAAGGCACTAACTACTCCCACCTATAAAACAAAATAAAGCAATCAACAAAGTCACGCTCAAGGTGGATCACAGTTGCATTTCACAGCACCAATATCTCATTGGATAAAACATTGTTCAAAAGTTAAATTTCAATTAAAACACAAAATACATGCTGTAATGCCAGGATAAGCACTCAACCAAGAAAACCAAGCCCAAAGCCAAACTGATTATGCAAACTTATGCTAAGCACAATAACAACTCCATATGCAATAAATAACCTTTCCCATCATATCTTACTTTGTTTTCCACTGTCCGTTTTAGACTTTTTTAAACACCTTTACTAAATCTATATTAATGGTTTCCCATTCCTTCCTTTCACTTGCCCTAAGCCATTTAGGTTTCAGCCCAACGCTCTTCTCCTTGACTGGCAGATTAACCTCACCACCACCTACATCCCCTTCTACAGTGCTTGTTCCCTCATCAGTGACAAGGTTAATGATATCCTGTGAACTGTGGTTTTCTACCCATCGCTGGACTTCACTCAACTGACCTCAATAAGTACTGCGCAAAACTGGATAAAACATTGTTCAAAAGAAATAAAAGCTGTGCCCAACATGGCAAAATGATGGAAGTCCATAAATAAATGGAAATATGTGGAACTTCTCGGTAGTTTGGCAGCAAATGGACTTTATGCTTTTATCAGTAATGCAGAAACATGGTCCAGCTGACCACAAATTGCAAAGTTCTCCTAACCTTTCTTGCCTGAATGTCTGGTGGAGTTAGTTTGAGTGAACCTGCATTGTTACGTCAGCTATAAAAACGTGGGTCTGACTTCTAACCATTTCCTTACAAATGATGAAAATGATGAAAAGATGAAAAAATATGCTAAGTTCTTTCATGGATAAACAATAACTAACATTTTTAAAGTTTGGCACACTAGCAAACATCAGCATTCTCTTTTCTGAAAGAAAAACCACTATTCTGAAGAATACCAAGCTAAGAAGGTCACAAAGTAAAAGGTCCAAGAAGTCCATTCCGTAGCACCACCAAAACCTGTGACCTCCCAAAGCAAAAGATGCATACTTCAGGTGGGCGAGACCACCACCACCTTCTGATTCCCTGCCAAATGATCCCTTCATCATCGCTGGGTCTAAATCCTGGGAATCCCTCCACAGTTGGAATACCATCACAGAAAGGGTGTAGTTGTTCAAGAATGCTACTTGCCATCACATTGTTGAGGGCATTGCTAGGGTTAGCCAATGCATGCCGACAAAATGAATGCAAAAATAGTTTTACCCTTATCAACAGCCTTCACCCTTCTATTATTCTTTGCCTTTCAACTACCTACAAGCACACATAACAAATCTTCTCACATTTTAAACAAACAAAGCTCTCCTTTTTAAGAGGAAAGCATCCAATTTGAATATGTAGAACTATAATTAGGAAATTACTAATAACTCTCCGTATTTACAAAATTAAAATCCTCCAAGAACTGAAAATTTTAATTTGGTTTAATCCCATTAAAATCTGGCAGTTGAATGCTTGAGAATGGTCGGAAGGGCAGCAGCGTTGGATTAAACATTAACACAAAGTTTCACCTTTGTCCGAACCATCTGCTGAGGGAAGCCATTCATCGCACTCATCAGCCATCCCTCCAAACTTTTGGCAAAATTCCGAATAGCTTGGGTCAAAGCACCTACAAAAACACAGAGAATTAATGACATCAAATACAAAAACATTTATGATCCTCGCGTGAATTGCACACAGGCCGTTGGTGTGAAGTAGCGCATTGTTAAAACAATAGAGTAAGAAACATGTAGCAAAGGCCGAAAGGTCTTGCTTAGGGATTAAGATAGAACGTTAGGATAAGCAGATTATCTCCTGTCCAAAATGTAGGGGATTTCCACAGTATATAGAGGACAGATTTGCGCAAAAATGCCCCTTAAGCGAAGACGCCAACCTAACAGTGTATCTGACGTGTTTACCCAGTAACAATAACAACATAATTGTGTTCAATGTAATATTTGAAAGAGAGACATAAAACAGTCTGCAGAATTACAAATTTATACAGCAGAACTCTGATAATCTATTTACTGATAATTCTAAATCCCGATTGTTCACTATCTGGCTCACATGTGATGCTTCCCACATTTCCTTGAAAGTCACCGTCTTCCCAGTTATTGCACTTCATTGAAACGTACCAGGGTTTCAGTTCCTGCACTTCCTGGACTCTCATTGGAGCACCTGTGTCTGCATTCCCTTGAAATTCACTGGGGTTGCTTAGCTCTGCTGAAACTCACCATCACCCCAGGTCCTGCACTCCTCAATAAGGCCCCTGTGCCTGTAGTCCCCTAAAACCTACTGGGACTCTGACTCCCATCCTCCTCTGAAACTCACCAAGATCAGGATTCCATGTTCCCTAGATAAATGGAGCAAATCTGTTAATGGATAAATGACTTAAAATTAGTGAAACGTGTTCAAGACTTAATTTACTGTGATGAAGAATCACTTGATATGACCTAGAAAAGTTGATTAATGAGAGGAACAACAGAAATCTAAAACAAAGTCTCCAAAAATATTAAAATAACAGATCCTGTAAACGAGGGAAAGGTGAAATATCGTGGGCAAATGTCTCTACGTGGAAGTATATATTGAAACTTGCAAGGTAAATCAAAATTGAAACAAAAATTAGAATTATATTGGGACCAAGAGGATGTCTCTTCAAATCTAGTCCATGAAAATAAAGAATTGTGAAGATATTACTTAGCCTCAGCATTCACAACAGGAGAGGAGGTACGTGTATAGATAACCGAAAAAAAGATGTTGGAGAGCAAGTATGGTTTTTGAGGGGTCAAAGTCAGAAACTACTTGGGGGGGGGGGGGGGGGGGGGGGGGGGGGAGGGAGAGAGCGAGATGGAGAGGGAGAGATCTGCAAAGAAATAAGAAAATTACTGTACCAATAAGAGCTTGCAGCAAAGAGAGCAGAGAGGAAATGTAATTTTGGAGCACCTGCTGGGTTTACACAAAGTAACTCAAAGGGGCTATTCAAGGACCAGGAGAATGCATTAAAATGAAGAGCTTCTAAAGTGCGAGCTTGAGTGTGAAGGAAACTATTTTTATACAATTATCATCCAAAACTTACTGCCTGCAAGGTGGTAGAAACACATTTAGTAAGGGTAAATGAACAAGCACATGACAAAAAAGAATTTCTAGTGCTTTGAGGAAAAAGCAAGGAAATGGAACGAATTGGATTGCTATACAGAAACTTATCAAGCATTCAATAGGCTGGATGTTCTCCTTCTATGGATCTAATTCTATGATTCTAAATGTCTACCTTGTCAGTGATACCCACCTGAAGAGAAGGAATTATGTGTGTTACGTTCTTGAGTAAGCACTTGAATGCATAAGTACTAAAGAGTGATATTTACAAGCTACTTACTCGGGACAGGCCGCAGAACATCAGGAATAAGAATCTCCACCAGTGCTTGGTACAGCACATGGTCGCAATTTCGCATCCACTTGATGATGGGCTCGAACTTACAGAGACTAATGAGTTTATCTTTGGGGAAAACAGCCTCACTCTCCTCCTCGCTGTATAATGAGAAACACAAACCATTTCATTACCAATGCAGCAGATAGAAAATAAACCATGCCCAGCACCGTCCGACCACATCACTGATCATCTGCAACCTGATCACGTACCCAAACCCTTGATACCCTGACCCCATGTGTGACTTTCCCATCCACGTGCTCCACTTTCTCCCTCAGGATCCCATGACCTCTTTTCCTTTGCCTCAGAAATGACCTTTGCACATGTTTTGTGTGCGTGGCCTTTCTACAGAACACACCAGTTTCTTTACACGTGCACAGGAGTACTGCTACTGGGAGGACCCCATGCAAAACTGGATCTGGTCCACTGTGATGCACCTCCTCTTAACCTGCCTTTGAAGCTTCAAATAGTTCCCAGCCATTTATCATTTACCATGAGTGGACAATAGCTACTTTTCAAAACCAACCCACTGGTTTTGGACAAATGGCATTTTGTATCTATACGCCATAAAAAGTAACAATGGGAAAAGAACACAAAATCATTACTTAATGTACTAAAAAGAATGCATTAACCACCCAGGACTGTAGCGCTAGCAGTCAGCAAGTATCAGTAAGAGAAATGTTTTGAATCAAAATTTATTTGAGGTCCAGCAACATACTGACTGCACTGCTATGAGTTTCTGGTACAAGAAGTTATAGAGTGGGAACCTTACACCCCCAGCATGTGCAAACTAAATACAAGTTAAGCAATTCTGCAGTGGCTGAGCACTATACTTCACATACCTTTTTTAGGTATGTGAAGAGGTAAAAAATAGTCAAGGCAAATGTGGGTCCCTTGAAGACAGTAGCAGGGGAATTTATTATGGGGAACAAGGAAATGGCAGACGAGTTGAACCGGTACTTTGGATCTGTCTTCACTCAGGAGGATACAAACAATCTCCCAGATGTTCTAGTGGCCAGAGATCCTAGGGTGACAGAGGAACTGGAGGAAATCCACATTAGGCAGGAAAAGGTTTTGGGTAGACTGATGGGACTCAAGGCTGATAAATCCCCAGGGCCTGATGGTATGCATCCCAGGGTGCTTAAGGAGGTGGCTCTAGAAATTGTGGACGCATTAGTGATTATTTTCCAATGTTCTATAGATTCCGGGTCAGTTCCTGTGGATTGGAGGGTAGCTAATGTTATCCCACTTTTCAAGAAAGGAGGGAGAGAGAAAACGGGAAATTATAGACCAGTTAGTCTGACATCAGTGGTGGGGAAGATGCTGGAGTCAATTATAAAAGACGAAATTGCGGAGCATTTGGATCGCAGTAACAGGATCGTTCCGAGTCAGCATGGATTTACGAAGGGGAAATCGTGCTTGACTAATCTACTGGAATTTTTTTGAGGATGTAACTAGGAAAATTGACAGGGGAGAGCCGGTGGATGTGGTGTACCTCGACTTTCAGAAAGCCTTCGACAAGGTCCCACATAGGAGATTGGTGGGCAAAATTAGAACACACGGTATTGGAGGTAGGGTACTGACATGGATAGAAAGTTGGTTGACAGACAGAAAGCAAAGAGTGGGGATAAATGGGTCCCTTTCAGAATGGCAGGCAGTGACTAGTGGGGTACCGCAAGGCTCGGTGTTGGGACCGCAGCTATTTACAATATACATCAATGACTTGGATGAAGGGATTAAAAGTACTATTAGCAAATTTGCCGATGATAAGTGTGAACTGTGAGGAAGATGCTATGAGGTTGCAGGGTGACTTGGACAGGTTGTGTGAGTGGGCGGATGCATGGCAGATGCAGTTTAATGTAGATAAGTGTGAGGTTATCCACTTTGGTGGTAAGAATAGGAAGGCAGATTATTATCTGAATGGTGTCAAGTTAGGAAAAGGGGACGTACAACGTGATCTGGGTGTCTTAGTGCATCAGTCACTGAAAGGAAGCATGCAGGTACAGCAGGCAGTGAAGAAAGCCAATGGAATGTTGGCCTTCATAACAAGAGGAGTTGAATATAGGAGCAAAGAGGTCCTTCTGCAGTTGTACAGGGCCCTAGTGAGACCGCACCTGGAGTACTGTGTGCAGTTTTGGTCTCCAAATTTGAGGAAGGATATTCTTGCTATTGAGGGCGTGCAGCGTAGGTTTACTAGGTTAATTCCCGGAATGGCGGGACTGTCATATGTTGAAAGACTAGGTTTGTATACACTGGAATTTAGAAGGGTGAGAGGGGATCTTATCGAAACGTATAAAATTATTAAGGGGCTGGACACGTTAGAGGCAGGAAACATGTTCCCAATGTTGGGGGAGTCCAGAACCAGAGGCCACAGTTTAAGAATATGGGGTAGGCCATTTAGAACAGAGATGAGGAAAAACTTTTTTAGAGTTGTGAATCTGTGGAATTCTCTGCCTCAGAGGGCAGTGGAGGCCAATTCTCTGAATACATTCAAGAGAGAGCTAGATAGAGCTCTTAAGGATAGCGGAGTCAGGGGGTATGGGGAGAAGGCAGGAACTGGGTACTGATTGAGAATGATCAGCCATGATCACATTGAATGGCGGTGCTGGCTCGAAGGGCCGAATGGCCTTCTCCTGCACCTATTTTCTATTGTCTATATGCTGCAAGAGCAAACAGCCATAAGCCAGATAAAAAACACACTGATCCCACCATTGATGTAACTTGCAACCCCCACCAACCCCCCCTATTATATTCTCAGGTGTGTACACTGCATAACCATGTACTGTAATCCAGGCAAACCAATCATTAAATATAATGTATCTTTTATTTTAAATATTAATAAAATATGATACAACAGCACAGTGGCAGGGCTGGTAGAGCATCTTCCTCAACGCCAGAGACCCGAGTATGATCCTGATCTCAGGCCTTGACTCTGTGCAGTTTCCTCCCACATCCCAAGGATATGCGGACTTGTAGGTTAATTGGCCTCTATAAATTGCCCCTATTGTGTAGGAAGTGGATGAGAAAGTGGGATGGGTGATTGATGGTCCGTGTGATTTCAGTGGGCCATAGGTCCTATTTCCATGCTGTATCTCTAACTAGGCTAAACATTATATCAATTCCATAATCATTAAATTAGTGCATGAAAGAGCAACACATCAAGATTTACATTGGCATATTTGCATTCCCAGCCTGTGAGATCTATATAAGGACTTTGCGGTTGAAAGACCAGTTCTTTCACTGTAGTCCAATAATGAATGCATTATTGGAAAAGTTTGTTATTTCCTTACCTAACAGAAGTAACAGAAGCACCATCGTTTGGCGAGGGAGTTGAATGCCAAAAAGTCTGCCAAAGTTTCTCAATATAGTGAAACTGAAGGTTTATTACAACGTCCAGCATTGCCTGTAAAAGAACCCATTCATTTGTTAGGTAGGAAGTAGAAAAAAATAAATCCTCATTTAGAAAAATTCATAGTAAACTAACAAATTGTGTTTCTGAAATCAGGTAACAGGAGCAGCTTTTTTTTTAAAGAACATCCACACAGGCAAGTAATGACCTTGGAGTTTGATTAAGCTAATTTCTCTAAATTAAATAAAGAAAATGTTAAATAGAACTTTTTGAACTTGACATTAATGTTTCAACATTATAAATGACATGAGATTACCCAGGCCGAAATAAGTGTAGGCATTTTCCTTTAGCATTGGAGAAGTTAAGAAGCTAGAACAACTCTAAATGATGATGTGGAGACTCTTTCGTCAGAAGTCTCATTGTTTCTCAAAAGGAGAGTTCACGTTCTGCTGCATCGGAGGCCTGAGCCAGCTTTATGTTGGACCTCACACAGGACCTCTCACAAGAGGCCTGTTGGGGAATAGCAAATTTGCAGGGGTGATTGGCGCTTTTCAATAATGCAAAGTTTTGAGGAACGCAACTATCGACTTATAACAAAACTACCAGTACATACTTTTTGCAACACAAAGGAAGAAAATACCCTTCCACAGTCATCAGGCTGTTAAAGATCTTCATTCACGTTTACATACATAAAAAAGCAAGATCAATATAAAGTATCTTGTTAGAGACACATTCAGGTCAAAATATTTACAGTCTTTTTTAAATAAATAGAACTATTCAAATTTATTTTTTATTTTGGAAAACAATAAAACAAAACTGAATATCAAAGTTCAGGATATCATGTCAATGAAATAATCTCCAATGACATGACCTACAAATGCAAAAATACTCCAGAAAAAAATGAATGCAAGATTCATCATAACCCCCACATGTTCAGACCAAGGCAGGCACATCAAAGTATGAAAACACACCAATGAGCTTTTGTGCTGATTATGAAATGATCACACCTTACATCTCCCATACACTACAGTCTTCTCGAATACCTCACCTCACAATGCTCCCTGTACAAAAGTTGTAATGTCTTCACTTCATTCAGTGTGATATTCTCTGGCAAAGGAGAGTCACCAATCTCAGCGTCAATGAAATCTGGCAGTACATGAGACATATCTAATAGGAACAAAAGTTAAACAAGTATATAAATAAGTTCTGCATGAAGAGTCCTATATAACTTGGTTATTCTATGTCCATTTGTTTTGGTGTTTTTTCTGTCAACCCATGCCTAACATTTAGACAATAGATAATACGTGCAGGAGGAGGCCATTCGGCCCTTCGAGCCAGCACTGCCATTCAATGTGATCATGGCTGATCATTCTCAATCAGTACCCCGTTCCTGCCTTCTCCCCATACCCCCTGACTCCGCTATCCTTAAGAGCTCTATCTAGCTCTCTCCTCCTCCTGCGCCTATTGTCTATTTGTTTACACTTTGTTTTTACTTTTCTCTTTTATCGTTTGCTCTTCTCAGTCGGTGACCTTTCACCAGAAATCATTGCCTTGACTTCACCAGCTCCAACGTAAAATTTATTTCAACTCTTCAGCCTTTCTATTCTGCCATCTCATATTCAGCCTAGCTCCAAAACATGTCCTCTGTACCTCTTTCAGATTCCTCCAAAAGGCCCATCAAGGCCACTCCTTGTGAGCAGAAACCCAAATGCCTCATCTTCACTATCACCATCCCAATGCAACCTTCTTACTTCCTAAGCACGTGCTACAGTCTCAGCCAATGAATCAGCTATCCCTGTGCCTCTCCACATCTCACTCAAAATGTAGAATTCACATTTGAATAAGGTCTTTGCTGTCCAACAGTGTGTTGTGGGTGATTTTATTAACAATAAGCCATTAAAAAATATATAGAAACAAGGAACTGCACATGCTGGTTTATACTAAATTTAGATATAAAGTGCTGGAGTAACTCCACGGGTCAGGCATCTCTGGAGAAAAATAGGAAAAAGAAAAATAATAAACCTTTTCTCCAGAGATGCTGCTTCACTCGCTGATTTACTCCAGCACTTTGTATCTATCTTTGCCATGTTAAGAAATCGGCGTCATCACACTTCCCCCTAAATTTTTCCTGGACTTTCTGGTTTTAGATGCCTTCATTTACATCAGACTATCAGCATTTCTCTTACCACCAAACCACAGCTTAATTTGCCTCCCTATTCCAATGGTGCAGGTGTGCATTCCACCCTGCGTCAACAACCCTGAACTCTTCGTTAAAATTCTTTACTAATACTTTACCAACTACAAGGATTGCAGTTTCTTTTCACGAAGAAATCTTCATTGCTTTCCTACCTTAGCCTTCACTCTGGGCAACCTCTCATTCTTAGTGATTTCATTCCCCATCTCATTCCACCCATCTGTGCCTCTGGAGCTCAACATTCATCTGTTCCAATGCAACCCTCCAGACAAATACCCAACCAATCCTAACCGATAACCTTAAACCTTACCTCCCACATGGTTTCACTAAATTATTCTTCCTAATCACAGTCAAAATGTCCGTGTACAGGTAAGAAGCAAAGATGGGAAGTTCAGGGAACCTTGATTAACAATGGATGTTGAAGATTTAATCGTGGAAAAGGATAAACATGTCACTAAAAGGAAAGTGGTACACAGAATATAGGAAAGAAGTTAAGACGGCAAAAAGAGACACTTAAGAGTGGATAAATCCCTCGGCCCTGTTGACATCTATCCCTGGATGCTAAGAAAGCAAGGGAGGAGATTACTGGGGCACTGTTTTTTGCATCTTTGTTAGCCACAGATGAGGTACCAGAAGACTGGTGGATAGCTAACCATCTCTTATTCAAAAAGGATAGGGACAAGGTCAGAAATAATTGGCTAGTGAGCTTACATCAGTGGTGTTGGAGGAGATTCTGAGGGACAAGATTTATGTTTACTTGCAAAGGCAGGGAATAATTAGGAGAGGCACAGTGTTATGCAGGGGAGATCATGACACACAAATCTAAATTAGATATTTAAGCAAGTAACTAAAGACATTGATGAAGGCAGTGCTCTAGATGTGGTTAACATTGCCTTTAGCAAGGCTTTTGCTGAGTTATTGCATGGTAGGATGCTCCAGAAGTTTAAGGCACAAGGGAGCAGAAGCATGTGAGCAAACTGGGTCCAAAATTGACTTTGTAAGAAGTGGCAGATGGTAGTGGTAGATGGGTATTTTCTGACTGGAGGTCTTTATCCAGTACTGGATCATAGGGACATGGTGATAAATATATAATCCTTCCAGGATATATATATTATCCTTCCAGGGTATATAGATAAATGACGGATCAAAATGTAGAAGGTCCAGTTAGTAAGCTTACAGTCAAGGTCAAAATTTCTGGAATTGTGGACCAAAAAAAGATTGTCTAAAGAAATAAACGAACACTGATCATCTGGAAAGCTGGGTGGAATGGTAGCAGATAAAATTTAATCCAGGTCAATCCGAGGTGATGCATTTTGGGAGGACAAATTCTTGTTGGACAGAAAGAGGAAGTGGTCGGGACCTTCAGTGCATTGATGCACACACCTTACGGTGCAAGTCCATAGCTCCCTAAAAGTGCTGACACAAGAGGGCAGGGCAGTGCAAAACTTCTCACTGTCACTGAAACCTACTCGTGTCCCACGTCTTCAAATATCAGACTCATTCAATTAAAAATCATTGTTTCCTCACTGGTAATTGTTCTTTCAGCTTTCAAAGCCTCGTCCTCGTGAATTCCCTTTCTGAACATCTCAATCTCACTTGTTTTTACTTGAAGAAACCCCTTAAAACCTTAATTCTTCATTGAAACCTTAATGATCTACCTCAATAGATCCTTGAACGGTCATGTCAAATTTTGTTTCTGTGCTTTATTCAATCTACAGTTTTTTTAAAATGCAAGTAATTGTTAACAAGCCTCCCATTATGGAGCAACATTTTGTCAGCTGGAAATTCTTTGAGAAATATTGAAAACACTGCAGAGTTCATTCAACAGAAGCCATAAATAACCTGCAGAGGATTAGCTCCCCTTGGTACCTCCTGAAGAAGAGTAACAGACTGACCCAGGAATTGCTGGTGATGTTGGCTCTGTGCAGCAACTGATTGTTCTGGAGTTGTTGGGGTCGCATGCTGTCCATTTCCAGGCATATTGTCTCCCACACCATCCAATTTTTGCATTGGTTTAAATCTAAAGACAAAACACAAAATTTAAAAATAAAAACGCATTTTGGAAGAATAAGGTTCAGGAATGAAAATCCTGCTCCTCTTCTGATGTTCAACAAAATTACGACTGATCCGTGAACTGTTCTCATGGAACTGTCTTATTCCCCTCGTCTGTTGACTAAGATTAAGGATCTAAGATCAGCAATGTCCATGCATCAACTGATATATTTAAAAAAATTTAAATACTCATTCCTTTAACCTACCCTCAGTGGCAGTATTTGCTAATTTTGCTTTTCCCTTTTACACCAAATTATACTGACCAGAATTCTCATTATTTCTTTATTTAGGAAGCACACTGTTTAAGATTACTTTATGTGACCATTCTGAGTGCCACCAGGAAGCATTTACTTTGAACTCAAGGACAATCATTAAGTTTTTATACATTATTTCTTCACACATAACTGCTGAAAGAAATCTATTCAGTTTCTTTACAAATAAATTGCTATTAAAGGTCAATGACATTTCAAGAATTAAAGGCACAGGTTTATTAAATCAGTTCCGATCAGTGTCTTTGAAAGTTATGGTCAAAAGTACCAATCTTAATATGTATTGTGATTGCATCAACTGTTGTCATCAATAACCTTCAATCTTAAAACCCCCAACTCATCCTTTATCTTGAGACATAGAAACATATAAAATAGGTGTAGGAGTAGGCCATTCAGCCCTTCGAGCCAGCTGATCATGGCTGGTCATCCAAAATCAGTACCTCATTCCAGCTTCTTCCCCATTTCCCTTGATTCCCTTAACCCTAAGAGCTAAATCTAACTCTCTCTTGAACACATCCACTGAATTGACCTCCACTGCCTTCTGTGGTAGGGAATTCCACAGATTCACAACTCTCTGGGTGAAAAAGTTTTTCCTTATCTTAGTCCTCAATGGCCTACCCCTTATTCTTAAACTGTGACCCCTGGTTCTGGACTCCCCCAACATCGGAACCATTTTCCCTGCATCTACCCTGTCAAATCCTCTAAGAATTTTATATGTTTCTATAAGATCCCCTCTCATCCTTCTAAATTCCAGCGAATACAAACCCAGTCGACCCATTCTTTCATCATTCCGCCATCTCGGGAATTAACCTGGTGAATCTACGCTGCACTCCCTCAATAGCAATAATGTCCTTCCTCAAGTTAGAAGACCAAAATTGCACACACTACTCCAGGTGTGGTCTCACCAGGTCCCTGTACAACTGCAGTAGGATCTTCTTGCTCCTAAACTCAAATCCTCTTGCAAGGAAGGCCAACATGCCATTGGCTTTCTTCACTGCCAGCTGTATCTGCATGCATATTTTCAGTGACTGATTTACAAAAGCACACCCAGGTCTCGTTGCACCTCCCTTTCTAATCTGACACCATTCAGGTCATAATCTGCCTTCCTGTTCTGGCCACCAAAGTGGATAACCTCACATTTATCCATATGAAACTGCATCCGCCGATGCCTCTGCCCACTCACCCAACCTATCCAAGTTACCCTGCATCTAAATCGTTAACATATATTGTAAACAACTGGGGTCCCAGCACTGAGCCCTGCGGCACCCCACAAGTCATTGCCTGCCATTCTGAAAAGGACCCGTTAATTCCTATTCTTTGCTTCCTGTCTGCCAACCAGTTCTCTATCCCTGTCAATACCCTACCCCCAATACCATGTGCTCTAATTTTGCACACTAATCTCTTGTGTGGGACCTTGTCAAAGGCTTTTTGAAAGTCCAGATACACCACATCCACTGGCTCTCCCTTATCCATTCTACTTGTTACATCCTCAAAATTTCCAAAAGATTAGTCAAGCATGATTTCCCCATCATAAATCCATGCTGAATTTGACCGATCCCATCGCTGCTTTCTAAATGCACTGCTATAACATCTTTAATAATGGACCCCAGCATCTTCCCCACCACCGATGTAAGCTAACTGGTCTATAATTACCTGTTTTCTCTCTCCCTCCTTTCTTAAAAAGTGGAGTTACATTGGCTACCCTCCAGTCCACAGGAACTGATACAGAGTGGAGAGAACATTGAAAAATGATCACCAATGCATCCACGATTTCTAGGGTCACCTCCTTGAGTACTCTGAGATGCAGACCATCAGGCCTGGGGATTTATCTGCCTTCAGTCCCAACAGTTTACATAACACCATTTTCTGACTAAAGTAGAATCCCTTCAGTCCCTCCCTCCCACTAGATCCTCGGTCCCCTAGTATTTCTGGGAGGTTGTTTGTGTCTTCCTTAGTGAAGGCAGAACCAAAGTACTCGTTTAACTGTTCTGCCATTTCCCTGTTTCCCATTATAAATTCACCTGTCTCTGACTATAAGGGATCTACATTCGTCTTCACTATTTTTTTCCTTTTTACATACCTAAAGAAACGTTTAGTCAGTTTTTATATTCCCCCAAGCTTTCTTTCATGCTCTTTTCCCCCCCTCTTAATTAACCCCTTTGTCCTCCTCTGTTGAGTTCTAAATTTCTCCCAGTCCTCTGCTTTGCCACTTCTTCTGGCCAATTTATATGCCTTTTCCTTGGCGTTATCGCTATCCTTGACATCCCTCGTCAGACACAGTTGAGCCTCCCTCCCAGTTTTATTTTTTCGCCAGACAGGGATGAACAATTTCTGGAGTTCATCCACGCGGTCTTTAAATCTTCGCCATTGCATCTCCACTGGCAACCCTTTAAGTATAATTTGCCAGTCTATCCTAGCCAATTCCCGTCTTATACCTGAGACAACAGCTCAGATGATGCATTAATTAAGTTGCTACCATATAGCTAGAGTTCCTGGACAGGGGTTAAATGATGGATGGGGTAAGTGGGATTTCATCTTGACTTGGGGTGTGGATCCCTGGCCAAAATAGACCCTGGATATGAGTTGGGTGGGTCATGTCAGCAGCGGATGTTCAGATGTAACTATTTTAGAAAACAGTGACAGCAGGGATGGTTTCCTGGAACTCTTCGATGTAGGATGAATAATGGAAACAGCAGGCAGAGAAATGCTGGAACTATATGCTTGCTTGAGTTTTTGAATGTGGGTTGTAAATGAGGCATAGGCATCATATTCGACTGCACCATTGCTGAGGGTTGGGATCACTGGGATGAGGGCAGTATAGTTTATGTTGGGATTGTATCTAGACTAGGGATTGCGGCCTCTGGGTCACAATGGCACCTCAGCTGATGTGCCAGGGTGCAATCTTTGCTGAGGACCACGGTCCCTGAACCGTGGGAAGATGGGCAAAGGCTGGTATCATACCTTTGCTTCTGATGTACTGGTTGCTGTCGCATCGCCATGTACTGCATGTCCTCCTGTAAACGGTTTAAAGGCGAATCTGGCTTTAGACGAATCCCGTAATAGTGATACTTGGAATTTCCCCTGCAACACAGGAATGTGATCTAAAACTAAAGATTGCTGAATAAATAGTCGCTACTGGCAACAATAACAAAAATTATTAATATAACTATTTCTAAGCAATAGAATAGCAGTGAGATATATTAGTTTAATTTTGGTCTTTGATATAGATTTTTGTTATGTCATTACAGATGGTTTAAATCAAGGAGACAAAACAAGAGAATAAAGATTCATCAAAAGCAGGTACTCCCTGTTATTGAATCTCATTTCCAAATTTTAACCAGGTGTACTGCTCGACAGGGGTGTAATGATATTGTAAGTCTTTAAGGTTAATGAAGTAGAAAACCACTATTATTTCAGCTTTCGACTGATGTTCAAAATGCAAGAAGTTTGAACATCAACAGGAATTTAAAGCTCCTGAATATCGTGATAAATTTATCAAGTGACTTTTTATTAGCACGACGAGAATGTTTTAAAGCAACTCCTATCTTAGAAACATTGCCGTGGGAAAGTTTCACTAGAGACCAAGGTACAACAAGGAAGAATTGCTGACATAGATTTATGGATGTGCAATTTGCTCTGACCTTGTTCCTAGTCTTCTGGTCCTTAGCCCCATGAACACTGAACGAATCAGTTTGCCAAAGGAAGCTGCATTGACGGGATCAAGCTTCTGTTCTTGGCAATGCCGCAGGTAATGGTTGTAGAGGGAACTCCGAGGGAGACTAACTCCTTCAGCTGTCTCATAATTGTCGAGAAGCCACTGAAGCTGTTTTGAGCAAAAAATGTACGTCACCCATCCATGCTGTAAAATTATCCTAAACAACTTCCAATATATAGGCTTACTGGTCAGCTCAATAAATTAACACCCGAGAACACGAAGCCAAGAATTGCACGATAAACACTGAAGGCATTAAATTATATCACACTAACAAGCGGTTTCTTTAAAGCTAACTTTCAGGAAGTTTTCCTAGTTTAAATCACATGGGAATCCTGAAATGAGATACACATTCAATTGTTTTCTCATTACAAGATAAATCATCTCAATTTACCATTGCAGAGTACATAACCTTTTAAAAAGAATTAGCCACTGTTGATGTAAATTTCCACTCACCTATCACATATATTTAGAAGGAGAGTCTCTTTAAGGGACTTTGCATTGTACCCTGTTTCACAACATTCATTAGGCTACTCCTATCCATCATACTAGGTCTCATGAGTTGGCAAATGGGAAACAATGCTTGAAGATTGCTTCTTACAGAAGGAAATCAACACTTGAAAACAAACCCTTCTTAATTGTAACTAGTCCAAAAAGTAAATTGACCTACAGGACCCTTTGATGCCTGAGTAAGAGCTGACCTACTAATGCCTCGTGTTGCGAGTCCCTTTGAAAACCACGTATAGGTTGCCTCAAAATAAGCAACAGTAACATTTGGCTGTTAGAATCCATCTGCCTGAGACTCCACTTAGATTGAAAACTCCAAAAGTGCATTACTCTCTGGGTGAAAAAAATTCTTCTTGTCTCAGTTCTGAATAGTTGACCTCTATGACTTACTTTTAGACTTTGATCCCTGGTTCAAATATTCCAGCATTGAGAACCTTCCTCCCTGCTTCCATTGTGTCAAGCCCCAGAGGAACTTTGTATGTTTCAGTGCGATCACCACTCATTCTTCTCGGCCCAGGCTCTCAATCACTCCTCACACCCTCAACCCCGCAATCAATTTGGTGAACCTTCATTCCACTCTCATTTTCACAACTTTATCTTGCCTTGGGTAAAAGACCAGATCTGCACACATTACCTAGGGATACGGACTCACCAATATAATTTCAGTAAAGGGTTTATATTCTCGTATTCAAATCCCCCTGGAATAAAAAGCAACATTCCAACTGCTTTCACATTGCTTACAGCAACCAAATGTTAACTTTCAATGATTCATGTACACCTGGGTCCCTCTGAACGCCTACTCATGCTCCTTTCAGCCCATCCATTTATAAAATACTCCATTATTTATTGACAAAAGGGGATGACCGCACATTACCCTTCAGGCTGTATCCTTGCCTATTCACTCTCTGTTCACGACTCCCTGAAACCTTTCTGATGCTGATTAACTACCATGCAGTTTGCACCATCAGCCAACATTGCGCTTGGTTCATGATCTATATCAGTAAAGATAAGACTGTGGGGGATATTTAAAAAATCCATGTAGACCAGAATAGTATATTACTGGAAGGGGTCAAATGAAAACTTGGGTGGTTAGATACTCACATGGCTGTTCAGTAGAGTACTTTTATGAGCTGTGATGCCTTCAGATTTCTGTAGGTTCTCAATTGCCATTTCAATCTATTGGAGCAAGTGTAAAGTTTCAGATGAAACATCATGAAATCAACGCAGCCACTTTGGCTATTATTCAACTGACTAAATGTATAACAGAATAGGCATAAATTACATTTCATAACAATCCAAAATAGTTAAAGAACACAAATGACATATTTGAGGAAAATAATATTATATGAAAGTGTATTAAAAATAAGGTGAACAGGCTCTTAATTTACTTCTTTCACTATCAGGAATGACAACCTTTGACTTCCTGCAGCATTCACAATAGTGCATGGGCCAGGATTCTAACACATGCATTTCTCAAATCGAGAAATAACAGCACAAAGTGAGGAATAACAACATGCAAAGACTCGTATTTTTAATTTCCACATTGCTCATTGAAAGCAAGGATTTTATCACAAATACTGCAAGGTCAGGCTAACTCCCCGCTCCATGTAATTCCAGGCTCTTTAAAATGATGGTCGCCAGTTAAAAATGGCATTTCCCTTAACAGCAGCTTCATAAAGTGCTCATAACCGTATGTGGAACATGAGCAGTCTTCTGACTCTCAAAGGGGGATATGAGCCAAACGTGGCCAAATGGGACTAGCTTAGATGGGGCATCTCGGTCGGCATGGACAAGTTGGGACAATGTGTCCGTTTCCATGCTGTATGACTCGATGGTTCTCAGACCTTTACCAGCATTGGGAACTGCAAAGATAATGCCCTTAGGAGTGTTAGATCAAATGTATGTAGTGTTTAACCACAAAAGTGCTTGCCCAATTAAATTAATTATAATGCATTCTGGTTCCTTTTTTGATCACCTCTTTTTCAGTCTTATGGCATATTAGGTGATGTGTTAGCTAACATCTAAGTTCTCATTTAGTTTTATTTTCAATGTCTTCTGTCCCATTCATAGAAACATAGAAACATAGAAAATAGGTGCAGGAGTAGGCCATTCGGCCCTTCGAGCCTGCACCGCCATTCAATATGATCATGGCTGATCATCCAGCTCAGTAGCCTGTACCTGCCTTCTCTCCATACCCCCTGATCCCTTTAGCAAAAAGGGCCACATCTAACTCCCTCTTAAATATAGCCAATGAACTGGCCTCAACTACCTTCTGTGGCAGAGAATTCCACAGACTCACCACTCTCTGTGTGAAGAAATGTTTTCTCATCTCGGTCCTAAAAGACTTCCCCCTTATCCTTAAGCTGTGACCCCTGGTTCTGGACTCCCCCAACATCGGGAACAATCTTCCCGCATCTAGCCTCTCCAACCCCTTAAGAATTTTATATGTTTCTACAAGATCCCCCCTCAGTCTTCTAAATTCCAGCGAGTACAAGCCCAGTCTATCCAGTCTTTCCTCATATGAAAGTCCCGCCATCCCAGGGATCAATCTGGTGAACCTTCTCTGTACTCCCTCTAAGGCAAGAACGTCTTTCCTCAGGTTAGGAGACCAAAACTGCACACAATACTCCAGGTGCGGTCTCACCAAGGCCCTGTACAACTGCAGCAGAACCTCCCTGCTCCTAAACTCAAATCCTCTTGCTATGAATGCCAACATACCATTCGCTTTCTTCACTGCCTGCTGCACCTGCATGCTTGCTTTCAATGACTGGTGCACCATGACACCCAGGTCACATTGCATCTCCCCTTCTCCCAATCGGTCACCATTCAGGTAATACTCTGCTTTCCTGTTCTTGCCGCCAAAGTGGATAACCTCACATTTATCCACATTATATTGCATCTGCCATGCATTTGCCCACTCGCCTAATCTATCCAAGTCACTCTGCAGCCTCCTAGCATCCTCCTCGCAGCTAACACTGCCACCCAGCTTTGTGTCATCCGCAAACTTAGAGATGTTGCATTCAATTCCCTCGTCCAAATCATTAATATACACTGTAAATAACTGGGGTCCCAGCACTGAGCCTTGCGGTACCCCACTAGTCACTGCCTGCCATTCCGAAAAGGACCCGTTTATTCCTACTCTTTGCATCCTGTCCGCCAACCAATTTTCTATCCACCTCAACACTGAACCCTCAAAACCGTGTGCTTTAAGTTTGTACACCAATCTCCTATGTGGGACCAAGAGGGGTTGATTCATGAAGTAATGAATTATTTTTTACAAACAAACAGCACCTTACTCATATTAAATTTCTTAACCCCAATAAAGCCCTCAATCTAAATCACAATGAGAATCATAGTCATAAATCCGTGAAACTGGCCCTTTGATCCACCATGTCCATGCTCAACTAGGTGATTCTTCAATGTTCTGAGAGTCTGTCTCCACCACCCATTGCAGATTCCAACCATCCTCGAGGTGATCTTTCTCAGATCCCCTCTAAGACACAAGAAAACAGGGCAGGAGCAGACGACTCAGTCCCTCAAGCCTGACCCACCACTCAAACAAGAATAGAAAATAAATAAGTGACTCTCAGATACTGAAAAATGAAATAAAAAGAAAAAAAGAGGGGTTGATTACATGAGCAAATAAATAGAATTCAGCAATGAAGCAGCATCTGTGGAGGTGATGGGATAGTCGATGTTTTGGGCCAAAACTACACATCAGGACCAACCATCTTTTCCCCCTCACAGATGCTGTGCAACCCTCCAGCAGTTTGTTTTTTTTACTCCAAATTTCAGGATCTGCAGCCTCTTGTATCTCAGCAATGATGAAAAATAAATCATCTTCAGACTGAATCTTTAGATCTGGGGTGCACAGGGCTGGGGAGCGTTCTATAGTTACTATGGTGGTCACTTTCTAAAAATAAATTGATCAGGTCTGCCTTCGGGCAGGAAAATTAAAATTATCAGGAAACAGTCAATAGGAGGCAGACATGTCCACATGCATCTTGGAACTGGGATAAGGCCAAAAGAACAGGATTAAAAGGGAGAAAACCTTTTTTTTTTAAATCCATCAAGATATTTAATTAATGGATGTAATTATTATCAAAGGCTATCTAATCATTATCTATTCACAGTTAGCCAGATTATTATAGCTGGCTCGGTGAGTTTTATTTTAAAAAAGGTCCCTTCAGATTACCTTTATGTATTTATCAAAATTCAAACTTATTCCATGGCTAACACTCGGCAAGTTCCTTAATGTGAAGCTTTGGTCTAATGTGTCTGGTACCAGGGTTTCCAAAGAAAAGCAGTCACGTTGTGACTGTGAAAAACCACTATAACTAAACTAGCAACAGGGTAACAAAATCAGCTCTTGACTTCGCACAATAGAGTTAATAAGAGGCGGCAACATCTCCTCATCCCAGGTTTACTGAAGTTGGATGAAAGGAGTGAATAACTCAGGGATTTGCAATCTTTTCAACCAAACAAGTTTGCTCACAGTTCCAGGTGATGGGCGTGTAGCGTGAGACAGTGGGTGTCTGGAATTGTCCATCGATCCTCCGTGGATAAGGTATGTTCCACCGCTGCTCGAGATGATCTGACTTCCTCCCACCTCCATCGCAATGCCTACGGTTCCCACCATATTATGAGATGGCACCACAGTGGGCGAGGACACAACCGTGGTCACTTGAACAGAACTTCCCGGTGATTCAAAGTACGAGGCTCCAGGATTCTGTGCATAGAGTTGGGTTTCTGGGTACGAGTATGCTGCACGTCTGGACAAAACAAAACAACAAGGGGAGTTATAAGTCCTGCCACAGGAAATATTCGAATGTGTGATGGGGAGGGTGGTGAAGGCAGAGGTGAAGTAGTTATAGTCATAGAGTGAGAATCATAAAGTACGGAAACAGGTCATTTGGCCGATGTCTGGCTTATGCGTGGACATCCATCCCTATTTAGCCCATCTTCCAGTACTTGGCCCTTGGCCTTTTACATCTGGGCGATTCAAGGGCTCATTTAGACACTTCTAAAATGTTATTTGTGACTCTGAACTGAAGTTCTTGTAAATCACATCTACTGCACCAGGCTCATCAAAATCTTCTCAAAACTTTGTCAGATTGGTCAGATAGGATTTGTAGTTGGCAAAGCTATGCTACTATCTCTGATTAGTCCCTGTCTTTCCATGTAATCATGAATCCTGCCCCTTAGAGCCAATCCTATAACTTCCTTACTATTCATAGGCTCACAGGTCTGTAATTAACAGGCAGACCCTTGCTGCCCTTCTTGAAAAGGGGGACCTCTTTGTTGTCCTTCAGTCATTTGTCAGTATCTCACTTCAGCCAGCCAAGTAAAATTCTCAGCCAGTGCCCCAGGAGTCTCTTCCCTTGCCTCCTACAAACAGCCTGGGAGAAATGTCATCCAGCACTGGGGATCTATCCACCTTTAAGCCTGCCAAGCCATTGAGTAATTCTCTTTATTTACAGAGACTAGAATTTCATCTTTGCTGTATCCTTCAACTGCAAAGCCCGTTTTATGAATACCAATGAAAAGTACTCACTGGCCAGTATCTGGTGACCTCAGGCCTAAAGCAACCGTTTGATCAGTTAAGTCCTTCATTACTGCATCCCTCATGTGCCTTTTGTGCACCTTATCTCGAGAACTGCTAATTATCTCTATTGCCTCATTTTCTTGAAACTGGTTTCCATTATTGCCTTGGTCTGTGAACCCCATGTCCTTGTCCTGACTTAGACCTCTTGTTACCACGAAGGCAACCCCAGGGTCTACTCTGGCTTTATCCATGCTGCCTAAAAACATTCTGGAGGTAGCATTGCTAGCTCTGCATACATTATCAATAACAATTACAATGGTCTTGAAGCCTCCAGAGATGGTGGCATTTTGGCCAAGGGACATTCTATTGGGATGCTTGATTTATCTTCCATAGATTTACAGAAACCATGGTTGAATTGTTTGCTGTGAATCTAAATATATTTTTGTCTTAAGCTATGATTTTATACGTTTTTATTTTTCCTGTGTCCATGATTTTATTACTTCAAGCCTTTATGCCATTTCTTTGAAACCAGTAACACTGAACCAAATTAAATTCTGACTTTGGACAAGAGAAATTTTGATAAAGGAGAAAAGCAATCAGTACCACTCAATGACAACATCCTGCGAAAATCTCGAGGCTTATCTCATATACAGATCAAATATTCCAATTAGTGATCAGAGCACCTCAAGTTTTACAGCACCAGCTGTGCAATGCCAGCAGAACAAACACCCGCTGACATTTTATCATGATTAAGAATATTTACACGCCTTATTTCAATGTTACTGCTTCATATACATTCTTCTTGCTTTCGTCTTCGGTAGTTCCATGGAATCACAGATGACTTACTTCCAGTCTGGTTTTGTGGGTTCAGCAGTGGCCAATGAGGTAAGTGTGGAAATCACAGACTCTTCGTGGATGGGGCAGGATAGTGACTGATGTCCTGCTTCCTCCACTACTCACACAGGGCCTCTGTGCGCCAGACCCAGGGACAAAATGATCACAGCCAACCTGAATGTCCTTTCTCCACTGTGTGCTCGTGGAACAAGGGGTAAGGACAATGTATTTTTGTAGCTGGCTTTGAGCACGCCATTGAAATTTTTCCTCTGTATGCCTTGAAGTCTCTTCCTATATCGGAGCTCACAACCGAGCACCTGTTTCAGGAGTCTGGTGTTTGGAATGCAAATGACATGGACTTCCCTGCAGGGCTAACCTTATTGGAACTTGTACCTCATTACAACACGCCCTTTGGGAGGTCTGTTCATTTATCTAATAACAGGAAAGAAGCTGCCCTTGTTTCTGATGATATATGCTTTCAAGCTTTAGTATCTTTCACCCAACAGGAGAGGGCAGAAGAAAGAATAACTAGTGCGAGTAATCGTTGATTGTTGGCTGCTCTCCCGAGGTAGTGCAAAGTGTAGCCGGAGTTAGGCTGGTTTACAGTATGTGGACTAGGTAGTGCATTTGCCTTACCAAACTGTCATGCATCTGAAGATAGACACAAAAAGCTGGAGCAACTTAGCAGGACAGGCAGCATCTCTGGAGAGGAATGGGTGACATTTCGGGTCGAGACTCTTTTTCAGACATGCATCTGGATATTGGTATTAGTTTATCCTTATTGCATCTATCAGTATAGTGAAACATTTTGTTTTGCGTGCTATCCATTGAAGTATATAGATGGAGTTGATGGGGGGGGGGGGGGGGGGACTGAGGAAAAGTTGGTTTGTGTGATGGACTGGCTTGCACCCAAAACTCTAATTTCTTGCAGTCTTGGGCAGAGCAGTTGTCAAACCAAGTTGTGACACATCCTGGTAGGATCCTTTCTACGGTGTATCTATAGAAATTGGCAAGCATTGTTGGAGACATGGCAAATTTCCTTTGTCTTCTGAGGAGTTAGAGACATTGGTGTACCTTGGCTATCAATTCAATGTGGTTGGACCAGCACAATTTGTTGGTGATACTTACACCTAGAAGCTTGATTCTCAGCCCCGGTGACATAGACATCACCCCGTTTCTTAAAGGCAATGACCACCTCCTTTGTCTTACTGACATTGGGGGCGAGTTTAGTTTAGTTTAGAGATACAGCGGGGAAACAGGCCCTCTGGCCCTCCACGTCGACCAGCGATCCCCACGCACTAACACCATCCTGCACACATTAGGGACAATTTACAATTTTACCATGCCAACTAACCTGCAAACCTGTATGTCTTTGGAGTGCGGGCGGAGAAAAAATCCATGCAGGTCACGGGGAGAAAGTACAAACTCCATGCAGACAGCACCTATAGTCAGGATCGAATCTAGTGCAGTAAGGCAACAAGTCTACTGCTGCACCACCGTGCTGCCCAAGAGATTGTTGTCTTCACACCATGTTACTAAGCTCCCTATCTCCTTCCTTTACTCCATCTCATCATTGTTGGGGAACCGTCCCACTACAGCGGCATCACCTGCAAACTTGCGGAATTTGGGTGCACAGTTGTGATTGCATAAGTATTGTAAGGAGCTGAGAACGCATCCCTGCGGGGCACCCAAGAGGCCAATTTAGAGCACCTGCGATCATATTGAAAGGAATTGGTTAAATGAGTGCCAGTGGAATTCAGTATGGGCAAACGCAAGCCTTGGTTTCACCCTACATAACTTCCTGAAGCCAGTGTGATGCTATTATACTGATTGAATGCTCAGTTACATCCAAGAATTCTCAGATAGAAAACCAGGAAGCAACAAATCACAAGCTCTAAATATTTAACATTGCTTAAAAAAATTCTGCAATGATGTCCTTGGACAAAATCAGCCATAGCCATTTTTCTTTCTTCTTTGAATGACGCCAGCTGGACTTCTCCCGATTACAATTTTCCACAAGCTTTTTGCAGATCTCCTCTATTTTAGATTTGGTCAAATGTTACTTTGATAAGAGGAAAAAAGATCATTCTCACCACATCTCAGGCATTTTGCACTTTCTCCCATATATGCGCCAAGGCTGTATAATAAACTTTGGTGCAAAATATTTCTGATAAAATGCAAATTGAATACCAGTTGATATTTTTTGACAAAACTACCCATCATTTGGCTAAGGAAAGTCAATTGTTAGAGAGGTTAAGGGCTTGCCCGGATTAGTTGTTTTTTTGGCTGAGAATATGAGAATTTTTTTACTCGGTTGCTGCAATTCAAATTAGCCAGAGGGAGATTTCCATAATGGTGTGAACCTCAAATATCCAGATTGTCATGCCTTCAGCACTTTTTTGCTAAAGATGGTCTTAAACATTTTTGCCTTATCTCATGCATTGGAGTGTTAGGCTTGATCACTGCAGTCCGTCATGAACCTACTCCTCTATTTAACTATTTGTTCTATATTATACACCTGAAATCACCAAGTCAAACAAGCAATATACAAAGTGCTGGTAAATGGAACCTGTACAGATGGATACTTGATCGTTGGCATGGAGATGCTGGGTCAAAGCACCTATTTCTGTGCTGCATGATTCTTTCTATTGGCAACTCAATGGCCAGGGTAGCTAGTTAGAAGATTCCTTAGCTTTAACCATATAAAACTGCTTCTGGTATTGTATGCTTGAAACTTTATGATGCAGCTTCACCAGGAGGCACTTCATTTTTACGTATGCATTTTGCTCTTTTTAATGTTTTTCCACTCTCCTCATTTAACCAAGGTTGGTCCTCGGAGAAATGTTGGTAGAATAAGAGATGTATCAATAATTAAGAAACATGTAACAAATAAGTTGGAAAGAGGATTTTGTTATGAAATTTTCCATATAATAGTGCTTTCACGACAAACAATTTAATAATAGTTTGCAATAAAATACTCTGACAGCTAGTTTTAGCTGGAAACACTTAATTGCATTGGTCAGTGAGCTATGTTCCTTCGGTACTTGGTTTGGTTTAACTTTAGAGATATTCAAGAGGTAAATCAACATTTCAGTGATCCAATACTGTAAAATGGATCTCTGAAATAAAAGATCCATTTAAAAGAAAAGGACTAATTTCAGACGATTTTAAGTAGAATTTCATTTCATAGAAAACATAAAAAACTACAGAGCCAGTTAAAAATTATTCCAACTGAACTTCTGACATTGTTTAAGATTTTACTGTTCCTAACACTATAGTTTAACAATTATAACTATGTGCAAAGATTATCCAGTGGTTGATACTGTCCGATGGTAGTGGGTTATCATTGATATTTGCTTACAAAGTCACTGTTTATTCATGTCACTGTGTCTGCTGCAGGTATGTCTAGATAAAGTGGACTTTGAAATAATGTTTCCAGCAACAGTGGAGACTAGAAACAGATGGCACAGCCACAGGATGAGAGGATGTACCTTTAGAATAGAGATGAGGAATGTATTTAGCCAGAGGGTGTAGAATCTGTGGAATTCATTGCCACAGATAGCTGTGTAGGCCAACATTGGGTATGTTTAAGGTGGAGATTGATAGGTTTTTGATTAGGAAGCGTGTCAAAGGTTACTGGGCGAGGGCAGGAGAATAGGGTTGAGGGGGAAAAATAGACCAGCCGTGATCAAATGGCTGAATTACCTGATTCGTGATCGATGAGCTGAATTACCCGATTCTGCTCCCATGTCTTATGTCAGACCAAGAGACTGCCATAGTTATAGTTTACCATTTGATATCAGTTGTAATTTGCAGCACAGAGGCCCAGATACTTGAAAGATAAATAATGGGAGAGTCTTTTGCCTGTCCAGCAATTTATTCACGTTATATGAGAAAATAACGTCAGACATGAGAATTCAATATTACACACAACATAGTACTGAAGATGATGGTCCAAGAGGAGCTTCTAAAACAAACACTCTATTGGATGACAACAAGTATATAAAGTTGAACATACAAGATAAATTCAAACCTTACAAATGATACATGGGTGTTTTAATGGATTAAAAAACAAATCAAGTGCAAATAAGTAAGTAACATTTACAAATCCTGTGAGAAGAAAATTAAATTAACTCAATTTAACTTGAGTTGAGTTCTGGTTGCCCTATTACAGGAAGGATGGAGGCTTAAGAAAAGACACAGAAGAGGCTTACCAGGATGCTGGATAAATTAGAGGGTATTAACCATAAGGAGAGGTTGGAAAAATTTGGATCGTTTTCCCCAGATCTTCACAGGCTAAGGGGCAACTGGCAGAAGTACATAAAATTATAAGAGGCATAGATAAGGTAGATGGACAAAAATGTTTCCCCAGTCAGAAGGGGGAAAATTTAAAGAAGAATTCAGGGCATTTTTTTGTTTTTGCACAAGTGGTGGGTTCCTGAAACATATGGCTAAGGGTGATAATCTATGCAGATGTGATTGTGATGTTTAAAAGGCTTTCAGATAGGCACATGAATATGTAGGGATGGAAGGATATAGTTCAGAAGCAGGCAGAGCAGATTAGTTTAACAGCATCATGTTCGGCACAGACATTGTGGGCAGAGGGGCCTGTTACTGCACTGTTCTACTTAATTTATTAGAACAAACTGTTATTACAGTAAAAGCAGACAAAGCCCAATCAATCACCATGGAAGCACTGCCTCAAAAAGGTAGGTAATATCAAAGTCCCATACCACCTGGGCCACGCTCTGAGCCATCCGAGAGTGACCTCCAGGGTCAAGATCACCTTCTTCCCACCAACTATCAGGCTCTTGAACCTCACTGCAAAAGCCTAACCACAACCCTACCCCAGCAACAATCTTGTTTAGGTTGTGCTATGAACTTTGATTTATACTATTGTAGTCTGCTTACTGAGTATTACTGATAATTTAATGTGTTATGGGCTATTGTATATTTATTCATTGTGTTGTCATGTTAATGTGCCTGTCCAGATGCAACAAGAATTGTTCTGTTCGCAGTGCATACAGTAATTAATTATTTTCGATTTCTTGCCTTGAATTAATAAATAAATATAAAAAGAGGGAAAGAAAGCACAGATACTTGCGCAAAACCAATCAGTAACCTTTCAGTACTTTAGTAGTCACCACAGTCTGCAAGTGGGCTTATATCAATAAGATAGGTAGGACAACCACATGAAAGTAAACATCAGAGTTGTGTAGCCCATCATCCACGCCAACCATCAATCTACATCACCCTTCAACAGTAATCCTTTTTTTTCTCCCATCACCTTCAACTTCCCTTAAATTCCTGTACTCATCTACACATTAAGGGGAAATTTATTGTAGCCAACTAACCCTTGAACCCACACAACGTTGGGATGTGGGAGAAAATTGGTGTTGTCTTCATGAACTTTATGGAGGCAAACCAACTAGTTTATAAAGCAAAATAATTTTATCCTATGTATGCTCTATAATTTTATTTGTACATATGGTGTGTAAAAAACATTCAGCATGGCTTATCTACATGGAAGCTTAAAAAGTACCAAAAACATTTAACAATAAAAATTGGAAAATACAAGTCAGTCTGTGATTTCCTTCTTCTGGGTTGCCCAGAATGTCTCGTTATTTGATAATAACATGGAGATTTTCCAACTCTATATGACCCATTTAGCCACAAAATTAAAAAAACATGCTAATCTCACTCAGGCAAAAATGAGTGGATTATCCCAGCTTTTATACCATGAAAAAAATGGGAAAAAACATTATCCCATTACCCTATTGCCCTTAATATACTTATAGAAGGCCTTGGAATTTTCCTTAATTTTGTCCACGAGTGACACCTTGTTACTCTCCTTTTTTGTTAAATTATCCCCCTACACTTTCTTTTCTGCTTATTGTCCTCCCTGATTTCATTTCTCCATACCTGCCACATTCTTCCTCTTTTTTCTTTATCCGACATTCATTATCCCCTGAAATCCCGAGTTCCATATACTTTACTTGTGACCTCCCATTGCACATTTAAGTGTAATTAGCCACTGCCAGTCTAATTTTACCTCTTTTATTGTATTGAACTTAGCTTTAATTTCCAGACCACCCATATCCCTTTCCATAACTGACTTATAGTTTATAGAATTATGATCACTATATCCAAAATGTTCTCACAATGACACTTCAATGACTTGAAGTTAGTTCCAGGGCTCCAACAGTACAATGACATCAATGTTGTGATTAACTCTAATTTTAGAACCATGTTGAGATTGGAGACTTGAGAAAAAAACAAAACTGACCTGTGACACAAAATGCTGGAACAACTCAGTGGGATAGGCAGCACCTCTGGAGAGAAGGAACGGGCGACATTTCGGGTCGAGACCCTGCCCCAGACTTTCTCTCCATAGGTGCCGCCTGTCCCGCTGAATTGCTCCAGCACTTTGACTCTACCTTCGATTTAAACCAGCCTTTGCAGTTCTTTCCTACTGACCTATGACAACCTAGTTATGATCAAACTAAGTAAACATGTACTCCTTTCCTTGGGGATGAAAAGACTAAGGAATAATTTCAGCTGAAGCATTTCAAATAATGGTAGATAACAAATACCCTGCAGTGAAGAAGTATGGAACAAGTAAACATAGAATTTGACTGCGAGCTCATTAAAATCAAATGCATGATAAATAATAACCATTAAGATGTACAGATATTACTCTAGTTTCAATGCGTTTAAATAGATATGGAAACCAATTTAAGGATAATGAAAGACAAGAGAATCGAGATTAGAATAGAGATGTCATAATGAGTTATGTAGAGTCAATCACATTTTAATCACTTACATGGTCCCATTTGCATAGACTGCATCTCCTCCTTCCACATACTGAACTTGTGATGGATAAACATGTTGAACAGACTGCACCTGTTGAACCTAAAAACAAATATAGGAAAATATTAACTCAGTTCAGATTTGAGTCGTGCACTCAATCTTCACAATTCAAACCCTATTTTCCAGGTCAAGCTGATTTTCAGCCTCTTTTCCAACCTTTTCATACAATTTCCAAAGTTCCAGGTCACACCTGAAGATCAATATCTCGGGCAGAGTCAGAGGACATCCGATAACAATAAAACTAACTCTTTCCCTCAAACTAGTCAAATAAAATCCTGCACTCCTTAGCAACTTAAAATCAAGTTTTCTTCTGCATCAAAAGGTAATAGAAAAGAACCATTAGGTTAGTATGAAGATTGAGCCGATTAGATTTGGTCACACTGCTGTCTCCTGCAGGTTTATAGCCCTTTCTTACCTGCTGTACTCTCTGAACCTGAAGCTGCTGTACCTGGCCTCCTTTCTGAGCAGAGCCTGTTGCCTGGACCACCAGTCGCTGTGGGCAACAAAGAGTAAAGGTAAGCTACCATTTCCTAGAAATTATTTGTGGAGGATGCAAATTAAACTTGCCATTTAATCTGCAAGTTTAATGGGGCAAGTTCCTCCATCTTTCACCAGTGACTCATCCCAGTCAGGACTTGGTGGTTTTCTGTGGAACATGTGATCGGTACAATTGTTCCAGCACTTTGTTCTATCTACCTTCATTCACAAGCAACATAACCTATAGTGTTTTTTCTGACTGCTAAAGACAATCAAATGCAACTCCAACCAACACTCTACATTTCTAAGCTAGCTATGCTTTTCTCAAAACAAATGGTGCATTCTATCAGATTTCAGTGATTCCAGTTTTTACCAATAATTGACCAACAACAAATTCCGCTGAATCACAGTATTCTTTAAATATTATTCCAATTTTTAGCCTGAACCAATATTTATTAAAATTATGTTCTGTTGTATTCAGAGGATCAAGTCTACACAAATGGCCATTGGTCTATGCTGTATTTATCTACAGTGAATTCATTATGGAGATACTACTGTGGTTCTTCACCTGCTGAAGTCAGAAAGTCTCCTTACAGTTCTATGATACCTTCCTCTCAATACTTCAGTTTAAAATCTGTTTCTTCCCTTTGGCAATTCTGGCAGGGTAACAAAATCCCAACACCAAAAGCTATCATTATTGTCCTTTGATAAGTTTAGAAAGGAGAAAAAGAGTGATTTCAAATTGTAAACAATATTCTAAATGCAGCTCAAGTTGTTTTTTCCCCCCCTCCCAAAATAGCACGTCTCAACATTTATCCTAAGCCACAAATAAAAAACCTAACGAGAAAAATTAAGGTTTTTATTGAATGATCATTAAAAGTAAAATTACACACTCCCTGTACACAGGAGAAAATTACAAAGTTCAATTCTCTAAAATGACTCAACATTCAACACTACAAATCATAATGCTGTCACCTCCCCAACATAAACAGTCTTGGTTTAATCTCTTGGCTACAACACAAAAATCTAACCAATGGAAACGTTTTTTTTAAAAAGACATTTAGTTGATAAGGTAAATAGCCACAGCCTCTTCCCCAGGGTAGGGAAACCTAAAATTAAAGGGCATAGGTTCAAGGTGAAATAATTTTAAAATGGCCCCCCAAGGTGCAGCTTATTCACACAGAGGGTAACTGCATATATGGAAAGAGCTGCCAAAGGAAGTGGTTGAGATTGGTATACATAAAAGACAATTGGACAGGGACAAGAATAGGAAAGATTTGGAAGGATGTGTGCCAGGCGCAGACAAGTAGGTCAGGCAACTTAGACTGCATGGACAAGTAGGGCGAAAGAGCCCATTTCCATGCTGTTCAGCTCTGATTCTATTCCACAGATTGATAATTTACATTCATTAAAAACATACTAGTCTATGGTATATAATAAGGAATCAATAGTTAGCATCATGTGAAAGGTTGTCCAATAATTCTTGTACTTGCAACACAAAAACATTAATTATACATAAATTCTGCAAGAAAGTGAAAAGAAAAATGGAAAAACAGAACTTGGTACAAAAATACATCATTAGAAAAAGCAGATCCATTGAAATACAAGATGTGGTACGCAGTGTCCCATTGCCATGGTCGAGTAGGTCAGTTGAGGTAGTGCTTCATGTCAATGCTTTTGATGATGGGGAAAGTTGTGCCCTTTTGGACCATCAAGTCAATGACACAGCAGCTTCTTTCATTCCGATGTGTTGGAACTGCCACAGCAGGCTACGCTGCAACTGGTCAGGATACTTTCTGTAATAATGTTTTAGAGTATCCAGTGACATGCTGAATCTCCCAAACTTATAAGTAGAGGCATTGGTGCACCTTTTTCAATAGGACACCCAAGACAGGTCAACATTAATGTTGCTGGCAAATGTATAGATGGCATTGGGACTGTGCTTAGCCACACAACCATGGGCAAAAAGTGAGTAGAGCAATGGGCGAAGCACACAGAATAGAGATGCACTCATGATGATTGTCAGTGAGATGTTACTGATCTGCACTGTTTGAGGTCTGCTAATGAGGAAGTCAAGGATCCAGTTACAAAGGGGGGTGCAGAGGCCCAGGTCTTGGAGCTTGGAGATGTGTTTGGAGAAGACAATAGCATTTGGAGAAGACTACACCTAGCTGTAGTCGAAGAATAGCAACCTGATATGTGTTCCTGTTACCCAGAGGTGAAGAGCAGAGTGGAGAGCCAGTGCAGATAGCATCCACTGTTGGTCTGTTGTGGCAATAGGCCAATTGAAAAGGTCATTCCTGAGCCAGAAGATGATTTGTACTGCAGCCAACTTCTTGAAGCACTTTATTTTGGTGGATGTTAGTGTTACTCGATGGTAGTCATTGGGGCAGGTACCAGGTTACCCACCTCATGGGCACTGGCACAATAGAATTACTTTTGAAGTAGGTGGTAGCCTCAGACCACAGAAGCAAGAGATTGAAGATATGGAGATCTCCATAAGTAAAGAGAACTATGATGTTATGCGAGATAGTGGCCTGATGTTCATTGGTGCCTTTCCCTGGACCATGACCCCAACAGAGCCCGTAAGAGTCTCCATTCTATCACAGACACCCTCCCTTTGTTCTCTCATCCTTCCTCTTCCACTGCAACTTAAAACATGCCAACTTTCCAAATTTTCCAAGTCATATCATATATCATATATATACAGCGCGGAAACAGGCCTTTTCGGCCCACCAAGTCCGCGCCGCCCAGCGATCCCCGTACATTAACACTATCCTACACCCACTAGGGACAGTCCTGAAAGTTTAACCAAAAACATTTATTTCATTTCTCTCCAAAATAAAACTGACTGAACTGCTGAATATTTCCTGCTTTCATATTATATTTCAGGAATTCTCTGGTTGCCATACATTACACTGATTGTACCTCATGAATATTAGGGTATGTGCAATATCGCACTATTGCTACTTTAATTCTTTTAAATATCAGAAATGTTCCCATATTTGTTCTTTTGTCCTTTGATTGTTTGGAAGTCTATAAAAGTACTCCCAATAGTGACTGCCCTTGTTCAGTTTCACCCATAGGGCCACATCTAATGATCCCTCCAACACACTCCTCCACACAGCTAAGATTGATTCTTTCTTGTTCTTCATCCCCTTCAATCTTGTCTGAAAATCCTGTAACCAAGACCATAAAGGTGCCTGCCCTGCTCTGCTAGTCATCTTTCGATAACAGTTAAAATATCATAGATCCACCTGTCAATGCTTCAGCTCAGCCACTTTTGGTCTTTAAATTCCCTAGCAAGAGTTATAGAGCAGCAGACTGGTTTTCTGATTATTTTTCAATTATTGATTTCTCTGCCCTAAACTCACTGATGTCCTGCCTTCCATTTACATTTCTGTTCCTTCTGAGCCATCTCCACACTAAACATTCAAGGAGGCAGAAACAATTCTGCTCCAATGGACAATGGTCACAGCTCTGTTTAGGCAAGATCCATTAATCTTATACAGGACCCACCTTATGCAGACTCAGTCTCAAAGCCCCCCATATCTAAAGCCCTACCTCTCTCTCCTCAAATTCATCAGCACAATCTTCCCATTTTTATTCTTAAGGACTCAGGGATTGATGGCCCAAAATCTGACTGCTGGTCTTCATCCCATTTTCTACACACATTGTTAGAGCCAAGATCTCATTGTCTCTTCAATGCTCCCTTGACCACATGAGGTTTAGGTTCATTATTGTCATGTGTAACGAGATACTTTGAAAAGCTTTGTTTTGCATGATATCCAATCAAATCAGATACTACTATACATAGCCAAGCCAAACTTAAGTACAGTAGATAGAGTAAAGGGAAAGAGAGTGCAGAATTTAGTTCTCAGCATTGTCGCACTCCAGTTCAGGAGACAAAGTCCAATGTCCAAATGGAGTAGAGGTGAATTGCACAGTGTACCTAGTTCAGAAGACTGAGAAGAAAGGGAAAGAATCTGTTTCTGAGTCCAGCGGTGCTTGTTTTCAACCTTCAGTATCTTCTGACCGATGGGAGCAGGGAGAAGGATGACTGACCAGGGTGGGAAGGTGTTTGATTAATGTTTCAATTTATGTATAATACCCTACACTTCTTAACCCCCCCCCAGTCACAATGCATAGAATATACTATGGCATAGGGATTAGATCAGGAAAAAGATTTTTAAAACATTGAAATTCAAAACCTGTCGATAAATTAAAACCAATAACCACACACACAAGAACCTAAAAAGGAGGCCATTTAATAGCATCACAAAAGAGATGGAATGGAGTGTGTAGACAGCTAATGTTTAAAAGATAACTAAACAGATATCGAAGTTGTTATTTAAGAGGGTCAGATCATGTCAAATATAAACATTACTGTACCCTGGTAACCTTCCCAGAGACAGTGGATTGGAAATGTACCTGTTGTGGTGCTGGCACTTGCTGTACCACTGCAGGCTGCACAGATGGTGGACCAGCAGCGGATGTCCGCAGGGTCACAGTCGATGTTGAGTCGGATGCACCCTCTGTATTCTGCATGCTTGTTTCTGTCAAAACATAACAATCATAGGTGCTATTAGCCAGAGATGCTTTAAGTACAATTGTGTAAATGATGTACACAGAATTGATAAGATGTCTGGCTATTTTTGAACATCAAGTACAAATAAGTTTTCCAAATTTAACAAAATGTGAACAGATCAGAAGTTACAGCTTTCATCACAACTTCAACTTTGATTGTGGGATTCAGAAACAGCAAAATATTTTATAAAAATGTTTCAGACATCTTTAAAATAATTTGCAATTCTTTGGTACCACTCATAACCCCTGTAGAACTATACAACTCTTATAGTAAGAGTTATAGTAAAGGCAGGCAATGCACATAGGAAGACTTCACAAACACCAGGTAAATTGACGAAAAAAATCTTTAAAATCTGGTGAGCAAGATATTAACCCTTCTCTGGGAAAAACGGTATAAAAACAGTGTTAAAATTGACTGTGTACGACTTATTTCACTGAAAGCCAAAGCAGATTTGAAAACTTCTACAACATCTAAAAGAAGTCATCAATGTAACAACATTTTCTTAGATCTTTTTACTATCAATTCATTCAACTACTTTCAAACACAGGCCTTGAAATGATTTTATGCAATGTGCAACACTTTGTAACTGTTCCAGTTCTGTAAAACCTACAATAAAATTATATCCATGAGAAAACCAATTAAAGCCGATTTAGTTCTAGAAAAAAAGGGTATTTGGAAAACTTCTAAAATCAGTCATACAACACAAAAACTGGCCCTTTAACCTAAATGCCCATCTAAATCAGTCTCATTCACCCGCATTTGACACATATCCCTCAAAGATATGGGAAAAAAATTGCCTCCTTTCTCCTGGATGGTTTAGAGTAGAACAGTTGATAACAGCAAATCGTCAACCACGGGTGTGAACAAAAAGCTCTGGATTATGAAAGCTCCAGAGATGGAGTGTTTTGGAACTTCCTACCCAACAACTCTGGGAGGATCTTCACTAATGAGTTGCAACAGGTCAAGGCAACAGCTCATCTTCAAAAAATGTCTAAAGATAACTGGGGATGCACTGCACACACAAGTCTTCATAGCACAGCCTACATTCCAAAAATGAATAAGATCTATTGATGATACAAGGAGGTGGATAGGCATGAGGAGGAATAGAGAAATAGAGGCAGTGATCAGGGCAAATGGTTATGATCAAAGTGGAAACTGTAAGCTTTAGGAGGAGGAGCAAAAAAACAACAATTTAAATGATAATGCACCAGTAAATGTTAACGTGCAGAACAATCTTAAGTTTGTCAGTTCACAAACCAACAAGTTATAAGCAATTAAGAGGAGAGTGTTATATTGAACCTCATTGCAAGAGGCTTTGAGTCCAAAAGGAAGGCTTGTTGTTAATTATTTAGGGTATTGGTGAGACCCTGAACTGCTGCATGAACTTGCCTTGGAGGCAGTACAGATTAGATTCATTGGATTGATTCTAGTGATAGTATGGTTATCCTTTGAGGATAAATCAATTTGAAATTATTTTCAATCACTGGATCTTATAATGAAAAGTAACCTCTAAGAAAAGAGTAAGTGGGAATTATTTTACTCTATAAGGATATCAATCTTTGGAATTCAAAACCATAAAAAGGTGATGGGTGAGCAGCAGATTAAAGACTAAAATAGACTTTTGTGCACAAGAAAAAAATAAATGAAAAAGGATTCCTTATTTATAGAATGAGACCTCACTGAAATATCGTTTCCACAGATAGGTTTGAATTTACACTTAGAGTGGCTTCATCCTTTAACTCCTGAGACCACGTCTCCCTCATTCCACTTTAGCACCTTTAGCAAAATAATCATAAAAGTGTTCAGTAAAAAAATGGCCAATCTTGCTCTTCAAGTCTGTCAACAAAGAAATAAATATGATAAAACAGGGGATATAGTGTGCACCAAAATATACAATTACTAGTAATAAGAATGAGAAGTCAAAATGTGCACTCATACAGGCTTGCTTCCAGTCTGCAAGCAACAGTTACATTCTTATTAACCAAATGCTGGAGTAACTCAGCAGGTCAGGCAGTATCTCAGGAGAGAAGGAATGGGTGACGTTTCGGGTCGATACCTTTCTTCAGACTCAAAACACTAATTGCTTCCTTTATCCTTGAGAGATCCTACCTTCTCACTGATTATCCTCTTTCAATGCTGACAGTTAGGCCATGCCACAGGGTTATAGGCCATGAAACTATAAAACCGTTTCAAGAGTGTAAAAATAAATTGGTAATAATAATTTTGTGGTGTTAACTTAAAACACAGAAAAATAAATGTACTTCAGGGAACAGTGAACTAATTTTGAATTAAAAGCATGTAAACTACAAAAACATACTCTTCCCAATCATAAACATAACCCAACATTAACACATTAAAACTGCTGCAGATTCGACAATTGCATTCTCCCCCCACCCCCACCCACCCCCAATTTCCCATGAAAACTGCCCAGCTTTTGAAGTCATACCAAAGGTTGCTGAGAACACATACTTCAAACACCTGCTTTATTTCAGGATTAGCGGCAAATTGGTCCATTCACGCAATTTCAACTTGTCAACGGTCAAAGCCATGTTTTCAAATATCAATTAAGTTGTTTGCCAAATTGTATAAGTCAAACAAACAGAGAACTTCTGAGGGACTCTTATGCCCATGACTAAGAGGGGATCAGGACACCATCACTAACCAAGCAGGAGGCTAAGACCAAAGGACCTAATTGTTAAACTTGCTTTTAGGTAGCAAATGAACAAACTAGAAGATAAAGCTACTCAATTCCCCAATTTTTCTCTTGCAGATGCACCTCCCCATAACAAGACTGGGAGAAGACAGCCATAATCAAATCTGTGTACAAATTCAAGGGTACCATTCAGCAAAATATATGCGGTATTACCACTGTAGTAATGGGATAGTCTCTGATCTGGGTGCAAAAAAAGGTGTATTTTGCCACAATGTATATATTTCCAGACTTGGCATATCTTATTATTACAATGAAGTTAGGCCCAAGTTCAGCTGCATAAAACTTTGGTTTGTCCACATTGGGTGCAGTTCTGGTTGCCACATTGCAAGGAAGGATGTGGAGGCTTTGGTTTACCAGGATGCTGCCTGGATTAGAGGGTATTAGTTATACGGAGATGTTGGACAAACTTTGATGGCTTTATTTTGAACGACAGTGGTTAAGTGGAGACCCAATAGAAATATTTTAAATTATGAGAGGTATGGATAAGACAGAGTCAAAGGTTTTTATTTCCCAAGACTGGAAATGTCCAATACCAGAGACACAAATTTAAGTGAATAGGGCAAACGAGGCTTAAAACTTTTTTTTTTACACTTAATATTTCAGATCCAGTTCGTGATGAACTACAAACCAACAGTAATGAACCAATCATAATCTTCTAGAAAATCTAGTGCCTCCTATGGTGTATATTGATTTGGTTGAAAAGTTCTTGCAAATCTTTATATTGTTTAATATTCTAATGGAGTTACCCTCACACATCTATCACTGACGTGCAACAAACACAATTTAATCGTAGAAAAACAGATGTTCAATCAAAAACAAGGTAAAGCAGCTTGCTTTGTTTGTGCTAGCTTTTATTGTTTGCTAATTCACAGCAGTTGCTACGGGAGACCAAGTCCACTCCTGCTTCTAGGAGCTAGTTGCCAGGCAACTCACTGAACATTCTGAAAATCAAACAAGTCTATTCCACAATTCCCACTTCTGCTCTTCATCAACTTGAAATCCATTAATACTTCACTTATTAAGCAAAATACACACTCTTTACAGGGGCTCACTTTAGCAGAACAGCAAGAAGCTTCCAACCTGCCTACAGAAGTTAAATGCCAAACTTTAAAACAATTCATCCCATAACTCAGTTATACAAGTCTCAACACACTGATTAATTGACAAAAGCTGGCGCAAATCAATTTATCCATGTTTTGTTAATATTTAATTGCAGTAAAAAGGTACCAGAGAAAAATCCACAAGTGGCCACAAAACAAGAACAATGTGCTCTTTGATGAGACTTACTTTGAGTTTGTGCTTTAAATAAATCTATTGGTAAAGTGCAAACTTATTGTATATCCTGCAATCAGCATTTTAAGTGGGTGGCAGAAAAGAATGTTAATGGTGTTTAAATCTGTGCAAAATCCCAACCTGATTTTGTGAAACATCTTCAAATTTAATAGACACAGGAACAGCGTTAAAAAAATATCAATTTTCAAAACAGCTTATCATATGGTGAAAAACAATTAACTCAAATCATAGGTTGAAAACAATAACAACTCTATTTTAGGGTTATTTTACAAATTCAGCAATGACCAATTGTCACGTGAATGCATTAGACATAAAATCAGATGACTCCATTTCAGGGGGATTCATTTGTATAGGTGGACGAGAATTGATTTGCTCAGCTCTATACAGGTGATAAGTCAAAGCCAGAGAGAGAACTGTCTGAAATGGCTCAACTTCCCACACATGCTGTTATCTCTTTGGATACCTCTTTGGTCCCCTGCAATTTCTCACAGTAAACCGCCCTTTGGCACAACCATCCAAGAACAGTTAGTTATCAAATACATACTGACACTACCATGTTTCAACCTCCCACCATCTCTAAATCCCACTATTGTTCTCAATCGTTGATTGCTAGTTCAATAGTCAGCACTGGACAAATAGAATGTCACTCAACTAAATATTTAGAAAGTAAAATACATCATCTTTGGTCTCCATTATAAACCCCATCATGGCCAATGACAGCATCCCCTCTTCTGACAGTTATGATACTAAGAAGGCCCATTCACAAACTTGGTGACATAGCTGATTCATAGAAGAGTTTCACACTATATATCTGCACCATTGCTATCTGTTTTCACCTCCATTATATTGCCCAAAGACCCCACCTTAGCTTTACAATTGTGTCATCCTAGACTCTTCTCACAATTCCTGTGCATTTCAGGAGAACAGAAGAATTCCTACTCCACTGTAAATTTAGGTTCACTGAAAACCCTGCTGTTTCTTAACTTACACAGTCATAGTCGTCAATTATCCAGTGTTTGCAAACCTATACTGACCCAACTTCACAATAAAATGAAATAAATCACAGCTTCACTCAAATTCCTACCGCCGGCTCGTCCATCTTTGTAATTATAAGTACTGTAACCCGATGCACATTTGGTACTCTTTTAATTGTGATCAGTCTCAAATCCATTTCTATTATTTCCAGCTGTGGCACCAGTTCACATGATTCTCAGCTCTGAATTTAACTCATACAACCACTCCCAATCACTTTTTCGCTCATTTAAGTAGGTCCTAAACCTGTGAACAAGCTTGTGGTCATTAATCCTATTGTTTGCCTTGATATTATATTTTGGGAACAGAGGATTAAATGAAACAAAATGTGATGCTCTGCCATTCAGTTGTCAATATCACAGGTTCAATATGACATTTCAATTTTTGAACGAGGGTGCCAAATACCAATATCAGGAAAAGCTTCACATTACCAATATCAGAAAAATCTTCGTTGGCTTCGTCCTCTATCAATGAACTGAATTTATGCAGCTAAAATTTGTCATGGATTAAATATATGACGATGAAATCTTCACACACGAAAAGTCATCAAGGTAACCCCTTTGTAGATTTCCAGTAAAAGAGCAAAGGAGGGAACAATTTATGTAACCATGAAAGGGTTGAATTAGCTAAATGAAATGTCAGGCATGTAGGTAAATGGTCTGTTGCATATTTCCAAACAATAATTAAAACAGACCTTAAATGAAAAGGTCACGTGAAATCCATGCTGCTAAAAGCAAGTAGTATAATGTATGAATCAAAGTGCTCCTGCCTCACCCTAGTCAACAGGTGACTAGTTTATTTTAAAGGTGTTAATGCCCCAACAAAATGATTATGACCCAGAAATATCCCATGTGCAATTGGGAGCAGTCACCAAGCACGAGGGTGGGGGTAACAAACTGTTTAAATTAGTGATCAAGTTCTGAAATATGCCATTGGTCTACCACAATAACTGAAAGTTCGTTCTAAACCTGGTCAACCTGGTGCACTGGTTGACAAAGGGAACCTTAATCTTACGCTGGATGAGAAAAACTTTTAAAATAGCTACGAGAAAAAGTGGTAATCACCCGAACTAAAAATGTCAAGAGAGTGCAATACAATGGGGCATGTTGCAAAACCCAGAGTTGTGTAGGAGGAGAGAGTTCCCTGCAGCTTTAAAATCACAAGAGTTTGTTATGGTTAACTGCATCTTAAATGATTAGAATGGCAACCCACAAATGGTTCATAAACAAGCCAGAACATGTAAACACTTACCATACAACATAGTAAATTCTTGCACTGCATGGACAACCAAATGACGAAGGGATAGATAACTGCTTCCATACAAAGAAAAGGAAAATAATTACAAACAGCACTTTGTTAATTTGCTTTTTCAAAATTATTAAAATACAATGCCATACTTCACAGTACTAAATGCCTTTGGGATTGCAAGACATCTCAAAGCGCAAAAACTGTTCTTTGTTTTTCCATTTCATTTCACGGAGCAGCACATGGGAGCACAACAGAAAGGCTTGTAACAGGAAAGATGTAATAGCAATTCCATTTTATACTTCAGATCAATTAAAGGCATCAGAATATCAGTGGTAGCATGCAGTCAAACATATCATGGCAACTGAAGTATCCAACACAAAACGAATCAGATTGGAGGAAAACAGCGATTTATACAACGTAGACATCGACATATAGACATTTATAGATATCCACATGATACAAGGAATAAAAATAGTAAATGCTGGAGATACTCAGCAGGCCGAGCAGCATTTATGTAGAGAAACAAAATTAATGATCTTTTTTACCAGAAACAGAAAATTTGAGAAAACAAACCTGTTCTTAATTATGGGGGGGGGGGAAGAGAATAGAAATCTGTATCTCTAAAAGTCATGTTTTGGAGTGGAGATCGAGAGAAGCCAGAGAACACCAATGCAGCTGGTGCTCTTTAAGGTGGGTGTAAATTGGAAGAAGTGTATGGAAATCAGTGCCGTACTTCGAATAAGCTTTTGCATGAGAGAGTGTGGGAAGACACGAGGCAGTAGTTTAGTTTAGAGATACAGCGCGGAAACAGACCCTTCAGCCAAACGGGTCAGCGCCAACCAGCGGTCCCCACACACATTAACAATTTTTACATTTACCAAGCCAATTAACCTGCAAAACTGTATGTCTTTGGAGTGTGGGAGGAAACCAAAGATCTTGCAGAAAACCCACACAGATCACGGGGAGAACGTACAAACTCCGTACACACAGCACCAATAGCCAGGATCTAACCCAGGTCACCGGCGCTGCATTCGCTGTAAGGCAGCAACTCTACCGCTGCGCCACCGTGACCGCCCAGTAGATGAGTGATACTGCATTTCTTGTCATTGCATGGAAAAGTGCTCAAGAAGGAGAGGAGGTAATGGGGGAACTGAAAGAGTGCACCAAGGAAATCACACACCAAATGGCCACTTCAAAATGCTGAAAGCAGGGAGAGGAAGCGTTTCTGGTAATTTTATCTTTTTGAAGTTGATAGAAATCATGGAGGATGGTCTTGAATGGGGACATTGGTGGGTTGGAAAACAAGCAAAATCTTATTTTTACATTGGGTGTAATGCCACCAAGAGATGGGATAAATATTAAATCTCATCAATTTTAATTGTGCAGATGATCATGGAAGCTAAGGAATTGAGGCATTAGACATGTGATGTCTTAGATCATATACAAATGACCAAATAGGACAGACTGTTAGTTTTAAAGTGTATTGAAGTGGAGAAATCCTCTGGGCCTGACCAAATGCAACCTCAGACCTCCTGGCAAATGTAATTTAACTCTTGATAAGTTTGGGGTAATGAACTTTGATATGTCAAACTAGGACAGGACTCGCAGACTAAATGGTAGAGCCCTGGACAGTGTTGTGGAACAGAGAGATCTGGGAGTACAGTTAGACACAAATTACTGGAGTAATTCAGCAGGCCAGGCAGTACAGGTGCTTGGTTTCATGAAAATTACAGTTTAGGTTGGCAGGGTGGTGAAAGAATTTGGCATGCTTAGCTTCATTATTTTTAGAGATACAGCGCGGAAACAGGCCCTTCGGCCCACCAAGTCCACATCGGCCAGTGAACCGCTCGCATTAACGCTACCCTAACACACACTAGCCAAGCCAAGCGAATTAACCTACAAACCTGTACATCTTTGGAGTGTGGGAGGAAACCGAAGATCTCGGAGGAAACCCACGCGGTCACGGAGGGAACGTAAAAACTCCATACAGACAGCACCCGTAGTCAGGATCAAACCCGGGTCTCTGGCGCTGCAAGCGCTGTAAGGCAGCAACTCTACCACCGCGCCACCATTATGAAGGATATGGAATAACAAAGTTGGATATCATGATGCAGCTGGCAACAATTTGTTGCCAAGACCACACTTGGAAGTACTGTGCGTACTTTTAATCACCTAGCTATATGAAGGATGTCAGTAAGTCGGAAAATGTGCAGAAGAAAAGATTCACCAGGATGTTACTAGGACTTGCAGGCTTAAGTTATAGGGAAAGGTTGGATAGGCTGGAACTTTTTCTCTGGACCTTTTCTTGAAGTATACAAAATCATGAGGGCCCTGGATAAAGTGACTGCTCAATCTTGTTACCAGGATTCGCAAAACTGGAGACAAAGACATAGAAAAGAGATTTATGTGGGATGTTAAGGGCAATCTTTTAATTCAGCAGATAGTCCACAAACAGAGAAAGTTATAGACGTGGATACAATTATGACTTTCAAAAGGTATTTGGGAAGATATATGGATAGGAAGGGTTTGGAGGGATATGGGCCAAATGCAGGCAAATGGGCCTAGCCTAGAATGCTAACTAAATCTGTTTCCAAGTTGTATAGCTCCAGGGCACCAAACGGATGGCAGCCAAAGCTTGAGAAACAAAGCAGAGATCTCCATTAACTTTAGTGGAGAGAAAGCCACAATCAAGGAAAAAGGCAGCTCAATCGGAAAGTCATACTTTCAGTACAAATATGATGACACTCATAAAGCAGGGAAAGCAGAACAGAGGAACCATGAGAGAAGATGTAATCAAGATTGTGGGAGCCATGGGACTTGCATGCTTTCAGAGTGACCATAGGCTATGTTCATAAGATAACGAACACTTAACCAGAGCAAACATTTTGGCATCTTTAACTGTCTACAAGCAAATGATTCTCCACCACAATAGTGAATGCAGCAGAACTACAAGTCAAAGCACAAATGTAAATCACCCTTTAGCATTAAATATAACTTTAACTAGTTACGGTGGAAACAAAAGAAAAACTTTTATTCATCAGGAATTTCACAAGTCTTCCATAGAACCTCTTATTTACACAACAAACCACATCCACACAAAGCTGAAAGGTTAAAAGAGAGATAAAATTCAGCACCAAAATAAATGGATCTCGGCACACAAGTTTTTTGACAACTTGGCAGTAAAATCATTACTACATGAATGCACTGAATGGGAAGGTACTGGAGGTATACTCTCACAACATTTAAGAAATGTGGATAAGCAGATGTTTAGCCTATTTAGCCAAAATAGTTCGATTATGGACCTATTGCTGGTCAATGGAATTTGTAACAGAGATCAACATCAAGGCAGCAACATACCATGCAAGAGTACCATAAAGTCCCGTAAGTCAATGAGTCAGGTTGATAACGATCAATAGACTCCACAGCTCTGGAGCATTCCATGGATAATACTCTCCAGTCATCTTTGGTTGCTTAATCAATACTGGGTTTTTTTTTCAATTCTATAGTTAACTTGAGTTGTTGCTTGTTGAATAATGAAATACATGCCAACAAAGGGCAGGTAACATTGAAAAGGCCAGACTGCTTCCTTTGACAACATTGACTTTCCACGGTGTACAGCTATTAAAAAGAGAGGAAAAGGGTTAACATGGACATGGTGGGCCAAAAGGCCGGTTTCTGTGTTGTATGATACTAGACCAACCATCAGCATCACAAGCAACAAAAGAGAGCAGCCAGTTAGCACTGAACAAGAGATTCATCACTGGGCACTTCAAAAAAAATGGTTTTACCACCTATGAAACAAAATTAGGAACAAAACAAAATTCCCACCACAACATCCTCCTGAAACCATGCAAAAAAAACTTTTGTCACTCATCTTAACTTTCAATGCTTCCACTACTGTAAAAGTTAAAGAAAAAAGGATAAACTACTGTAACTTGCAACAGCTCCTCAGAATCAATACAAGCAGCAAAAGCACTGGGACAATATCACTCAAGTGACATGTTCGGGCTTGGGGATAACCATTTGTTTTATTGCCAAAGTCAAACTCCCAAAATTTCCTTTCCAACACAGCTAGGAATGCCAATGAGATATTCAAAAGTCTAAGGAGAAGGATACCATTGTGGGTAGATTGGAGTATTTCCAGCATTACTTGCATTCAGAGAATAAAACCATCAAAAAAACAAATGGTTTGATCACAAGCCACATCCTCCTGGATTTAATCATCAGTTCATCACCCGTACTCAAGGTATTCACGACTGGCACACAACACCCTCAGGTTTCTCCCACATTTCCCCTCTGAAGCCCCAAGAGATTAATTTCCTATGAACTGTTGCATTTACCCCCAATATCCTGATCACTTTGCCCTTTCACCCTCCAATTGCCTGAAATCAAGTCTCCACCAACAGCATCTTTTGAGTACTATATTTCCTGTGCCCTGAAACATTCACCAATCCACTCTGCCTCACAGTTCTTCGAAGTCATCAACTTCATCATAGTCTGAATTTGTGGATGTAACAGTTTTCCAGCTAAGATCATGTTTATTTTTATTAACAAATTATGATTACATATCTTCCTCATTCCCCTTCCACTCCTAAAAATTAAAAGCAGCCCGGCACACAATGTTGCCAGATTGTTTTACTGCACATAGCCATATGCCTATATCAAGAAAAATGCTTCCCTGTCCCCTTGTTCATAATATTGCCGATATGAAACTAAATAATAAACTAAACTAATTAATTGGAGTAAAGGGCAATGGCTCAATCTCCACAGAACTTGCAATGCTGGATTCTGCCTTTGATTCTATGTCATTCCTTGTCAAAATGTGATAACAGTATAACAGTATAACAAAACTTTATTGTCATTCGGTATAAATACCGAACGAAATTTCAGCAGTCACAAGACACAGCAAAAAAGAAAAGAACACAGGACACACGACCCCAACACAAACATCCATCACAGTGACTCCAAACACCCCCTCACTGTGATGGAGGCAACAAAACTTCCCCTCTCTTCCCCCCGCACCCACGGACAGCCTTGCATACAAGGAAATTCTCATTATGATTTAATGGCAATGGAGGCCCAACTAGCTTTTGCTTTAATAAGAGTTATGGAGATAAAATGTACCGTTACAATATGTTTTCAAAATTCGGTATGGAGATTAAATTGGCACAAATTAAATTTTAGTTTTGGAAGTTAGCAGTATACAAAAAGTGTAGCATGGAAAGAATAAAAGCAACATGACGTAACTAAAAAATAAAAGAATCCCTGCTTGCCCATTTATGATGCTGAATGTTTCAATAAATAACAATAGCTTCCCTTTATAATTATACTTGTAAACAAAAATGTACACTCAATATATACCTACTCTCCTCACCCAGCATTTCAATTGTATTAGAATGGATATTCCAATGCAAATTAAAATATTAGCAATTAGGTCAGCCAATGTCCATCAGTTCCTTTGCCTATCCAGAGATTATATATTTATCTGTCTTGCAGACAGGAGCTTTTAAATCAATGCAATAAAATAAGGAACATTTTGAGACTGGGTCCTTCACTTAAAGGACGAGCTATAGTAAACAAATATATTAACAATAGTGCAGGTTACCCTGACATAAAAATCACAATATATTTATCTGGAGTTCACAATGGGACCAACTGTGTTTTCAAACATTTGGCTTGCAAGCCACATGTATCTACGTACAATTTTTATATAATAAAATAGTGTTGCTATAAATATTCATCAGGTCAAGTAACATCCGAGTAGAAAGGAATACATTTAACTCATCAGGTCAATGGGCTTGAATCAGAATTTATTTTCTACATCACATTAAAAGCACATACCAGAAACCATGCAGGTCAAATCACAAATCACCAATATAATTAAAGATGATTAAGATGGCCAAACGAAATCCAAGCAAATCTGAATTTTAAATATATTTATCGTTAAAAATACTGGGCATCATCACCAAAAACCGACTTTCCAGTGATATCGCCACATCGTATTAACATTTTTTTTTAAAATTGCCCCTTTACAGAGTTTGCATGCAAATAATTGTTAAGCAGTATGAGCCAGCAGCCACAGTATGAGCCTGAACAGAACCATCAGATGTTGCAGCATGATCACACGCCGAGCATCAAATAGTCTAACCAAAAATGACTGGCTTTGTCAATCAGCACATCTATGGACTAGATCGTATAAAGCAGACTTAAGGGGGTAGCAGAGGATCAAACAACAACCATAGAACCACCAAGAACCCAGGTTTAGGACACATTCATATCTTCTGCAAAGACCAATGTAAACTAAGACAGCAAGAGTCAAAATCAATAGGCAACAGAAAAATACAATACAAGCTATTTTGAGAGCAACTCTTCCTTGGAGGGGGGGGGGGGAAGAAGAGATGGAGGGGAGCATCAACTGACTGTAACTAAATTCCTAGACAAAGAATCATGTGATGATACAAAAGGATGTTAAAGTAAAAGGTCTCCAAACTCTCCAACCATACTAAATCTCCAGAACTCATCTCTTGCAAGTATCACTGTCAGATCAAGACAGATCAAGTCTGTTAAAAACAATACATTAAGAAACTTGTTAAAAAGTTAAAATTGGTCATTGAGAAAGAGACTTGTTAGAGAATAGTCAGCAGGCTACGGCCAATACACAAATGAATGGTTGTTTAGATATGAACCGACTTGAAGTGATGCACTCCAAAGGCCAGTTTATCTCTGGTTATGTTAAAAATCATTTGAACTAGTAAGACTAAACTTTGGGGGGAAAAAAATACTTTGATTGAATTCTGTGCAGATCTAACAAATCCCAAACAATGAAAATTTGACTGAGGTTGCACAAATTCAACATGTGGACTTTAGAAAATAAAGATATTTGGCATCGAAAGCTCATATACTCAATCGCTATCTGAAATATCTTTCTATGCTGGAAATAAACCACTAAGATTTAGGACAAAGGATAAATTATTTTGTGGACTTTGAGGGTGGCGAGTATCTGGAATACACTGCCCAAGAGAATGGTGGAAAGTAGAGTAATTGACTGCATTTAAGTAGTATCTAAACAAGCACTCAAATAGCTCGGGCATAGGAGACTTCAGGCCAAGTGCTGGAAGATAGGGTCAATACAGATGGGTGTCCACCAGTCAGTTTACACATCATGGCCCAAATGACCCACTTTTGTGCTGTGTGACCATGACTAATGTCCCTGAATGTAAAATGAATTCATGTTTGAGATATCCACAAATAGTTTGAGCATTAAATGACTAAATCATAAACTCAAAAAGCCCATTCACAAATATGGACTGAGTCATGAACATTCAACAGACTTCAGATCTGCATTTGTGAACAGGTTTTTTTACAGCAATTTGCTTCCACATCACGGGACATTGGAGTTTTTCCAATTTTAGCTGTCACAACTGCAGTCCTCTGCGAATGCAGGTGAAAGATACTTCATGGGGATTTAAAGGCACTCAGGAATCCAGATTTTTTGACTCAGCCTTTACCTATATTTGGCTCAGAAGTATCTCCTTGGATAGGGAAGCCAAACTCTGAGAATTACACAGCATCCATACGCATCATGGAAGCAATCTGATTGGATATCAAATTTGTCACCAATCTGTTTTGAAATTGGTCCATTTAACCACAATCTGCAAAACAATCAAATAAAAGACATTCTGAAATCACAGCACCACTGCAAAAGCTCATTAATATTGAGACAAAATAAAATTAACGTACTAATGAACAGCTTCATAATTTTTTTTAAAAAATCTGTCAATGAAAATAAATCCTGCCCCGAAGTTTACTCTTTTACAATCAAGCATTGTGCGTTACATTTGTACCAAATCTTATATAATTTTAAGATCATGTCATTAGCTACCTCTCACAATTAGGCTGGCAAATCAGAATCCTTTTCAGTTCAATAAAAAAAACTTCCCAAAAGGTTAAACTCAATTTTTATTGACAGACAGAATTTTTACTCAGCAATCGGGCATTGAAAGTTAAAATTATACCATCTACAAAAGGTTACAGATCAGTAGCCATTCCTGAAGAAAATCGAACCTATGCAGGCCAGGCCTGGAGGCTAAGCATAGATTCAAAAGGTAGAAATGAAGATCTACAGATGAAAGCTGAGCAATTAGTGAGGGTGTTTGTAAGGCAGGGAAAGCAAAGATTGGAATACAGGCAACTGTCACTTTTTGCTTATATTTTAATATAAAGCATGAAAATCAAAACCTGAATATACTGGAAAATCAGAAACAAAAATAACATATAACGCTGGTTATCTACAACACGTTAGGCAACATTTGCGCAGAGGATATTGCGTCAAGATTTGCTAGGCCAGAGGAACCGCATCCAACCTTCCATCTGAACATGCTGTAGCCTTCTGGACTCAACATTGCATTTTCCAACTTTCACTGAGTTTATCAGAACTGTTCATTTTTGTTGAAAGTCATTAACTGCAGCTCCATTTTTCTTCTGCATTGATTGGTATGCTCGGACCTACTGGTTACAACACATAACATTTCTTGTCATCTACTATCTGCCCTATTAATGTTCTTAGATATTCCCCATTTCCTATTCATTCTTCTATCGTGTTCTTGGCAATACAAAGCCTTTGTCCTCTTTACAGGTAGTTCTACTACAATGCAATAGTTGCATTCCTAAGAAACCTCGTGCTAAAAAAAACACGTTTGAAAACAATTGTCAATGTGAAAAGAGAGTTAGGGACTCGAGAATTTCAGACTTGCAATAAAGATTTTAATAGCCATTCGGCTACAACCTCAAATGAGTTCTGAACTACATAGACTATTATTGCTATCATTGCGCTATTATTGTTAGTTTTTTTGTGGACGTATGTATGTGTGTGCGCATATGCACACATATATGATCTCCATGTATGTGTATTTCTGAGTGTGTGTGTGTATATATATATATATATATATATATACACACTAAACTTTTTTTTTTCTCTCGTTTATTATATTGTTTACAGTATACTATATTTACATATTCTGTTATGCTGCTACAAGTAAGAATTTAATTGTTCTATCTGGGACATATGACAATAAAACACTCTAGACTTGATCCCGAGAGGATTTTTGAAATGAAACGTCCTTTTAACAGCTTTAAATCCACTACAAGATAAAAATAACACTAAAGGTGGCAGGTTACATTGTTTAATAGAATATTGTGTTGAAACTGTCCGACTGCATTCTTAAGAGACAATGGTGTCCAATTATTGTGGGAAGGTTATATAGAAACATTCTTTCCCTCGTCTTTTGTATGGCTAAGCAGCTTTTTTCTGTCCATTAATTTCCAAAATAACTCAAGTACATCTCTAGTTCCCAATGAAAATCATGTTCTAACCAATTTGGCGCACATAATCCAAATACTTTTCCCTAATTTATTTATGCGTTATATCCAATTCACTGTATGTAAATACACATTTTGCAGAACTACCTATATTTCTCCATTTTGAAGAAGGAACTTTCAACAGAAACATTATCGCCATTTCCCTTTCCAAAGATGTTGTATGACCTGCTGAGTGGTTCCAACCTTTTATATTTAGGTCCAGGGCAAATAAGTCAGGCTTACAAACAATGTCATGCAAGTATGGTATATTAGCTGTCACTGAAACATGGCTGTAGGCAGAGGAATAACTGCTCAACATTCCTGATTACAAGATTTTAAAAGGGGTAATAAAAATAGATGGGTGGAGTCATTGTTCAAGAAACAATTACAGCTGTGAGGAACAAAATATGAGAAACAAAAATCATGAAATGCAGCAACATACGTGAACCAAAGAATTGTAAAACAAAGGCCAATCATATATTTGGGGATCAATCCAAGGAAAATAGAAGAGAAAATCTGTAGGCAAGTTTCTGCAAACACAGACAAAATATGCAGTGCTTCAATTATTCCAGAACTGTAAAATGTATTGCATTTTTCATTGGAGATATTTTATACCATACACCGCAAGCCCAAAAAGAGATACATTTCTAGTAAAGACTCAAAATTCGGTTTAAACCAGCATCTGCAGTTCCTTCCTCAACAGGACAAGCAGCATCTCTGGAGAGAAGGAATGGGTGACGTTTTGGGTCGTGACCCTTCTTCAGACAACAATTCTAGTATTTGGTTCAGGGAATTAAACTAGGGAAAGGAAGAATTTTTTGGGCTGTATGGAGGATTATTCAATTAGATTTAGCATAATTATGCAAAAAGACAGAAAATGACGCAAAGGTTCTAAAAGTGTAAAGGCAAATTTTGGAAACCTAAGTGATTAGGCAAACAATACAATTAACAGAAAATTTAGGAAAAGTGAAATGGTTAAAAAAAAAGAAAATTAAAATCAAAAGTAGTTTGACATTTATGTGCCATATGCAAAGATGAATATTTTGCAGCTGTCTTTATAAAAGGTGGGGTTGATGCTAATTTTGTAGTTAAGAGGAAAAATGTGATACATTGCAGTGAATAAACATAGTGAAAGAGGTATGCAATTAAGAGGTTTAGCATCTTTAAATATGGGTTAATCACCTGGCCAGATTAAATATAGTCTGCAGAAGGGTCTCGAACCGAAACACCACCCATTCCTTCTCTCTAGAGATGCTGCCTGTCCCACTGAGTTACTCCAGCTTTTTATGTCCATCTTCGGTTTAAACCAACATCTGCAGTTTCTTCCTACAGATTAAATATATTCCTTTCCGTTATAAGAAACACCGAAAGCAGAGAGTTCCCTGGCCATCATTCTCCAATACTTCCCCTCTACGGAATTGATGGCAGTGAACTGGTGGACTGTTAACATTTTACCTCTTTTTAAAAAAAGGCAAGAATTAAGCAATTATGGGCTATTGAAATTCAGTACGACCAAATTTTGGAATAAATTCTGACGGTCAGTATAAAACTTCATTGAGAAAGGTGCAGGCTAATCTAAAAGAGTAATATTGGATGAAATTGTTGTGCGATCACATTTAACTAATCGGATTGAATCTTTTTGCATTTACAAAGAGAATGGATAAAAGCAGTGCATTTGACTTGGTCAGCATTGATCTCTGCAAGGTTGTAGATACTTTGTCTCGGAATTTAGTTACAACCAGTTGATGTACCCATCCATCTCTTCCCTTCCATCTCTTCCCTTCTTCCCCCACCCCCAAAGGAAGAGTTGCACTCAAATAGCTTGCATTGTATTTTTCTGCTGCTAATTTTTTTAACTCTTGTTTACTTCGTTTGCATTATTCTTTGCAGAAGATATCAAAGTGTCCCAAACCTGGGTTCTCAGTGGTCCTGTTGTTAGAAATTAATCCTCAGTCTTTGCTTTACAAAGCTACCCCCCTAAGTGGAGTTGGTACATTTTCCCTATATTCACCTGGGTTTCCTTTGGGTACTTCGGTTTCTTTTAAAGACCCCAAAAAATGCCCTGGTTGATTCATTTCTTCTGGTAAATTCCCGTATTATAATTAGGTAGCAGCAAAATTAAGGGAAACTTAATGAACTTCAGAAAATATAGATTATGGAAAAATAAATTGGGGAAATGGGACGACTCAATGAGTCGAGACATCATAAGAATACGAGGTCAGGGTGCAGCAATGGAGAGCAAAACATCAGAGCTAGCAGGTTCCAATACAAACCTGAAGAGCTGGTTATTGGTTATGTGAAATTGATGTGTCGTCCTGAGGGGTGGAATGCGCCAAGTTGAAAGATGAGATGCTGTTCTTCAACCTGGTGTTGGGGTTTATTAAAAAGGTGCAATAGACTAAAGACAGAACAGGAGTAGAATGGGAAATTAAGGTAAGGTAAGTTTAAGAATAAGGGGTAGGCCATTTAGAACGGAGATGAGGAAAAACGTTTTCAGTCAGAGTTGTGAATCTATGGAATTCTCTGCCTCAGAAGGCAGTAGAGGCCAATTCTCTGAATGCATTCAAGAGAGAGCTAGATAGAGCTCTTAAGGATAGCGGAGTCAGGGGGTATGGGGAGAAGGCAGGAACGGGGTACTGATTGAGAATGATCAGCCATGATCACATTGAATGGCGGTGCTGGCTCGAAGGGCCAAATGGCTTACTCCTGCACCTATTGTCTATTGTAATGGGTAACAAAAAGCTCAGGATCACCCCGGCAGACTGAACCTAGATATTTTGCAATAGCATCACCCAATCTGAATTTGTTTTCTCCAACGTTGAGGAGACTGTACTGCGTAGACCGAACGCAATACAATAAATTGGAAAAGATGCAACTAAACTACTGCACATCCTGGGAGGGCTCCAGGATGGCAAAGAGAGGAGTGAACGGAAGTATATTGCATCTCCTGCAATCGCACAGGGAATGTGGTGAGAATGGGAGTGGGTGGAGATGGGAGAGCAAACAAAAAAACCCGCTGAGGGACAGCCCCATCAGAATTAGGACAGCACAGCGATAGTGTTGCTGCCTTACAACATCAGAGACCCGGGTTCAATCCTGACTACTGGTGCTGTCTGTACTGAGTTTGTACATTCTCCCTGTGACCGCATGGGATTTCTCCAGGTGCCCTGGTTTCCTCCCACACTTCAAAGACATTCAGGGTTGTAGTTTAATGGGCTTCTGTAAATTTTCCCTAGAGTGTAGGATAGTGCCAGTACGGGGTGTTCACTGTCCTGTGTGGCCCTCGGTGGGTCAAATGGGCTGATTCCACGCTCTATCTCCAAAGTCTAAATACTGAAAGGAGAAGGGAAGTGGTGGCATCATTCTAATCACAGGGAAGATGAGAGGATAATGGATGTGAGCAGTGGCTGCATTGTAGCAAAAATGGTGCTGTTGTGGACCATGAGGATGGCTGTCTAAATGTAGATTCATTTGAAAGTTGAGATGTTAATCCTAGTAAGTGTTGGATGACGGGTTGGGAAGTCAAAAAGGTGTAGGATATAAACAATAAATAATAGAACACAACGGAACATTGATTAATACAGAGACCTGGGGGCAACACAGGCAGATAAGGTGACGATGGCATATGGAATTTTTCTTCATATGTTGAGGAATAGAACACAGAGTTTGGACATGGTTGTGCTGGATAACATGCAGAGAGATTCACAAGGTTTGTGCTTGGATTGGTGCATTTTAGTTATGGGAAGAGATTGGATTGTTTTCTCTGGAGTGAAAAAACCCAATGGGTAATCTGACCAAACTATACAAGATTGTGAGGTGCATATAAACAAACACTTAAATAGACAGCAGAAGGAAGAAAAAGGGAATTGCAAATGCTGGTTTATAAAAAAAGATAAATGCAGGAACAGGAAGCATCACTGGAGAACATGGATGGGTGACTTGTCGGGTCGAGACCATTTTTCATACTGATTGTAGGAGAGAAGTTGGAAAAGGGGATAGGCAGGACAAAACATGGCAGGTAATAGGCAGACACAGGTGAGGAGGTGGTTAATAGGCAGATGGTTGGAACAAAGGCCAGAGATAAGAAATGAAGGAAGGAAGGCAAGTGAAATGCTTTCAGTTGGGGATTGTATAGCCAGAGGGAGGAAAGTGGAGGGGACAAATAGGTGGGTGTCCAGGTGGGGCAAAGGAAAGAAGGGAGAGGGGGGGTTGAGTGAGGGGATACCAAAAATTGGATAATTCAACATTCATAATGTTGGGTTACAAGCTACCCATATGAGGTGGATCCTCCAAATTGCGTGTGGCCTTGCTCTGGCATTGCATCACCCGTGATTAGAAAATTGATGTGAGAAAGGAATTGGATAATCGGTATGTGTGCGCTTCGTATTGGTATTGGTCCCTTTGCAATTCTGAAACGGGAGGGAAATGTGTCTAATAGTGGATCACATAGAAGGCAGAAGTTCCAAAACTCTGGTACGCATTCATACCAATTGCCCACTAGCTTTCTCACAGCAACTTTCTATGCAACCACAGGTGATGTAATACCTGTTGTTATCTTTCCTTCCCACAATCGAGAAACCCAAAGAGTGTTCACTTGCACTTCTGCCAATGCAGTGTATTACATTCAGTGCCCACAATCTAGTTTCCTCTCCAGTGGTGGGTGACTGCTTGGCAACATGCCTCCACCAAGACTGCCAGCACAACCCACAGTTCAAGTGTTTTATTGTCATACTAGACCAAGTGAACCCATTGGGCCCAAACCTCTCCTACACTGGTGCAGTACCCTCTCCTCCCCCACACCTTCTTACCCCCTCTCCACCCCCCTCCCCATCCCCCCTTCCTTCTCCCTCCCCATCCCCCTACCTCCTTCCCCACCCCCCTCCCCCCCATTCCATCCCCCTCAACCTCCCTCCTCCCCTCCCTGGGAGATAGATTTAAACTTTAAAATGTGAATAACTTTAAAAATACAATGCCAATTTCAATGAAACTTCTTCCATTAGCACCAATGGGACGACGGTGAGTAAGGTGAGCTTAAAATTGTTGCGCTGTTGTGTACTGTTTTGGCTGTAGTTCAGGAACAAACGAGTTTTAGTATATAGATGTCCCAAACAGTACAATGAAATTATTTCTTGCAGCCAAACATCCAAAAATGTAAACATTGTACTCTGTAATGTAGAAGTTCAAGTCTATGTAGCTCAGAGCTTATTTGGAGGTTACGTCGTTTAATAGCCTGATGGTTGTAGGGAAGAAGCTGTTCCTGAATCTGGATGTTACACCTGACTGTTCCTTCAGTTCTGCACTGAAGTCCCACTCTGACCATTTCCAATAACAGGTAAATTATATAAAACATGTTTGGTCTCCTTGTTCCATAGATTCTCAATTAGGGGAGTTTTGCCCCTTTTCAGTCCCAAAATACATCTGATCTTTCAATTCTAAATATTTAAACAGTCACATTTTACATTTATTCCAGTTTTCACAATAATTACAAGGAAACGTTCTCCTTCATATTGCATGCCTTCTCTTCACAAAAATAATCTTAGTTCTTCACTTGAGAACGTTATAGCACTCCCATCAATTTTCCACCAAATTATTTTCACCATAGAAAATGTTGCATGAAGATTTATGATTAAAAAATAAAGTGACTGATACAATCAATATCTGAGCAAATGTGACTATGGCATGAGATACATTAAGCCAAATAGATGCTCAGCTGCACAAACAGTCTTGAAATTAGCTCAAACTTTATTTAGCTCACTTCCTCATTTCATACTTGGATGTTGCAAACAGGGAATTTTACTCCTGAATTAACCATAGGAGATATTAAGGTACTGATGTGTAGCATATAGCCCTTCCCGAACAATTTGGACATCTTTAGGATTTTCAGGACTGATAAATATCATAAATATAGAGAATAGTAACAATGCTATAGACACCCTCACAATCTTTTTCATAAAATAGTTTACAATATCTAGCGCTGGACACAAGTGCTCTGTTGTAATAGTCTTTTCACTGACTGGATAGCACACAAAAGAGCTGTCCACTGTACCTCGGTTGCACATGACGATAATAAACTAAACTTGTAAGCATATTATCATTTCAAAAAAATGAAAGAGAAGGACATTCAAGCCAGTATACTCAAACCGGCCAGAAATGAGCTTCTGGGCCTTATCCCCGCAGGTCACAAATCCAAGTACTGTTTAAATGTGAAGTTCTCCCATTTCAACCACCACTTCAGGGAGCAATCTCAAGATCTCTTCATTTTCACCCTCGTTGCCCAGCTAGACATTCTAACTTTAAATCTTTTCCCACTGATTTGTTACAACTTTAAAGGAAACTAGCTCCTTCTTATTAAATCTCATCTCAACTCCTCCTTTTTATGCACCTCAAGCTGTTTTCAATACCATGATGCCAACCAAGCACATCATGTCAGCTCTCCCCTTTGCAACTAGATCCTTGACTACTGACTAACAGCTCGCAATCAGTAAGGATTGGTGATAAATTATCCACCACAATAATTCTCGTAACTGGCGTCCCAAAAGGATGTGCACACAGCCCCTTAGGATACTCTTTATACACTCGTGACTGTACAGCCTAATACCAGACCAACTCAATTTACAAGTTCACAGATATCACCACCACAGTGGGTCGGATATCAAATACTGACGAGACGGAGTACAGGAAGGAGATTGAGAACCTTGTAACCTGGTGCCAAGACAGCAGCCTCCCTCAATGTCAGCAAGACAGAGGAGATTATGATTGACTTCAGGAAGTGAAGTAGTATACACATCCCAGTATACATTGATGGCACCGAAGGAGAAATGGTTGAAAGTTTCAAGTTCCGAGGAATAAACATCATCCGCAATTTGTCCTGGGCCAGCCACAAAGCTATGGCCAAGAAAGCACACCAATGTATTTACTTCGTTAGAAGGCGTAGGAAGCTCAGCATGTCCCCAATAACCCTCACCAACATCTACAAATGTGCCAAATAAAGCATTTTATCAAGATGCATCACAGCCTGGTTTGGGAAACAGTTCCATCCAAAACAGCAAGAAATTGCAGAGTTGTGGACATAGCCCAGACCCTCACACAAACCAGCGTCCCTTCCATTGACTCCATCAACATTTCATGCTGCCTCGGCAAGGTTACCAGCATAATCAAGGACCGGTCTCACCCCAGTCACTCCCACTTCTTTCTCCCTTCTCCCATCAGGCAAAGAGGTACAGAAGTTTAAAAATGCATACCTCCAGATTCAATGACAGTTTCTTCCCAGCAGTCATCAGGCTACTGACGGGTGCAGCTAGAGAGCAGTCCTGACCTACCAACTACGTCATTGGAGAGTTTTGAACTATCTTTAATCAGACTTTATCATGCACTAAATGTTGTACCCTTCATCCTTATCTGTCCACTGTGCATGGCTTGATTGGGATCATGTAGTCTTGTCTTTGATTGTGTAGCATGCAAACAAAAGCTTTTCACTGCACCTCAGTACATGACATTAATAATCTAAACCACCCTCATCCACCTAGCAAAACAACCCTGGATCATCAAATCATTCATCATATTTTTCTATTTATTGTATCAAATTTTTCAAAACTAATAGTTGTCCAAATATCCTCATTCCATACACCCTGAAGTCACACCTTTCCTGCATGCGGTGTCCAGAACTACAGGCAGTACTCTAGCTGCGGTCCAAGTTGCATAATATACAGTTCTTACATAACCTTCCTGTTGTTATTTCTATTCCTCAAATCAAAATAAATCACCTGTGTCACCTTAGTGTTCTGTCCTGCTACCTTTTAGGACCCCAAAGGCATTACCTCCAAGATCTCTGTTTCTCCACATTTCTCAGCAGTACCTTACACTATTATTTTACTGCCCAAATGATCAACCCACCTCTATGGAGTCTAAAGCATTCCTGCTCACTACATAGCCAGTGTTTGCATCGTCTGCAAACTTCCGAAACACGATCTTATATATGGGACTGATCGTACTGCTATTTTTCACTCTTCTGTTTCACAGTCTCACACAACTGATAATAGAAAGACACTTTGCATTCACCCATTAGACCCCTACACTTACTCATACAACACAGTTAGGCCAGACCCACGAAATAGTTGGAGACACGAGACGACAGATGCAGGAATCTGGAGAAAATAACAAACTGTTGGAGGAACTCAGCGGGTCGAGCAGCATCTGCGATGGAAAAGGAATTTTGAGGTCCTAATGTAGGATCCCAAAGCGAAACGTCAAATATCCCTTTACCACCACAAATGCTTCCGACAATCCCGTGTTGCTCAAGCACCTTGGGGTTTTTTTTGCCCCGATAGTTGGGAGCCACTTCTAATGAAATCAATACCCTCGCTGGATCTCGGGGCAGTAATATCACGAAGTCCACCCGTTGCTACAAACTAACTCCGCGACCCGATCTGTAGCTGCTCACTCCGGATGCCCGTACACAAACAGTGGGCAACAAGGCCCCGGCTCTCATTCAGGCCTGCGGCCCGAGAACCCCGTCCGGCGAATACTCCCCAGAATAACCCGCCATTTTGCAGCGGACGCGGTAAACACAGAGTGCGGCGGCACATGGCTCCTGAGGGACAGTGAGACACCCCTTCACTTTCCACCACAGTTGCCACCGCGGCGGCACGATGCCCGGGATGTGGCTGTACCCTGACTCTGACTGGGAAGCGGTGCTCACCTTGCTGCGGGCCCGAGCTGTTGGTGGGTAACAGTCTCCACGGCTACCGTGACTATGGCGTTTATTCTCAAGGCAACAGTTGCTACCGATCTCCACCCGCGTCATCGGCTGCGCGATGATGCCGCCCCCGCAGCTCCATGTCTCCGCTCATTGGCAGAGCGTCACGCGCTCTGCGCCGACGCCAGCATCTGTTTGGCTGGCCGAGCCGTCAATCAACCCGCCGCCAGGCAGCTTCCGGTAACAAAGGCGTTCTTCCCCGAACAAACGTCCTTTTCCTGCTGTAATCGTCATTGTCCTAGCAACGGGCTTCCATTGGGCGATGAGGTGGCCGCTCATGTACGCAGCTCCAAAGGCAGAAGTGCTGCCACACACAAAGGTCCATGGCGGTCAGGCCTCGGGAACTTGGCCCAACTCCTGAGGGCAGTGGTCTTGGCCAATCTGTATCTCTCCCTCCGCAGTGTAGGGTGGGGATGTTGGCTGCTGGTTTGAATAATAACCTCGTGGGGGCAGAGGACGCAGCTGAGATGTTGATAGGAAGCTTCATGGCAGCCTTTACCGAGGAAGAAGATGGTGTTGGACGGCTGCGTGAGCTGGAGGTTGACGAAAGGGGAGGGAGTAGATAAGCTAGTTGCACTTCAGCAGGTTCATCCAGCCGGTCTTGAAGAGAGCAACGTTCAGTCTAGGTCACTTTTAAAATTTGTCTTTTCGGCTCTGCACCGGCCAACAATTTTGCCCATCACGGATTGCCTTTGGGGACGTGGTGGGGGTCTGTTTCTTGGTCCACTTTAATCTTTTCTGGTGAAGATGTTCTAGGTGTTGAGGGATTTCCAGGACTTGGACGCAGTGACAATGAAGTACTGATGACATGTATCCAAGTTTGTTGTGTAACTTGGAAGTGAACTTGCAGATGTTGATAACATGTGCCAGCTGCCCTTGTCCTGTGTCAAAACCTAAACTTTCGCCAATGCCAACACTCAGACCTAAACAGCAGCACTTCATCCTCTCAGCCCCTCTTAAAATGGCCGCTCCCGCTCTTACTGGTGCTCCCGTATCACGCCGGCACCGATCCTGCAGGTGCTGTAGCGCTTTGTTGTTAGCTCTCGATTATCCTAACTGGCCTGGTAGATTCTGGAATTTTTCCTGTTGTTTCAAGGGAAACAAATGTGACCCCCTCAACAATAAAATTCTGATAATCTGGGACTTGATTATTTCGATGCCTGCAATTTAACGGGGCTATTGGATGTTACCATGATTAAATATTACTTACATTTGCTCATTTTTCGCTTTTTTGAAGTGTTACGTGCAAATAAGTTTCTTTTGAATTTCTATTTATTTTTGATGATTATCATTAGAGCCAGGATGTTTAGGCGCTAAAAATCTCTGAAATAGGCAGTCAAATAGGCACAATAAAATTACAAAAAAGGCATTTATTGACAAAAAAAAGGCATGTATTTCCACTACCAAAATATGGTTTAAAATGATAATATAAAGGTATACTAGATTAAATGACCAAAGTTGCCTGGTTGCACATAATTACCAGCATATTTTTCAAATTATCTAGTGTTAAAACAAGCCGTCTGTCAGACAGAATATGCTTCAGTTGTGAAAAACTTCTTTCTACCCCAGCTGAGGTCACTGGTGCATACCCGAAACAAGCTACAGACTCTATATTCATGTCGATATCTTGTGCATAAGAACTACCTTTGAGAACTTTAGTTATGTTTTGTATTTCTTCAAGATCTTTGTTACCTAAAATCATTCTCACATTTTCCTTGTATGTCTTTACCTACATCGCCAGGTACTTTACGAATATCGTCCATTACTTTGTTGAAAACCTGCAAGTTATTCACTAATGCTTCGCCACATTTCTCAAGGGAAGCGATAGCTTGTGGGAAGTTTGCACAATTGGAAGCAATAAACACAAGATCGCGGTGGAGGGACTTTTTCTGCATAACTTCACTGACGATCCTGACTGCAGCAGATTCTTCTTCAAAACAGTTGACAATTTCTTTTATCTTTTCAAAATTTGCAGCATAATAGAGTACAGCCGAGACTAGGCGATCGACATTTGAAAACAAGCTACGTATGTGCCTGGTAATTCTATGGCGTCCGTGAGCTAAGCGTGTCAAATGCAACTTTTTGAGCATGAGCAGCTTTTTTCATGTACGGAGCTGCATCAGTCACAAACAGAAGAACATTCTCGTGTTTTATACCTTCTGGCCAAAGTACAGCAAGTGAAGATGTAAACAACTGAGCAATAGTTGAGCTGTTTGACTTCTCCAATACTTCCGATGTCAACAAATACTGCTTTGATGGTTGACCTGCCTCCAGTACCGATGACCATATTAGCAACATATCTCCCCATTGCATCGTTTTTCTCGTCTATTGAGATCCATATTTTGTTGCATGCAACTTCATCTCTTAATTTTCTGCACAATAATGTTGAAGTTGCTGTCAACATAATTTTTCCATAATGATGACTCGCTCGGTATATGTTCCTCTGTGTATTTCTCTAAAAAAACTCAGAGATTTGTTTTCCAATTTCCACAGTGGAATTCCAGCATCAATGAATGCCTTGCACAGATCACTCGAAAACTCAGATTTGTGACTGGAGCCAGCAGTAAATGTAGTGAGAGACAAGCTTGCGTATTTCCCACCTTCAGTTTCTCTGCCGCCGACTTGTGTTTAGCTATTTGTACATGCTGGGACATTAAATATTTCTTCTCATGATTCACTGCTTTCTCACATGCTTTTCAAAACAGCACACAGTTGTCTGTAGAAAATATATCACTCCCGTACACTCTCACTAAATCATTCATTTTTTTACAAGGCATTGACTTGACTAGGCATTTTGACGCTTGCAGGGGTAAATCCTACAGGAGCAGGAATGCAGACCTCTACAGGCAGGCCAAGTACAAGCTGAGAAGAGGAATCAGAGCTGCCAAGGAAAGGTACTCTGAGAAGCTGAGGAGCAAGTTCTCAGCAAATGACTCCTCTTCAGTTTGGAAGGGCTTGCAAGAAATCACTAGCTACAAGAGACAAGGCTCCTTGGACAATCGTCAGCTGACCAACAACCTGAACGAGTTCTACTGCAGGTTCGATAAACAGAAACTTAACCATGGTACCCCCTACCCCCCCTCCCCACCCAACACTTCATATCAACTCACAGCCTGACTCCAGTTTGAAAAGACTGGACCCTTCCCCACCCACCCCTCTCCAATCACCACTTAACACCCACTTGCAGCCTGACTGCAAAAGACTGGGGTCTCGTCCACTACCCACGAATGAACGACCAACAGTGGCGCCCCCTGTTTCGCCCCAGTGGTGGAAATATTCTTGTAATTTATGTTAACACGGCAAAAAAGACCGATTTAGGCATTCGATCGTGAAAAGGGCATTATCGTGCTGCAATCATCAAAAAAAGCATGAAAAGGCACTTATGGCAAAATCCTGGCTCTAATTATCATCAAAGCATTTATGTACAATATGCTCTGCACTTGAAGACTGATTCAATGTAGGGGTGATGCTCTAGGAGAATCTTTGCCAAAGATCATCGCAAAATGCAATCTGTCCTTCCAGAAACCAGAAATTAATCTGATTTTTGTTTAGTGGGTAAACTGGCATAAGGAGCTGACAGTTGAATCTTGTATTCAGCATTGTTGCCAATAATATGTCCTCTTGACCTATTCGACGCTTGCAGTTTTCTGTGTATTCACTTTGTACTATTATCAAAAATAAACAGAAATTCAAAAGAAGCGTTTACATTCAGATTGGATTACCAAAGGGACTTGCTGCCAAATGGAGCAATTGTGGCAAAACCAACAGATACATTAAAGGTTATGCTAGATAGCTGTTCATCCAGAGTGCTTGTACCTTCATTGCAGTTTTTCTAGGACATTGGATTTTTTTACACATTCAAGGAATGTGGGCTTCACAAGCTGAGTTGACATTTAATTGCCCACTCCTAATTGCCCTTGAGCAGGTGGTGGTGAGCAGCCTCCTTGAACTGTCATAGTCCTTGAGATATTGGTGTACCAACAATGCCGTTGGGGAAGATGTTTCAGGATTTTGAACCAGCAACAGTGAAAGAATAGCGATATATTTTTCAAGTTGGGATCGTGCATGGCTTGGAGGGCAACATGTAGGTAGTGGTGTCCCCATGCTTTTCCTTAATGTGTCCTAACAGATGAAAGTCATGGGGTTGGAAGGTGCTGTCTGTGGAGTCTCTCAGTGAGTGAGTTGTTTGCAGTGCATCTTGCCAATGGTACAGTAACCACTGTTCCTGTGTATTAGTGGTAAATGGAACGGGGTGCTTGCCCAAATGCTGGAGTAGCTCAACGGGGACTGGAGGCATCTCTGAAGAGAAGGAATGGGTGACATTTCGGGTCTTCTTCAGACTTCTACTCCAGCATTTTGTGTCTACCTTCGATTTAAACCAGAATTTAGTTCTTTCCTACACATGTCGTACTATGCACCTATTCCAATATTCTGAATGGTATTGAGCTTCTTGAGTGTTGTGGAAGCTGCACTTACCCAGGCAAGTGGTAAGTATTCCATCACACTCCTGACGTGAGCCTTGTAGATGGACAGGCTTTTGGGGAGTTAGCGAGTGAGTTATTGCAGCAGAATTCCTAGCCTCTACACTTGTATCACATTGTGTATATGGCCACTCCAGTTCAATTTTTGGTAAATGGAAATCCCCAGGATATTGATTTTGCGGGATTCAGTGATGGTAATGCCATTGAATATCAGAGTATTATCTGGATTTTCTCCTGTTGGATATCGGCATTACCTCAACTGGAGTGGCACAAACGTTACGTACCACCTTCAGCCCAGGCCAAGATACTTTCCAGGCTTGCTACATTTGGACGTGGACTGCTTCATTATCTGAGGAATCACGTGGTCCTGAATATTATGCGGTCATCAATAAACATCCCTACTTCTGACTTTGCAAATAAAGGAAGGTCATTGGTGAAGTTGGTCATTCCAAGAACATGACACTGGAGTTTTGCTCTTCTGTCCATGTTTGGACCAAGGCTGTAAAGAGGTCAGGAGCTGAGTGACTTTGGAGGAACCCAAACTGTTCTGTGAGCAGGTTGCTCCTAAGCAAGTGTCATTTGATAACACTCAATTATTCCTTGCATCACTCTGCTGATGATCGAGAGTTGGCTAATGGAGTGGTAACTGTTTGGGATGCATTTGTCCTGCTTTTTAAGGATATCCCTGGTAAATTCTCCACATTATCGAATCGATGCCAGTGTTCTAGTACTGCAATCAGGATCAGTTCCTACAGACAAAATGTGTAGGAAGGAATTTGCAGATGCTGGTTTCAACTGAAGATAGACACAAAAAGCTGGAGTCATTCAACGGGACAGGCAGCATCTCTGGAGAGAAGGAATGGATGACGTTTCGGGTTGAGACCCTTCATCAGACTGAAAGCCATGGGAAAGGGGAACGAGAGATAAAGACGATGATGTAGAGAGATATAGAACAATGAATGAAAGATATGTAAAAAAGTTATCACTCTATCACTCCCCCACCCAAGTCGCACCAGCTTCTTTCTCATCTAACAAACAGCTAACAACTGGCCTGTTTCCTTTATCATTGTTACTTTTTTGTATATTGCCAAGACAATGGGACTTTGTGGCCGAGTTAAGACTTTACCATTTTTCTAAAATTTCAGGTTTGTAAGGTACAGGATGGTGCATAAAACGTGGTGAAGATTGTGTACTGATTCAGTGTGATCTCCTGTCTTCAACTTATACTTGGTATGGTTGTGCCTAATGTATTGAAGGATTGTCACTGAGATGTAGGCAAAAAATAAAAATAATCATAGTATACTGGGCGGCACGGACATGGAGGGCCGAAAAGGCCTGTTTCCGGCTGTATATATATGATATGATGATTTGGGTACACGTGACAATAAAACATAATTGAACCATTGATCATATCCAAATGGCGCAGTGGGCTCAGAGGGCCGAATTGCCACCCCAAGTAGTTTGTTCGTTTCTTACATGATGGTTGGGTATAGGAATGCCACAGTGAATCGTGGAACAACATTAACGTCTTGCAACCAGTGGAGAGAAAAATAAAATTAACGGTTTTAAACAATTTGATCAGAATTTACGTCGAAGTATGCATCCAGATTGGTGGCAGAGTGGGAGAAAGCGGGGGTCGTTCATATTCACCAGCACAGTTCGCATTCGAAAGGTCATCGACCCGATAGGATCGTTTCGTTGAATAGATGGTGACACGAGGAATCGTAGATCCTGGAATCTTGAGTCACGCACACAAAGTGCTGGAATAACTCAGCAGGTCTGGGGCACATAGACGTTTCGGGTCGGCCCCCTTCGTCTATCTTTATAAACAAGATGTAAAGGTGCTGGAGTAACTCAGCAGCATTTGCGCAAGCGCAGTGAGGCAGCCGGCCGGTCGGACCAGCGCATGCGCGCCAGTGGCGGCGAGGGAACGCCATCTTAAGTCGCGCTGTTTTTGAGAGTGAGCGACTATGGCGGAGGACAGCGGGATGGCAGTCCCTGCCGTTGAGGAAGGTCAGCGGATGATTACCGAACTCAGGGTGGTGGATTTAAAAGCAGAGCTGAAGAGAAGAAGCCTTGATACCAGTGGCAACAAAAGCGTTCTGATTGAACGGCTGCGGCAGGTGAGGGGCTGAGGTCGCAAGGTCAAGGAGAGGACCAAAACGAGTGGGAATGGATAGAGGCTACGGGCGACATGGGGGCTGATGAGGGGTGCGGGGTGGCACAGGAGCTGGTGGAGGGGTGGGGTGGGTGCTGGTGGGAGAGGGTGAGTAGGAAGTGCAGAACATGGAACAGCGCGGCGGGAACAGGCCCTCCAGCCAACAATGTCCATGCCAAACATGATGCCAACGTAAACTGATCTTTGATCCAAATCCCTCCATTTCCTCTATATCAATGTGCCTATCTAAAAGCCTCTTACACGATTGCGTCTAACTCCACCACCAGCCCTAATAGCTTGTTCCAGGGTACAATGGATTAACATAAAATGAGTAAGTCAGCGGGTCAAACAGCATCTCTGGAGAAAATGGATAGATGATGTTCCGGGTCAGGACCCCTCTGGTATAAAGCAGCAACTGCGATTCCTTCTTGTAGCAATAATGGATAGTAATGCATTAGGAAATGATTATAATATTAGAGCAGAGTAAGAAAGACTGAACAGAGATGGATGGGCTATGCTGGAAGTCTACTCTTCGATCTTGAACATATGTCAGGTGAGGAACAAAACGGGCAGATCATTATTATCATGTGTTTGACCCATATCCCTCTCAACCTTTCTTGTCAGTGTACCTGTAAGCAGTGAGATAGGTTCTTGCAAACCATGTAGCGGTTTGGTAAAACTGAATTACTTTCTAGACCAATGTTGCTGGAGTTATGAATGCGCCAAGGCAGGATTTCCTGGACTGAAGCCTTTTAGTGAATAAAATAGGATTTCATGACAATTCAGTCATCACCATTGCTAATATGTCTTCCTGGGTCTGTTCAATTTAATTCCCCACTTGCAGCTGTGAAATTTGTTTCTTACTCTGATGATCCAGATGAATAATAATTAGTAACATAATTAGTATTTCCCCTCATTCAATGTAGTGTATCACCTTGTGCTTTGTTTGTATAATCTTATAATCTCATCTGCTTAGCATATGATTATTTCTCCATTCATTGTCCTCTTGAAGTTGTTGACATATTTACAACATTTCAAAGAATGTATAATATGCAAGGTCTAAAATTATGCAAATCCAACTGTGTGCAGTTTTGGTCTCCAAATTTAAGGAAGGACATTCTTGCTATTGAGGGAGTGCAGCGTAGGTTCACTAGGTTAATTCCCGGAATGGCAGGACTGTCGTATGTTGAAAGACTGGAGCGACTGGGCTTGTATACACTGGAATTTAGACGGATGAGGGGATCTCATGTGTCTTGTGTGCCGGACCCTGACGTGAGAGGACGCTGGCGCTATTTGTTCGCCGCTTCTCCGTCTGGATAAATCTTTTGTTTGTTTGTTTTTATGTCTTGTTTGCTCTGTAAAGCGTCTTTGAGTTTCTTGAAAAGCGCTATATAAATTAAATGTATTATTATTATTATTATCTTATTGAAACATACAAGATTATTAAGGGATTGGACACTCTAGAGGCAGGAAACATGTTCCCAATATTAGGGGAGTCCAGAACCATGGGCCACAGTTTAAGAATAAGGGGTAGGCCATTTAGAACGGAGATGAGGAAAGACCTTTTCACTCAGAGAGTTGTAAATCTGTGGAATTCTCTGCCTCAGAAGGTAGTGGAGGCCAATTCTTTGTGTGCTTTCAAGAGTTAGAGCTCTTAATGATAGTGGAGTCAGGGGGCATGGGGAGAGGGCAGGAACGGGGTACTGATTGTGGATGATCAGTCATGATTACATTAAATGGCGGTGCTGGCTCGAAGGGCCGAATGGCCTACTCCTGCACCTATTGTCAGGCCATTACACAAAAAAGATCAGCTTTCCCAATACTATGAGGAATTTTCATGAGGAATAACATGCATATTTTCAGTTGGAATAGCAAACAGCACTCATCCACTGATCTATCGATACCAACCTCATCTATTGAATTGAATAAGTTTATTGGCCAAGTATGTACACATACAAGTATGGTATGGCCTTGGTGCTCCACTCGCAAGTAACAACACGAACAAACAGTAAACAATTAAAAATAAAGCATAACCATTAAAACATTAAGAATAAAATATTATAGATTAAACATGTGAATGAAATAAACCAGAGTTAAAAGAGGTTACAGACTGTTGGTTATTGAGTAGAGCTACTACCCGTGGAAAAAAAAGCTGCTTTTATGTCTGGCTATGGTGGCTTTGACAGTCCAGTCACCTTCTAGAGGGAAGTGCTTCACCAAGAGTTTGTGGCCAGGATGAGAGGGGTCAGAGATGATCTTGCCTACTCGCTTCCTGGCCCTTGCAGTGTACAGTTCGTCAATGGGGGGAAGGTTGCAGCCAACAACATTCTCAGCTGATCAAACGTTTCGATGTAGCCTCCAGATGTCGTGCTTGGTGGCGGAGCTAAACCAGACCATGATGGAGAAGGTGAGGACAGACACTACAATGGCAGTATAGAATTGGACCATCATTTGTGTTTCCTCAGCTGCCGCAGGAAGTACATCCTCTGTTGGTCTATTTTGAGTGTGGAGTCGATGGTGGCCCCCCATTTAAGGTACTTGGAGATGATGGTTCCAAGGAACTTAAATGACTCCACAGATGTGACTGTGGTGTTGTTGATGGTGAGTGGGGGGATGGGAGGGGGAGCTTTCCTAAAGTCTACTATCAATTCCACTGGCCTAAGTGCATTGAGCTCCAGGTTGTTACGAAGGCACCAGGATGCCAGGTGTGTCACTTCCTGTCTAGGCAGACTCAGTCCAATAAGGGTCGTGTCATCCGCAAATTTGAGAAGCTTGACAGGGAAGTCTCTGGAGGTGCAGTTGTTGGTGTAGAGAGAGTAAAGCAGAGGGGAGAGTGCGCAACCCTGCGGTGCTCCTATGGTGAGGGTCTGTGGGTCTGTGGGTCAGAGATGTGCTTTCCGAGCCTCGCATGCTATTTCCTGTCTGTCAGGAAGTTGATGATCGACTGATAGAGGGGTTCAGGCACAGTCAACTGGGAGAGTTTGTAGTGTAGTAGCTCTGGCACAATGGTGTTAAATGCTGAACTAAAATCAACAAAACGAGATCCTTGCATTGCTCCCCTAGGTGCTGGAGGATGAAGTGCAGGCCTAGGTTGACTGCGTCATCCACCGATCTTTTGGCCCAGTATGCAAACTGCAGAGTGTCCAGCAGGGGGTTTATGATATTTTTCAGCTGGGCCAGCACAAGTCTTTCCAAGGTCTTCATGACTACAGAGGTCAGTGCGACAGGCCTGTAGTCATTAAGACCAGTGATCCATGTCTTATTGGGTGCAGAGACAATAGTGGAGACTTTGAAGCAGACAGGGACAGTACAGGTTTACAGGGAATGGTTGAAAATGTCTGTGTCAAGTCAAGTCAAGTCAATTTATTTGTATAGCACATTTAAAAACAACCCACGTTGACCAAAGTGCTGCACATCTGACTAGGAAAAAAAGAAACATACAGTGGCAGGCAGCCAAACACAACGGCGCGGCCATCTTGAACAAAATGTTAATTCAATCACCCACAGTCCAACAATAAAAGCACTAAACAGGCACCCAAATTGCACAGAGCTTGAGGGTAGAGGGGGAAACATTGTCCGGTCCTGGAGATTTCCGGCTTTTCTGTCTTCTGAATAGCCTCTCCACCTCCTCAATTTCTATTGTTGGAGATAGAGAAGTGGCCATACTGACGTTGGGCAGCAAAGAAGGTGTGGGTACTGGACGAGGGCCCAGTCTTTGCAGACTGCAGTCAGACTAAGTGGGTGCGAAGTGGTGATTGCAGATGGGGTGGAGGGGGAAGGGGCCATCCTTTGCAGGCTGGAGTCAGGCTGTGAGTAGGTGTGATGTGGTGATTGGGGAGGTGTGGGTGGGGTAGGGTCCAGTCTTTGCACACCTAGACTTTCCAGTCTAGGTGTGAAGTGGTGATTGGGGAGCGAGAACCAGGGTTATGTTTCTGTTTATCTACTGTATCCGTTCAAGATGTGGACTCGTACATCGGCAAGACCAAACGTATACTAGGCGATCGTTTCGCTGAACACCTTCGCTCACACCCCATAACCTACCTGATCTCCCGGTTGTTAAATTAATTATCCTTCCCATTCCCACACAGATCCTTCTGTCCTAGGTCTCCTCCATTGTCAGAGTGAGGCTAAACGCAAATTGGAGGAACAGCATCTCATATTTTGCTCGGGCTGCTTACAGCCCAGTGGTATGAATATTGATTTCTCTCATTTCAGGTAGCCCCGGCATCCTCTCGCTATCCCTCCCCCACCCAAGTCACACTAGCTTCTCATTTTCATCTAACAATGGCCTGTTTCCTTTATCATCATTACTCATTACTTTTTTGCATATATTTTATTCATTGTTCTTTATCTCTCTACATTATCGTCTAGATATCTCGTTTCTCTTATGTCTAACCAGTCTTAAGAAGGGTCTCAACCCGAAAATTCACCCATTCCTTCTCTCCAGAGATGCTGCCTGTCCCACTGAGTTACTCCAGCTTTTTTTGTCTATCTTAGGTTTAAATCAGCATCTGCAGTTCCTTCCTACACAACACTACCACTCTTGTTTTCTACTCATTACCAAATTTTCCTGCAGTTTATGTAACTTTTAATGCCATGAGTACTATATTAACCAATTGATTATGTGATGTTCTTTCAAGTGTTTGGGCAAGACATTTTGTTAAGGGCTCTTGCAAGTAGCCACCAAATGTTGACTTTATAAGTTATATAGCTGAACAATGAAGACAAGTTTTGAAAGTCGTGAGTGCTCCATCACCCTTGTTACTGCCATTGCTATCAAGCTATTTGGTTAAAATGGAGGGATGAAAAGTACATTTGAAGTTAAGGAGAAAATGTTACAATTATTGGATATTATAAACTGAAGAGGAAATATTATGGGGTGTGGATAGCATCCCAATTTTCCAGTTCTCATTCAGCTTCAGGCATTTTGTTGGAAAACTAAAATAAACATTAAAAAGGTACAATTTTTGAAAAAGAACTGAGTAAAAATGGAGCTTTCAAGCTGATATTTGCGTAGGAATTGAGTTATTTGGAAAAATACAGTTTAAGCAAGGGCAGGCAGCGTGTCTTAACAGGAAGGTCATGTCATACTAACAATTAAGCATTTCAAGATTTTTTGGATTTGATGGATTTTGGCAAGATGTTTGATGAGATCCATGAGGCACAATGATCAGAAGAGTAAAAATCCATGGGATACCCGAGGACATAGTCATTGGTTCCAGAGTTAATTTGTTCGTTGAAAGCAAAAAGGTAATGATTTATGTGAGTCTTTGCAACTGGCTGTGCAATAGTCTGCAGAACTTGATGTTTGCTCCTTTACTGTTCATGCTATATGTCAGTTTAGATTTGAATGAAGGAGCAGTGTTTCAGTTGCAACAGCTTGCTGAGACTTGCCTTTCTTGATTTGTAAGAAACATAGAAAAATAGAAAATAGGTGCAGGAGTAGGCCATTCGGCCCTTCGAGCCTGCACCGCCATTCAATATGATCATAGCTGATCATCCAGCTCAGTAACCTGTACCTGCCTTCTCTCCATACCCCCTGATCCCTTTAGCCACAAGGGCCACATCTAACTCCCTCTTAAATATAGCCAATGAACTGGCCTCAACTACCTTCTGTGGCAGAGAATTCCACAGACTCACCACTCTCTGTGTGAAGAAATGTTTTCTCATCTCGGTCCTAAAAGACTTCCCTCTTATCCTTAAGCTGTGACCCCTGGTTCTGGACTTCCCCAACATCGGGAACAATCTTCCCGCATCTAGCCTCTCTAACCCCTTAAGAATTTTATATGTTTCAATAAGAACCAAGAACAGAGAACCTTTACACCCACAGTTTGTTAACAGCATTGCAAACTGATTAACATTCATTTGGAGTTTTGCATACAGTTTTAATCACACTATAGGAAATGTAATAATATAAGTGAAGGTGCAGAGGAGATTTGTGAATGTCATCACGGCAGAAGAATTTCAATTGATGGATAAGGCTGGATCTATTTTCTTTACAGAAAATGAGTATAAGGGAAATGTTAATAAAAGGCAAAGAAGGACTTGTTTGCCTTACTCGTGGTCAGTAACAAAGAGACAAATTGCAGGTAATTAATGGAGGATTAGAAAGGAATTCTCTATATTTTGTTCTACCCAGCGAGTTGAGGGATTCTGGAAGTCAGCTGCCTGAAGGTGTTGGAGACAAACATGTTTATGAAGTATTGGTTCAAGACTTAATGTACTCAGCCTGGAGATGGAAATGGAAATAGACTAAATAACTTGATAAGCATGGATATGATGGGTGATTCCATTGCTCCATTTGTTCCATATTTCTGATATTTTATAATTTTCTGAATGAAACTCAGTTTGCCTTAAATAAAAACCCAAATCTATTTTTTTCCAAAACTCAATTCATTTCAGTCTCAGAACATTTTCCAACACTGGTCATTACTAATTTTGTTAATTTTTATCTTAACTACTTAATGCATTATTCAGGTTTCTTCTTAACCCTCAATTCCTTTTTTCGTTTAAAAAATTTGTTCGGCTAATTTTACTTCCTGTGACAAATTTAAGAATGTACCTATAATCATTATGAATTGTAGCTAACTATTATTGGTACCACAATACATTTTTGACTTCTTTCTTTAGGTAATAAAAGATGAAGGAGGAAACCCTGATGAAATTTCAATCACTCCAGACATCCCAAACAGAATATCAAAGAGGATTGGTAAAGGTACGTAAAACAAACTTCTCTGGTTTAGATGGTAAAGTTTTTACTTTGTTCACATGTTGAATTGAAACTGGGATGATACATTTGAGCTAAGCTATCTGGCAGCAGTCACCAAATAGTACACTACCCAGTCCCAATTAGTGACATTTTATCTTGGAAAATAAAAATACAATGTCCATTTGCCTTTGTCTACTAGGGCACAGAATTGAGGATGGTGAGACTGAAGACTCTGCAGAAGAGGATTTTGCTGGAAAGCAGGTGAATTATTTTATAGCATTGAATGGTTTATATAGGAAAGTCGTGATAGGATACAAGTGGGAATAGAGTAGAAAGTAGCACGGACAGGGTGGGCCAAAGGGCTCTGAGTACATTGACAGTTGTAGGAGCAGGAGTAGGCCTCATGACCCTACAGACCTGCTTTGCCAATCAACAGGCCGAGCTGATTATAGCCTCGTCTCTGAATTCCCACCAGTTCGTGGTATGCTTCAACTGTAGTTTATCAAGAATCTTTCGACCTCTGATATTTTCAAATTTTACTGATTGAGCTATTGGGTGGAATCTGAAATAAACAAGCTGTTTACAATGGAAAGTGAAATAAGCACCTGTGCTCTCCCATCTGGCAAAAGTAGTAATTCCACGAATGACATACTTCTAAGATTATCTGAACAAGTGGGTTTGCTTTTGATTTACTCTTTCTTACTCGGAAGAGATTTACTAGTCACTGACATTTTTTCTTATCTTCCATGGCAACTGGTACCCCCTGCTGTATATTTGTTTTTGCATAACAAAGGTTTCTTTGGGAACTAACCTCTTTTGTTAATTAAATAGGCAAGTTTTAGCTTTGAGGCCTGGCTTAATGAGCAGATTTCTGAGCTTTGAAGATGGGAGATGAGGAAGATGTATGATGCTGCTAAGAACTCTTTCAGCACAAATGTCTTTGCTGTGCAGAAGGCCTTGCTATGACCCACACTCTGGAACTGTGCAGTTATAATCTAGTTGCAGACCCAGGTAGAAAGTCTGTCCCACTGAATAGATGAAAATATGGCAGATGAAATACTTTGCACGGAGCTGTGGCCTGATCTGAGTATTTCCAGCAATTTCTGTTTTAAACTTCCTATTGTGTACTTTTAAATTTCTCCTGTTCTTCAACATTTTTCTGATTTCAACTATGACCAGTTTTGTAATTAACATATGCCATTCATTGATTCTCTTTTTCTGGGCTATTTCTGTAAAATATTTTTATCAAGGTTAACCAACGATTTAGTCAAAGAGATTGGTTTGGAGGGAACTGTGATCATGGCTGATCATTCACAACCAGTACCCCTTTCCTGCCCTCTCCCCATACCCCCTGACTGCGCTATCATTAAGAGCTCTATCTGACTCTTGAAAGCATCCAGAGAATTGGCCTCCACTGCCTTCTGAGGCAGAGAATTCCACAGATTTGCAACTCTGAGTGAAAAAGTTTTTCCTCATCTCCGCTCTAAATGGCCTACCCCTTATTCTTAAACTGTGGCCCCTGGTTCTGGACTTCCCCCAACATCGGGAACATGTTTCCTGCCTCTAGCGTGTCAGATCCCTTAATAATCTTATGTTCAATAAGATCCCTTCTCGTCCGTCTAAATTACAGTGTATATTCCAGCATTTGAGAATATAGTTAGCTTATTTTTCTTTGTCACAGGAGGATATTGAAGCTTTTGTTGACCAAGTTCATGATATCGAAGCAATGAATGTGTCTGAAATGGAGTACGCTGATGGTGGAGAGACGGAAGCTGTTCTAGACAAAGCCATTGGATGTATTTCGGACTTCACGTCAGTTGATAAAGTAAGGAGATAGTAAATGGCTTGTGATAACTGCTGTGAAGAGAGAAATGGTGGGGTGGTGAGGAGAGAGGAATGGGAGAGAAGGAGCTGCTAATGCACTCCTCCTCCTAAACAATGCACTCCTTCTTGCTTTCTGTACAAGGACTTCAAAAGCATTTACACAATAGTACTGACTCCTCTCATTTCATCAGCTGCGATATTCCCTGAGGTACGAAAAAAGCAAAATTTTTAAAAAGTACTTTGTTCCTTTAAATTTTTGAGCTGTCTGCCTCCCTTCTCTGCTGAAGGACTTGGACAGGTTGGGAGGGAGGTGGCAAATGGAATATAGTGTAGCAAAGTGTGGTGTCATGCATTTTGGTAGTAGGAATAAAGGCGTAGACTATTTTCTAAACGGGGAGAGAATCCAGAAATCGGAGGTGCAGTGCTGGTGCAGGACTCCAAAAATTAATCTGCGAGTCAAATCGGTAGTAAAGAAAGCAAACTCGATTCTAGCATTTATTTCGAGAGGGCTTATATACAAAAACAGGGATTTAATGCTCAGGCTCTTTAAGGTGCTGATAAGGCTGCATTTGGAATATTGTGAGCAATTTTAGGCACCATATCTGAGGAAGGATATGCTGGCTCTGGAAAGGGTCTGGAGGAGGTTTATAAGAATGATCCCAGGATCATTGGATGTAGGTTAACCTATGATGAGCGTTTGTCGGCACTGGGCCTGTACTCGCTGGAGTTTAGAAAATTAAGGGGGGACCTCATTGAAAGGTCCAAAATAGTGAAAGGCTTGGATAGAGTGGATGTGGAGAGGATGTTTCCACTAGTGGGAGAGTCTAGGACTATAGGTCATCACCTCAGAATTAAAGGACATTCTTTTAGGAAGGAGATGAGGAGAAATTTCTTTAGTCTGAGGGTGGTGAATCTGTGGAATTCTTTGCCACAGACGGCTGTTGAGGCTGTGAGTGGATATTTTTAAGGTAGAGATAGATAGATTCTTGATTAGTACAGGTGTTGGAGGTTATGGGAAGGCAGGAGAATGGGGTTAGGAGGGAGATAGATCAGTCATGATTGAATAGTGGAGTAGACTTGATAGGCCAAAATGGCCTAATTCTACTCCTATCACTTATGACCCTTAAAAGCTATAATATATAGATTGAGATCTAATTGAAGTATTTGCTAATTTTTAATAAATCTCACGATAACTGCCTTGAGGTCTGTATTCCTTGCAATGACTTCAGGCATGACACAAATCTTTGATTCTATTTTTTGATTAAGGAAATAAATTAAGCCAGGATTTGTATTGTAAATTGTTTGCATGTTCTTCTATTAATTTGAATATTTTCTGTTTGAGGAACCAAAAGAGACAACAGAATATCTTGCAGAGGGAGAACCAAAGCAAGTTAATGAAGTAAGATTACATTTCATTCCATAATTTTGAGTTGTGCCATAGAAATTAAATGCATTTTCCAAATTGAATGTACAGTAAAACTCCAATCAACTGGTATTCTTGGATGATCAGATCTTTTGGGCTGAAAGATACTGCTATTAATACTGAAATATAATTCAGGCATTTTTTTAACCTGTTTCACAGTAAAACAATAACGTTTCCAGTACACCTGGAAACCTCTGGTGGTATAATACCTGGATATAAAATAGCGGAGGTGCCTGTGACCATAAGGCAAAGATTCAATTCAGGAGTAAGACATTCAGAATGGCTACAAGGAACAGTTAAAACTCCGGTAATCTGGCATGCTTGGAACTTTGGTGCCGGAGTGGTTGATTGATCCAGACCATTGGATGTTAGTCATATTAATATCCCACACTTTATACACACCTTTTTAGATGTTAGACACTTGTTCTTTTCCTACGGGTAGAGAATTCTAAAGCTATAAGGCAAAGACCACTCACTCTCTTAGGTGAAAGGGGGGGGGATATTTAAGAGGAACTTAAGGGGAACCTTTTTACTCGGGGAAAACCATATCTGGAATGAGCTGCCAGAAGGAGCTACAGAAATGGATACAATTACGACTTTTAAAAGATACTAGACCAAGTGGACCTGTTGGGTCCAAACCTCTCCTGCATTGGTGCAGCATCCTTCCCCCCCCCCTGCCCCCTCTCTCTCTCCCCCCCTCTCCTCCTCTCCCTCTTCCCCCTCACCCCTACCCCACATCCCCCCCATCCCCTCCCTCGGCCCAACCGTCAACCCGTTGCTGGGCGGGGAGTGCGGGCAAGGGGGGGTAGGGAAAAAACAGTATCCTCGGCCCCGTTTCTCCTGCGGGCCGGGCGTGGAGCCGAAGCATCTCCTGCAGAGGCATGGACCCATTGGCCGGGCGGGGAGTGTCTCCGGGGCCGTAGGTGGGCGAGAGTGGGCAGTGAGAAGGCACGGACCTCGGCCCCATTTCTCCTGCGGGCCGGACGTGGAGCCAAAGCCTCTCCTGCATTTCTGCTGCGATCGGCGGGACGGCCATCTTGTGGATCCTCTGCTGCGTGCTTTACCACGGGAGAACGGTCAGGCACGGGGCATGCCGAGACAGGTGCCGGTCCTCTCGCTGGTCCTCCCGGGGGGGGGGGGGGGGGGCATTTATTAAAGTTTATTAGGTAAATTGTTTTTTTAAAGTAACAGAAGTGGGTTTATTCAGACCACGGGGGAATGATGAGTAGGGTGGGCCTAAAATTGTCATGCTGTCGTGTGCCATTTTGGCTGTGTAGAGGGCATGGTACACACATAAACATAGACACAATCAAATGGAGTTTTCATAATATACCAGATCAAGTGGACCCGTTGGGCCCATTCCTCGTAGAAGGGGGACAGAGAATGGGAGAGGTTGCCACTCACCTCAGCCCCATGGTGCCAGCGCTGCAGCCAGAGCGAGCCGTGGACCCAAAGCTTCTGTATTGGTATAGAACTTGCCCACTCCATCCCCCCCTAACCCACTCCCTCCCCTACACCCCATCCACTCCCCCCACCCCATTCCTCCCCACCCCTACTCCCTCCCTCCACACCCCCTCCCCTCACCCACTCCTCTCCCCATCCCCCCTCCCCCACTTCCTCCCCTCCAGTGCCACCCTTTCCCCCCACTCTCCCTCCAGTGCCCCCCTCCCCCACCGCACCCCACCCCCCACTAGACCAAATGGACCCGTTGGGCCCAAACCTCTCTTGCATTGGTGCAACACCCTCTCCTCCCTCCACCCCTCCCCCGATTCTGCCATCCCCACCCCTACCCACCCAATCCCCTTCACTGCCTCCACCCCCACTCCTCCACCCCATCCCCTCTCAACATAAACGGGCCTACCGATCCGTGGAATCGTTTGCGGCGAAAGCCACCTTCCTGTGCGTGTAGCGCTTATGGGCGGCGAGCGGCCCTCCTGTTAGACCGTGGCCATGGGCTGGCAAGCACTGACATCGTCCCCGTTTCTCCTGCGGAGCAAAAGCGTGTCCTGCAGCTCGGCTGCAATCTGCGGCGGGAAACAGTGGCGACGGCATGGACCTGTTGGCGGGTGGGGAGTGTGTCCCGCGGCCGTGGGTGGGCGAGAGTGGACAGGGAGAAGGCACTGACCTCGGCCCTATTTCTCCTGCGGGTCCGGGGGCGTGAAAGGTGATGCCTCTCCTGCAGCTCGGCGGGGAGCGGCGGGCGATGGCCATCTTGTTGGACCCTGTGCTGTCGCCTCGGCCACACACTGCATTGTGGGAGGCAGATCATGCGCGGGTCATGCCGGGATGGGTGCCGGTCCTCCTGCGGGGTGGGGGGGGGGAGGAGCGCATTTATTAAAGTTTATAATGTAAATTGTTTTGTAAAATTAAGTAAAGTGGGCCTACACCATGCACGGGGGAATAGTGAGTAAGATGGGTATAAAATTGTGGTGCTATCATGTACCGTTTTGGATGAGTAACGCCCCAAACTATTTTCGACCACAAACGACCCCAGAGTTTTAGTAATATACTAGACCAAGTGGACCCGTTGGGCCCAAACCTCTCCTGCATTGGTGCAGCACCCTGTCCTCCTCCTTTCGCCTCAACCCCCCCCCCCCCCCCCCGTCTTCTCTCCCCTTTCCCCCTCCCCCTCCCCTCCTTTTAAACTTAAAAATGTGAATAACTTAAAAAATATAACACCGATTTCAATAAAGCTACTTGCATTATCACTAAAGTGACAATGGTGAGTAAGGTGGGCCTAAAATTGTCACGCTATTGCGTACCATTTTGGCTGAAGTTCAGCCACAAACAAGATAACAAACGAGAGTTTTAGTATATAGATATATATAGATAGATATATTGATATAGATAGATAGATTTGAACAGATATATGGATAGAAAAGGTTTCGCGGCAAATGGGCCAAATTCTGACTTTGGCAGCATGAAAAAGGTGAGCCAAAGAACCTGTTTTCCTGCTTTATTGTTGTATGACTCTTACATAATATAACTTTCCGTTGACCCCGGTAATTTATAGGATGTGCAGGAAATGGGAGTGTAGGATCCGGGGTCCCATTGAATTGAAAGGGATGCAAGGGACATCACCCAGTGAGCCAGGCAATGAATAATTGGGTGTCCACATAGTCGGATAGTGGATCATCAGTATCACTGTTTTTCCCCATCAGCAGAGATAGCTTCTCTGTATTGATTTAATTACTTCCATCAGATCAGCTCTCCATTTCCATTCTCTTGAGTAGAAGCCAAGCTCATGAAATCGATGCTCTTAACCCTTGAATCACAGTATTGACAAGTTCTAAAGCTATCATTTTCTTGCCAAGATTCAATGGCCACGGCTGATGGGATCCAATCAAGCTGGAAATAACTGCAAATTTATCATCTTTTGCAATGCATCATCTTTGAAATTATTGTTGAAATGTTGACTTGGAATAAAAGACAATGCTTGCAATCTTGATGTGATTTTTTATATTGGTCCTAATGTAAGACCTATGTTATTGAGGAATTGGGAGATCATCTTTGGGGATGTTCTGAATATAGGGAAGACTGTGAAAGTAAAATCATAGATTGTAAGAGTCTTGAACGTCAGGGTTCTGAACTCGTATATTTAGAGATGTGCACAATTTGAATATCCATTTGCGTTTCATCTGCCGGGGCAGTCAATATGAAAATAGAAAAAATATATCTTCAACTGAGTTCTATAGATTTTGAAGTTTATTCCCACATTGGTATATGGCGAGCCATCAACTTCTAATTTATTTTCCTTGAATTGTTACATTTTCAATGGCTGGTTTTAAAATGGGAAGAACTGCTGTGGGTGTCATGATATGGGTGCCACAGAGAGTGCTGCGATTTCTAATATTATTGCATTTTTTTCCTTTTAGGAAATTGAAGCAATACTGGAAGAACCAGGTACTGTTGAAGATCAACTTATAGTCAAAACACTTAGGCTCTTTCATCCCTCTCTCCCTGGTAGTAACTCCCCTCATTTTTCTCAGAAAATGCCCAAACATGGAAGCATTTTGTGGCAATGATTATTGGACAACAGCACAGCTACAGGAAGAATGGAAAACTGAGGCGAAAACTGTCCACTTACTTTGTTTTAGCTGACTTGGTCAATTTAATACTGAAAGATGATGCAAACTTTGACAGAAAATAGGCTTGGAATGGTAGTGTTTTGACATTATCTGATGAAATGTTGACTTTTTGAATTATAAGTCTGAATCATCTGAAGTAAAATCTACTCTTGGCTTCTGAGCTAAGTTGTTATCGGTGGGAATGTTGCTATGAGAATCAATCTGTTCTGCACCGAGTCAAATGGAGGTTTTTTAGCAGGTCCATCCTTTGCCCAGTTCATTCGATGTCTGAAATCTGTGATCAATTGCTTAGTCATGTCACCATACCATGTTGATAGTGCATACAATCATAGAAATTTACAGCACACGATGTTGTTTAATTCATTATATTTAAAGTAAATGGAATAAAAAATACCTTTATATTCAGTTATTTTCAACCTGATGATAAATCTGAGATAACCTGGCTGGTGAGTTTATAGTTTTCTTTTCTTCATTTTAAAGGAGTTTATTCAAAGTTGTAATTTGCTGCATCTTTTTTAACTAAAGCAAGTATCTTGAAACTAAATTATTGAGAAGACAAATTAATAGTTTACACGGATAAAGAGCCAATTGATAGCACAGTTAAAGATTGGAGTAGTAGGACAGATGATTGTGTGTCTGTAGCGTGTAGAAGCTGAAAGTAACTAGTGAGAACATGATATTTACAGTAACTGCAACTCAACAGTGGCTGTGGCTCACAGTTGATTGCTGGAGCTTGAGATGCTGATATCAGTATAGAGAAACTTATTCGAAAAGGCAGTTACATTCCTTAGATTTAGCTATTATTGAGAGGCAGCAAATAATTAGGGTAATTGAACTCAAGTAGGGTAGAAATAATAAAATTATTGGTAAAGGTTCAGAGGAGGTAATGAAATTGATGAATTATTACAGTGATAAATATAGTACCTTCAACCACCTACTTTGCACTATCAAGCACCCTGATCCTACCTTACTACATTTTATTCTCTCTATATTCCTATCAACCAGCCCTCTCCAATTTTATCACTCATTTACAATCTAGGACAATTTACAGTAACCAATTACCTACCAACTTCATATTTTTGGAATCTCATTCTCGCTAATGTCTTCACAAAATTGCAGAGGGGGAGACCATTTAGTGTTGAGGAAAGAAACCACTGGTATGGTTAGACTAAAGATACATCTGTTGATTTGAACAAGTATTCCAAGTTGTACTTTTCAGAAATGCAGAAAAATTGTCAAATAAGTACCATTGTTTCTTGTATCTTCCCAAACAAATTAACTTAATAACTAGCCGATTATTCACAGGTGAGACAGTGGTACTTTGCATGAGAAAATACAATGATTTGAAATCGTATTGATGTCTTGTAATGAGACAAAATACTGGAGTTTTGTGCACAAATATATTAACCTGGGCTTCTAAGAAACAAAGAAAAGCAAAGTTGAAACTAATAAACCTTAAATAGTCCATTGTATTAAGGAGAAGTTTTAAGAACTAAAATGACATCTTTTGAATTCAATTTTAAGTTTAAAGAACTAGTATGTATCCGAGTCACAATTCCGGCATTTGATTTTTGTTAATAGGAAATGCTAATTTTGAGCTATGGTCCTAAGTATACTTTGATCATAAGTATACTAGTGAGAAAGTCATATGCTGACAGTACTTTTTATGTTCCCTCAGTTTTCCAATCTGCCAATGGGTAGGGGAGTATACTAACTCCTCATGTATTTTTGTTATATATGCTACAATTAAACCTTGTGCTATTTATTCCATTAATCCCATAGAAAAAGAGAATGTAGCTGAGAATTCGGGGGAGGCTTGTAGTTCAGTTCCTACAGAGGAGAAGCCCCCTGAAGACCCTCGGGTATTGATGCAATATATGATTGATGTGGATGCCAGCTGTATGGAAAAGGAAGATAGAACCTTGCTTCAAGTGGAGGACAAAATTACGTTGGACGAGGGTAGTGAAATGTATCCGGAAGGACCCAAGATGGAGACTGAATGTGCACAACCCAATGACGAACGGGTTGATGCTGAGAAGATGGACATGATTGAAGGTAAAATGGAATGCTACCAGCCGAAGCCTGAAGCAGAAGAGGGAGAGACTACGAGAACGGGAACGGAACCACTGCCAAGACCCGAGGGATATAAAACCAGTCCAAGGAGACCAGAAGACGAAGGTTCTAACAAAGCTGAAAAGAAAGAACCTTCGATTGTAGAGGGCAGTGATCAGAAGAGGTTTGTTGTTTCTTAGTTCAAGATCAGATTTTCAATCATGCTAAGATGATTCCAGTAAACTTGTGAATTGGCAAACCCACTGCTGGTAATTTTTGAACAGATTTTATTTTAATTTTAAAAACTCTTGCTAATCTCTTCCCTGAATCATTGGAGGCTGCATTTGTTTACTTTTTCCACTTTCCTCCATCCTGCAGAGTTTGTAAGTAGGGATTTGCTCTCTGTGTTCTTCGCTGGTGGTATCAAAGTGTAATTGAGGCAATTCTTGTACAGATCTATTTGTAGCTGGGTCCAAAACATCTTTGATGTTCATCTCTGCAAACATAATTATAAGTGTTCACAGTGACATGCAGCTAATGATAGCTGTAATTCTTGGGTAGGTATTGGAGAATTTATCTAGTTGGAAGTGATAATGTTTTCTTTTAAGAACATTTAAATGTATTTCTGAAAGTCTCATGAAATGCATCTTTGTGTCTTTAGCTCTGACGATGGAAAAAATATTAAGAATGTGGCAGGTGTAAAAGGTAAGTCATGTACTGCAGATATACACCGATCAGCCAAAACATTATGACCACTGACAGGTGAAGTGAATAACATTGATTATCTTGTTACAATGGCACCTGTCAAGGGGTGGAATATATTAGGCAGCAAGTGAACAGTCAGTTCTTCAAGTTGATGTGTTGGATGCAGGAGAAATGGGCAGGAGTAAAGACCCGAGTGAATTGTTATGGCCAGACGACTGGGTCAGAGCATCTCTGAAACGGCAAGGCTTGTGGGGTGATCCCAGTCAGTAGTGGCGAGTACCTACCGACTGGTCCGAGGACGGACAAAGCACAAACCGGCGACAGGGTGTTGGGCGCCCAAGGCTTTTCGATGCGCGAGGGCAACAAAGGCTATCCCGTTTGGTCCGAACCGACAGAAGGTCTACTGTGGCACAAGTCACAGAAAATTTTAATGGTGGTCACAGGAGGAATGGGTCATAATACACAGTGCATTGTACCCTGCTGCGTATGGGCTGCACACGGAGGACCAACAGCATATTAGGCAGGTGGTCATAATGTTTTGGCTCATTGGGACTTAATGTTTTGGCTGATCGGTGTAGATCATCCTTTACTTTTTGGATTTGTGGGAAAATAAAGGAAATGGTGAAACATTTTGCATGTTTTAGAAATTACAGTTTAGTTTTGTTGTAATCGGCCACTAATGCAAATCCAAATAATACAATCTCATCCGCGTTTTGGCTCAACAAGATGCGTGGAGGATGTTTCCCTGGCTCGGGAGCCTAGAGCTTGGAGTCCGTTTCCAAACGGGCCGGTCCATCTACAACTCAAAACAACGAGAAGTGCCTCAAACTCAAACATTGATCGAAATAAAGGACAGAACTTAGAACAACAGCATAGGACAGGCCCTCGGCCAACCATGTCTGCGCCGACCAGTCTAACTAACCCCGTCTATTATACATTTAAATTATTCGTGAGCTTACGCATCACTACATTTATGTAGTAACAAAGTGTGGAATCACTCCTCAGGCCAGGCAGCATCAGTGAGAAGAAACACTTAATGTTTCAAGCCAGTTATCATGAGAACATCCCTTTAACTTCATGATTACAAACTCTGGGATTCGAACAGTGAACTCCTCTATCTCTATACCGACTCTTAAAATGTTTAAAACCTTTGACTAAGCAGGTAGTGGGTTTTTTGCGTGGGGCGGTTGCATCATTGCTTCCATTTTTCCCCAATTCTGTGCCTGGGTGCTACGGGAGAAAGGCATTACATTTTGAAAATCAGTTATAATCTTAGATTGTTTTCATATCATATCATATATATACAGCCGGAAACAGGCCTTTTCGGCCCTCCAAGTCCGTGCCGCCCAGTGATCCCCGTACATTAACACTATCCTACACCCACTAGGGACAATTTTTACATTTACCCGCCAATTAACCTACATACCTGTACGTCTTTGGAGTCTTTCTTGCATTGTCAGTATAAAATCCCATGCCTACAGAAGTTGTTGAAGTTAAAGGAACCAGGCTACCTCTTGTGCCATATTAACCATGCAAATATGATTACACAAATGAAGTGAAGGTACAGTAAACCCTAATTTTAATGGACCCCTTTATAACAGATTTTGGTTATAGCGGACGGGCCTGCTGACGCCACCCTGGCTTGCAAAATGCACCAGTGACTTTTTCTTCACACACTGCATGGTCTAATTGACGCGGTTGTTGTGGCTCGTGTTGTAGCCCCCTGGAACAATGTTTTCTTCGGACCACTGACCGCGTGCTCGGTCACCATGAGCCTCCCTTCCCTCTCACCAGCTACTGCTTCATTCGGCCCCTTATTTCCCCCTCTAAACTTTCCACTGCCATCTCTTCCTCCTGTCGCTCTGTCCAATTGGCCTCTTTCCCCTCACCCCCTTCACCACTACTGCCTCCTTCTCCCCCAGAGTTCCTAACATACTCCACCTTGGAAGATGTCGGCAACTGCAGGGGGGAAGAAAGAGGAAGTGGCGGGGGGCAGACAAAGCGACGGGTGAGAGGGGAGGGAGCCCCACAGTCACCAAGTGCGTCCTGTCGGTGGCAGTGGACTGACGAAAGCGCTGCTGGCCAGGTTCTACAACGTGAGCCGCAACAACAGCCATGTCAACCGGTCAAGAGCTTGCAGACCAGCGGCATCGGTGCCTACTTTTAAGGTGAAACGACACAAAGTGCTGGAGTAGCTCACCAGACTGAATCAGTCTGAAGAAGGGTCCCATCATCATCTATTCATGTTCTCCAGCGATGCTGCCTGACCTGCAGTTACTCCAACACCTTGTGTCATCTCACCTTAAAAGTACACCTTTTGTGCATTAACCACCATCTACAGTTCTTTGTTTCAACTGCATTCAATGATAATATCTTACTCTGTTATAGCTGACAATCGGCTATAATTGACACTAATCCCCTCCCCCCCCCCCCCCCCTCACCTAAAGGCTGTTACATTGACAGTTTACTGTATGACTGAAGAGATAATTTTCTCCAATTATCTGTGTCTCGTCTTTGCTGTGCAGTTTTATAATTAATTAGACATATTTGCAATTCAGGTGAACCTGATTCCAGTAGATCCTCGGATGCTACGGGCAAGAACCTTTGGGTGAGTGGTCTGTCCTCCACTACCAGGGCAACCGAATTGAAGAATCTCTTCAGTAAATATGGCAAGGTAAGACCAGATAAAAAAATTTTTTTTACATCATTAGGATTGACAAAGTTGATGGGAATGGGGCTTGTAACAATATCTCACATTTTCAGGATGTCCCAAAGTGATTTACAGTGAATGGATTGATATTATTGTATGCAATTCTTCTTATCCTGCAGGCTATGTAGAAACCTTGACACAGCTGCTTGCTTACAACAAATGTATCTAAATATTGAAAATGTTGCATGTGAATATTATATGAAAACAAGTACCTTTTAACAAGCCAATAAATTGAATATTTCCAGGTGATTTGTGCAAAAGTCGTAACAGATGCTCGTAATCCTGGTGCTCGCTGCTATGGATTCATAACCATGTTAATACCCGAGAATGCAACAGAATGCATCTCATCCTTGAATCAGTCTGAACTAAATGGACAAACTATCACTGTAGAAATGGTGAGTTATCAATTTATCAATGGAAATTGTTAATCAAGCATGTTGAAAATAGTAATTTAACAACTATTCATACAACTATTTCAATTTGTGTGATACATTACTGGAGAGGCATGCTCCTGGTGTAATTATATGACATTTGTACTAAAACGCTTCATGCATCAATTTGATCCTGAAGAAAATGAGTGGAGAAAAAAAGTCTGAGAATTTACATATTGGCATTCGGCTAGGTAATTACATGCATGGCTCTCTATTCCCATATCTTAATTCCCTGTGCTTAATGTTGCGTGCTTCTATTATTGCAGTTATAGCCTCTGGAGTCAAGTTCCACATACATTTGGTGGTATTTACGTTGCAGCTTCTGCAATGTTCTTCAGTTCCAGTTTGCTTGCTTAAAGGCATCTAGTGGGTTTCGTGGTAATAGCTGCAAGAGACCAAATTATTTCATTAGCCCATTAGAGGGTCACAAGAGCTAATCTTATTTAGTAAGGGAGGGAAATGCTTCTCTTCTCAGCATGCGGAAGCCAGGATATTGAGAACTGTAAATCCTGGACAACTGGCCTATCTCAGTAGGAGGTTGTCTAATTAATGGATCATCCATGTCAGTGATCAATTGTGGAAATTCAAGGAATATGGTTGAAATAAATACTCGTGTTGGGGATACTCTATGTCAGTAGTAATTGGCAAGTCTGAAGAGGGGTCTCGACCCGAAACGTCACCCATTCCTTCTCTCCAGAGATGCTACCTGACCCTCTGAATTACTCCAGCATTTTGTGTCTACCTTCGATTTTAAACCAGCATCTCCAGTTTTTTTTCCTATGACTCTTTTCCAATCATTTTCATTTCAATTTGTGATTTAAACTTTTTTTTCTATAAAGTTAGAATTCATCAACGGAAATAAACATTAAGAATTTCAGCAGATGAAATGTAATTATAATGCACAAGAGTACAATGAGGTTCAATGATTGCTTTGTGGTTCATTATAAGGATTCTCAAAATAATTATTTCAACTTTCTTAAGAAATGGTAATAGTGGAAGCCAGATCCATCAGGTTTTGTCCAGGTGACAGTTGAACCTCACACGAATGAGTGAACATCTGGGGATTTTAAGAATATTAATAGAGAAAGCGTAAATGGGGTTCATGTAATATATGGAATTTGGGATTTTTTTGCCCTGATTATTGGATCATTCTAGGATCAGGTAATGAATGTGATGTACATGAAAAACTCAGTACAATACCACTTTAAAGTTTTAATATGTTGGTGTTCTTAGGCTAAAAACGAACCTAGCTCTAAGAAGCATACAGAGCAGAAAGGAGAAAATGTCGACAAGCTCTCCAAAGCAAATAGCCGAAGAAGTGGGAATTATGGAGATCATTCCAGAGATAAGTAAGCAGCTGTGATCAATATCTCTTTGGTGTCAGTCAAACATCTTCTGTTGCAGCAGTACAGCAACCCCATAGTTGAATAGAGGCAGTTTTTCTGTAAATTCTTTGCTCAGTCTGATTGTGAGAGAGTCCTCCTTTGCTCACATGTCCTGCCTTTTCTTATGTCTTTGTTTTCATCCATTGTGCAAATCCTGGGTTGCTTCTGTTTGTCAGTTATTAAGGTCTCCTCTCTCATTAGTTGCTAATTCCTGTAATACCATTCCTAAATCCTTGGTCATTCGCTTTTTTCCGTCTTGACGACTAAAAGAAATTGACATAAATGTAGAATGATCCTGCATACAAACATGCCATTTGATAGCCAGTCTAGGCCAATCATAATGCCTATCTATACTAATGAAATTTGCCTGCATTAATTCTATATCCCCCTTTTTGTCATGTTCATTCAAGTAACTGTCTAGATGCCTCTATGAAATATTGTTACTGTTCCTGCCTCCATCACCAAGTTTGGCAGCTCATTGCACATGCAAACTATTTGTGAAAAATCTGCTCCAGATCTATGTAAACCTCTTCCCTCTCATCTTAAACCTATTCCTTTTAGCATTAGACGTTCTTACCTTCGGGAAGATAGCCGGTGTCTGTTTCCCATCGATGTATCATAATTTTATATACATCTATCATGTCTTCCTTCACACCAGGGAAAACAAAAGACCCAGCCTATCCAATCTCACCTTGTAACTCAAGCCCTCCAATCTAGGCAACATAATGGTGAACATTGAATTCTTCTATTTCAGGTGACGCGTTTTCCCCCTCTGTTCCATTGTATCTGATTTATCCAAGCACTCTCACACTAGCCCTCCTTTCTGACTCATCCCTATACCCCTGTCAATTGGGTTCTTTGCCATATCCCATTAGACCATCACCGACACGATCTCCTCCACTGTTTCCGTCTATCCACCTTTCTTCCCTTACTTGGTTCCATTCTTTCTTTTTTATTAGATTCCAAAACCTGCAGCTGTTTTTATCTCCCAGTTTCTGTCCATCTCCACCCTTCCCTCCCCCAATTTCCTTCATCTGCCACTCAACCACTGCACCTGGATCCACCTATTGCTTGCCGGCTTTTATCTTTCAACCCTCTCATCTTAAAGCTATGCCTCTAGTCTTTGACATTTCCATCCTGAGAAACAGGTTCTGTCTGTCTACATTATCTGTGCTTCTATTAATTTTATATACTGCTGTCAGGTCTTCCCTCAGCCTCCGGCACACCAGCAAAATACAATCCAGTTTTGGCAAAGCTTCTTTCTATTATCCTCTAAGCCAGGCATCATTCTGGTATACCTCTTCGGCACTTTCTCCAAAGCCTTCACTTTCTTCCTGTGGTCAAAATTGCACACAATACTCCAAATGCAGCCACACTATTTTTTATAAAGCTGCAATACCATTTTCTGACTGTTATATTCAATGCCCAACTGATGAAAGCAAACATACCATAGCCTTCGTTAACACTTTCTCTACTTGTGTTACCACTATCGGGGAGCTATGGATTTGGAACTAAAGGTCCCTCTGTGCACCGATGCTGTTAAGGTTCTTGCCATTAACCGTACACTACCCACATTCAACCTATCTCACACTTGCTCAGATTAAACTCCATCTGCCGTTTCTCCACCCATATCTGCAATTGTTCCATATCCTGCTGCATCTCTTGACAGCCTTCTTCGCTTCTGCATATCCACCAATCGCCTGGAAACTTACTAACCAACCCTTCTGAATTTATGTACAAATCGTCCATCACAAAAGGCAGCGATCCCTGCATAAATCCCTGTGAAACACCACTGGTCATAGAACTCCAGCTACCACTACCCTCTGCCTTCTACGGGTAAGCCAGTTCTGATCCAAACCACCAAGTCATTTTGGATCCGATGCTTCTTAATCTTCTGGATTGGCCTATCGTGACCGACTTTATCAAATGCCCCTAATAAAATGTATATAGATAACATCCACTCTCCTACTCTCATCAACCGCTGACTGCATACAATACTCGGGTATGGCTTAATCTAGGAGCTTTTGTTCAACTGTAACTTGTGGTACTTTGTGCCGAGGCTGATAAAGGCAGGCATGCCAAGTACCCTCTTTAACAACATTTCTGCTTGTGTTGCCAATATCAGGGTACTTGTACCCCTTGGTGTTTCTATTCAACCACACTTCCCTGGGTCCTGTCATTTACTGCAAAAGTCCTACCTTAGTTTAACTTTCCAAAATGCATCCGTGCATACCAATTATTAGACCTCCAATCTGAAAATCAACCTTCCATTACCACATCCTGTCTCCTATCACCAGGCCAATTTTGTGCCTCATTGGCCAGCTTGTACTGGATACCACTTGCTCCAAGCTTCTGGACCAGATGGCTATGCGAGACCTTGTCAAAGGCCTTTGCTAAAGTTCATGCAGATAGTATGCATCATCCCACCCACATCAATCTATTTGATCATCTCTTCAAAAATCTCAATGAAATATGTTCGATTATAATCTCCCACCCACGAAGGCAAGCTGACTATCCCGAATCAGTCCTTGCTTTTCCAAATACAAATAAATTCTGTCTCAGAATCCCTTCCAATAAATTACGCACCATGATGCAGGCTCACTGTCTTGTAGTTCACTGGCTTGTCCCTGGTGCCCTTGTTAACTAAAGGTGCATTAGTTGTCATTCATTACCTCACCTGTAGCAAATGTGGCTTCTTTATGTTTCATTGGATGTAGCTGTTCTAATTTTATCAAGTGTGTTATGCAATAACCATTTCAACCATGACAGATCAATGTAATTGTATGCAGCGTTGACAAGCTCTTTTGGCCACTGCACACTTAAACTTAAATATAACTGTGCAATTTATGCATCTTTGGCAAAGTGGGATGTTTTGTTGGCCATTGCACCCTAATTACAACACAAATAAATCAGCAAGCTATTTGTCTTGGTGCTGTTAGTGACCTGATTTATAGTTATTTGACTGTGCAAGACCTGACATCATTTAAATGATTGATAGGACCTGTCTAATCTCACACATTTAGTGAAGATATCAGCACATGTATGAGAAAGTGGAACTGTAGCTTGTGGAACTGTATTTTGAGAGATGGCAAGAATAGTTGACTAACTCTAACTAACGTTATTGAATACTTTGAAGAGGACAGTGTGATTGATCTGATTGATGTGGACTTCAGTAAGCCCTTTGACAGGGTCCCACATTAAAAATTGGTCCAAAAAGCTGAAAGCCAGGGGACCTAAGACAAGTTGGCAAATTTAAGTTAAAAGTGCCTTGGTAATAGAGAACAGGGTGATACTGGAGGGTTGTTTTTGATTGGTAGCCTGTGACTCACAGGCTACCTTGGGGATTAGTGCTGGTTCACTCCTGGTTTGTTACATGCACAGTACAGGAATAGGCCCTTGTCTGCAAGTTGCCTCACTTGACTTGATGATTAAATAAAGGTCACTTCTATCCTGCTGTGAAATTGTAGATAAGCACATACAGCACATGAAATGCTGTAGTCAAGAATGATAAAGAGAGTATACCTGTGAAATTAGTGAGACTTGGTCTAATAATTTGAATATATTTCAGGTCATCGGTCACTGGAAAAAGTTGGGTCAGAAAGGACAATGAAGGAGGTGCCAGAAAACTGGATGGGAGAAAAGGCAGAAGACGGGGAAAAGATAATAGGCAAACATCATACTCAAGTAAGGAAACCCGAGAGAAAAGTATATGAGCAATGATGGCTGAGTTGACATTTTATGCTGCAATGATACTTCATTATTGATAAAAGAGTCCAATTTGCTTCCAGTAAAAGACATAACTGAAATATAAGAACAAGGTGTTTGAACTTCGGGTTGGTTTGACATTTAATTACCTTCTGAGTAATGTGTGCCTCAATATAATCGGGTCGGCAACTTGTGCAGCTGGTTGAGCTACTGCCTCAGCACCAGAGACCATCCTGGCCAGTGCTTTTTGTGCGAAGTTTGCACATTTTCCCTGTGACTGCGTGTTGCTTCCGAGTGTTTCAGTTTCTTCCCACATCCCAAAGACATATGGGTTTTGTAGGTTAAATGGCTGCTATAACTTGCACTGATTGTGTAGGGAGTGGATGCAAAAGTGGCATAACAAAGAATTAGTGTAGAGATGATCAATGGATGGAGTGGATTTGGTGGGCCAAACTGCCTGTTTCAAGGTTTCAAGGTCAGTTTATTGTCACATGTAGCAATTAAGGTACACTGAAATTTGAATTACCATACAGCCATACTAAAAATAAAGCAACAAGACACACAGCTACATAAAAATTAGCATAAACATCCCCCACAGCGCATTCCTCACTGTGATGGAAGGCAATAAAGTCCAATCCACTTCCTCTTTATTCTCCCACGGTCGGGGCAGTCGAAGCCCCCGCGGTCGGGGCAGTCGAAGCCCCCGCGGTCGGGGCAGTCGAAGCCCCTGCATCGGGGCGGTCGAAGCTCCCGCGGTGAGTTCCCGCGGTCGATTTCTGACCAGAGACCATTAGCTCCGTGATGGTAAGTCCGCAGGCACCCGCGGTAGAGCTCAGTGGTCGATCTCTGGCAAAGGGATCGCGGGCACCATGATGTTAAGTCCGCAGGCACCCGCGGTGGAGTTCTCGAATTCAGTCTCCAGCAAAGGCCGTCAACTCCTTGATGTTAGGCCGAAGTGCGGGCGGAGATACAATAGGGAAAAAAATCGCATCTCCGTCGAGGTAAGAGATTAGAAAACGTTTCCCCCAACTCCCCCCCACCCCCCACATAAAACAAGGTTAAGAACACTACAAACATACGTTTAACACATACAAACAAACAACAAAAGAAGGAAGGAACAGACTGTTGGCAATGCAGCCATTGTTGGCACCACCCGGTGGGCGAGTTGGCAAGTTGTATCTCTAAATTCAATTTTCTCTCATATACTCAATACCTTTGAATGCAGTAAAAATTGGTGGAAAATTTCAAGTGATTCCTGATATCCATTCATTATTCTGTTTGAGAAAATGCTTCCTGTTTTCAGTGCTAAGTTTTAATTTTTGCATTTTGGTTCAGTAGTCTGCCAAAAGGAAAAATTATATTATTTATGCATTGGTAAAAAAAATCAGTAATTTTCGATATTGATCAGATCACCCCTCTAACATCCAAACTCGGGCAATTGGACCACCTCTGTGATGTGACTTTATTTAACGCCAAGCATCAGCATGGTCCAATATGTTATTTCTATTGCTTGATGCGTCAGTGTAATTAGTTCTCAACCTAATTGAATAGTTATCAAGGGCAAAAAGAGGGGGTAAAACAGCAATTTTTTAAATTTTTAGTTTAGTAGATTTTTCATCCCAACCTTTTCTCTTCAGTAGACCTTTTCATTCTTAGACTCTGTATTGCTATTAAAATTGATAATTGTTTTGAAGACTTGTTGTTTTGTGAGATAAGTGCCTATGCAGAGCTCATTATTTATCCTTATCTCTCTTGAGAATGTGTTGCTGAGATACATATTGAACCTTAGCAGTCACTGAGGCAAAGAGCTGCTTGGTATGGAATTACAGTGACAGGGATGGAATGGTGATATAAAGTAATTGTGCCCAGACTTGGGCACTGTATTCTGGCCAAGGTTGAATGAAAGAAGATTTAGTGCAACTTAATTTTGAACTGCATTTCTCTGTAAACAAAGCCATGTCTATTTAGTACTCCTTTTTATTCATTTTCATTAAGGGTGTGTGTACCAACACTCGTGAGGTCCACCCCACTCGGCATCTTACTCTTATTTAGTTCAAGCCGTCCTTATCCTTCCAAGTCAAAGTACATTACTTGAAACTTACATGTGTGAATGTCTACCTTTATTGCCCTGTCTCTTGATATATCACAAATATTTGTATAATTTGGTATATATACTTCATGCAGACAAATATTATCAACAAATGCAGTTATCCCAAAGTCTATCCCAATTCTCAGAGTTCAGCAGTAATAACAAATACGTGTTTTTAATGTGAGGTTATATTAATTTGAAGCTCTTCAAGTTTTGACTGCAACCCCGAAAGGTAAAAGGAATGTTATGCAATATTCCGTCAAAATTATGTGTTTCATATTTTCTGTATAGTAAGAACATCTGTTGAGGTTTTGATTGACATCTCACTTTTTCATTTTTCTCTAGGAATTCAAGATTCAGAGAGAAGTCGAGAAAGGTGGAGGGTAGGTCTCTGAGCGTAAGAATTCCCTGTCTTCAGTTGCTGCAGCTAAACTCAAAACATTCATTTAAAAGGTGGCAGTAGTGCAAGTCATTCATGATTTTCGCACCCTGAGATGCAATAGCACTGTGTTCACTCAGTAATCATGCAATTGACAAGACAGTGCGACTTTTTACTATTGGAAGCTGAAGGCCAGCATTAATTGTTTTTTGATATTATCCCTTTGGTATTCAGATGTTGAATATTGCCTTTTGTGGAAGATAAAGTGGAGGGTTACTGGAAGGCATTGGTTTGAACAATGACTGCTGTGATGGCTACCTGTGTTCATAGAGTTGTGGAGACAGCTTGGAAGCATGCCCTTTGGTCCACTGAGTCTGCTGACAATCAAGCACCCATTTTTACTCTAATCTTACCCAAATCTTTCTCATTCTTCCCATTCTCCTATGAACTGGTGTGGTCTGAAATAGCTGGAAGTGATTTCTTCCATTAGTTCTTTTCTACATTTGTCTCCCCTAATATTTATTTTTGCTTTGTTGATTTGTTCATAAGTTTGGCGTGGGCTTTTTTCATCACAATATTAGAGCTGATCAGGGTATTGCCTTAAATATTTATGTACTATGGTTGGCTTGAAATACATAAACTCCAATATTTCATAGGATTGTAAAGCTAGTGAAGACATGTTGTCCATTAGCCATGATCCAGATGATGTGCACTATGTTAATGTACCAACCAAAGCAAACTGTATGGCAATTCTAGTTTTGTTTTCTGATGCCTTTGACTAGTTCTTATACCTTATTTTTCTTTGGGGTGGGGGACAAAACAGACAGAGTTCAGAAGTCGTCAAAGAAGATCTCGCAGCAGAGATAGAGGAAGAGATTTTGTGTCCTTTCATAATCTTATAGCAAGGAGAGAAAGGGATCGGCATCAGGACGATGACTGTGAATTTGAGAGATACAGGTGGGTACAATTGCTGTACATCTTATACGGTTTAGACGCCTGGAATAGAAGGAGAATATATCTATCTTTTAATGCTTATTATAAATACATTTTGTAACATCTGAGAAAAGCAGTTTAAAATGAGGGGGGAATATTTATGTAATAGAGTACCCTTATGAAGTTTAGCAAGTCAAGTAGCATCTCTGGAAAGAGAAATGGACTGAACATTTTGGGTCAAAGGCCCTTCGGATCTGGGAAATAAAATGTTGTTGCAGAAATGATTGGGGAGGAGAATATCTGTGTTAGAATGAGGCCAGGGCTGCCGTGGGATGTCCTCTGGTCAAATGGGTTAATGGGGCAGTTGGAGAGTAGATAACAGAGTGTAAGCTACTTCAAATAGCCGCTCTGGAACATGCCAAACAGGTCAGGGTCTGCTGATATAGAGAAAATCAGTTCTGATGTGTGAAACAAAGGATTTGCAGCAAGAATGGCCAGCTCTGTTAAGGATGGAGAAAGCAAGTTACAGTGCCCTCCATAATGTTTCGGACAAAGACCCATCGTTTATTTATTTGCCTCTCTACTCCACAATTTGAGATTTTGTAATAGAAAAAATCACATGTGGTTAAAGTTCATATTGTCGGATTTTATTCAAGGGTATTTTTATACATTTTGGTTTCGCCATGTAGAAATTACAGCTGTGTTTCTACATAGTCCCCCCATTTCAGGGCACCATAATGTTTGGGACACATGGCTTCGCAGGTGTTTATAATTGCTCAGTTGTGTTCAATTGCTTCCTTAATGCAGGTATACGAGAGCTCTCAGCACCCAGTCTTTCCTCCAGTCTTTCCATCACCGTTGGAAACTATTATTGCTATTTATCAACATGAGGATCAAAGTTGTGCCAATCAATGAAAGTCAAAGAAGCCGTTATGAGACTGAGAAACAAGAATAAAACTGTTAAAGACGTCAGCCAAACGTTAGACTTAACAAAATCAATGTTTGGAACATCATTTAGAAGAAAGAGAGCACTGTTGAGCTTACTAATCGCAAAGGGACTGGCAGGCAAAGGAAGATGTTCTAGTGGCCAGAGATCCTAGGGTGACGGAGGAACTGGAGGAAATCCACATTAGGCAGGAAAAAGTTTTGGGTAGACTAATGGGACTCAAGGCTGATAAATCCCCAGGGCCTGATGGTCTGCATCCCAGGGTGCTTAAGGAGGTGGCTCTAGAAATTGTGGACGCATTAGTAATTATTTTCCAATGTTCTATAGATTCCGGGTCAGTTCCTGTGGATTGGAGGGTAGCTAATGTTATCCCACTTTTCAAGAAAGGAGGGAGATAGGAAAAGGGGAAATTATAGACCAGTTAGTCTGACATCAGTGGTGGGGAAGATGCTGGAGTCAATTATAAAAGACGAAATTGCGGAGCATTTGGATCGCTGTAACAGGATCGTTCCGAGACAGCATGGATTTACGAAGGGGAAATCGTGCTTGACTAATCTACTGGAATTTTTTGAGGATGTAACTAGGAAAATTGACAGGGGAGAGCCGGTGGATGTGGTGTAACTCAACTTTCAGAAAGCCTTCGACAAGGTCCCACATAGGAGATTGGTGGGCAAAATTAGAGCACATGGTATTGGAGGTAGGGTACTGACATGGATAGAAAGTTGGTTGACAGACAGAAAGCAAAGAGTGGGGATAAATGGGTCCCTTTCAGAATGGCAGGCAGTGACTAATGGGGTACCGCAAGGCTTGGTGTTGGGACCGCAGCTATTTACAATATACATCAATGACTTGGATGAAGGGATTAAAAGTACCATTAGCAAATTTGCCGATGATACAAAGCTAGGTGGCAGTGTGAACTGTGAGGAAGATGCTATGAGGTTGCAGGGTGACTTGGACAGGTTGTGTGAGCGGGCGGATGCATGGCAGATGCAGTTTAATGTGGATAAGTGTGAGGTTATCCACTTTGGTGGTAAGAATAGGAAGGCAGATTATTATTTGAATGGTGTCAAGTTAGGAAAAGGGGACGTACAACGTGATCTGGGTGTCTTAGTGCATCAGTCACTGAAAGGAAGCATGCAGGTACAGCAGGCAGTGAAGAAAGCCAATGGAATGTTGGCATTCATAACAAGAGGAGTTGAGTATAGGAGCAAAGAGGTCCTTCTGCAGTTGTACAGGGCCCTAGTGAGACCGCACCTGGAGTACTGTGTGCAATTTTGGTCTCCAAATTTGAGGAAGGATATTCTTGCTATTGAGGGCGTGCAGCGTAGGTTTACTAGGTTAATTCCCGGAATGGCGGGACTGTCATGTTGAAAGACTGGAGCGACTAGGTTTGTATACACTGGAATTTAGAAGGATGAGAGGGGATCTTATCGAAACGTATAAGATTATTAAGGGGTTGGACATGTTAGAGGCAGGAAACATGTTCCCAATGTTGGGGGAGTCCAGAACCAGGGGCCACAGTTTAAGAATAAGGGGTAGGCCATTTAGAACAGAGATGAGGAAAAACTTTTTTAGTCAGAGAGTTGTGAATCTGTGGAATTCTCTGCCTCAGAGGGCAGTGGAGGCCAATTCTCTGAATACATTCAAGAGAGAGCTAGATAGAGCTCTTAAGGATAGCAGAGTCAGGGGGTATGGGGAGAAAGCAGGAACGGAGTACCGATTGAGAATGATCAGTCATGATCACATTGAATGGCGGTGCTGGCTCGAAGGGCCGAATGGCCTACTCCTGCACCTATTGTCTATTGTCTAAGACCTCCACAGCTGATGATAGAAGAATTCTCTCTATAATCAAGAAAAATCCCCAAACACCTGAATTGCAGATCAAAAACACTTTTCAGGAATCGGGTGTGGATTTGTCAATGACCACTGAAGATTTCATGAACAGAAATACAGAGGCTACACTGCAAGATGCAAACCACTGGTTAGCCGCAAAAATAGAATGGCCAGGTTACAGTTTGCCAAGAACTACTTAAAGGAGCAACCACAGTTCTGGAAAAAGGTCTTGTGGACAGATGAGACGAAGATTAACATATCAGAGTGATGGCAAGAGCAAAGTATGGAGGAGAGAAGCAACTGTCCAAGATCCAAAGCATATCACCTTATCTGTGAAACACGGTGGTGGGGGTGTTATGGCCTGGGCATGTATGGCTGCTGACGGTACTGGCACACTTATCGTCATTGATGATACAACTGCTGATGGTAGTAGCATAATGAATTCTGAAGTGTATAGACACATCCTGTCAGCTCAAGTTCAAACAAATGCCTCAAAACTCATTGGCCGGTGGTTTATACTTCAGCAAGACAATGATCCCAAACATACTGCTGAAGCAACAAAGGAGTTTTGTTACAAAGCTAAAAAATGGTAAATTCTTGAGTCGCCAAGTCAATCACCCGATCTGAACCCAATTGAGCATGCATTTTATGTGCTGAAGAGAAAACTGAAGGGGACTAGCCCCCATAACAAGCATGCTAAAGATGGCTGCAATACAGGCCTGGCAGAGCATCACCAGAGAAGACACCCAGCAACTGGTGATGTCCATGAATCACAGACTTCAAGCAGTCATTGCATGCAAAGGATATGCAATAAAATACTAGACATGACTACTTTCATTTACATGACATTGCTGTGTCCCAAACATTATGGTGCCCTGAAATGGGGGGGGACTATGTATAAGCACTGCTGTAATTTCTACATGGTAAAACCAAAATGTATAAAAGTACCCTTTAATTAAATTTGACAATGTGCACTTTAACTACCTGTGATTTTTTTTCTATTACAAATCTCAAATTGTGGAGTACAGAGGCAAATAAATAATTGATGCGTCTTTGTCCCAAACATTATGGAGGGCACTGTACCAACAGCTACAGAATCTGATATTGAGTCTGAAAGGCTGCAGTGTCTAGATGGAAAATTAGGTGCTATTCCTCAACGGTTGAGCTCAATTTTAACCATGCAGGAGTATGACTATACAAAGTTGGAATAGTTCACGCGAAACCTGAAGTTTTTGCTGAGTTAATTGTAACCTCAAATCTTCTTTCCTTTCTACCTTTTGTAATTGTTTACAAATCATCAGCTCTCAGCCATCTTATATACTTATCAGCTATCTATCTACTCCTGCTTTAAGTATTCAAAGGCTGTCTTTCTCAAAAGGCCGTGAAGTAGAGTTCCAAAGATTCATTCCCCTCAGAATAAATTGGTTGTTCTTAGACTTGAATGGAGTAGTACCATTTTGTTTGAAGAATGCTTTTAACTGTAGATTTTCACGTGGTACACAAGAAATGGTACTTGAATGGCACTGAGAAATGGCTGACATGACAGAAATGATGGTTCTTGACTATATTGTGTTTCTTTCTATGTTTTGTTTATCTGCTTGTGACTTATGATGTTATGTTTTTTTTAAATTATATTTTGTTAAGTATTAAGGGGAGGCACAATAAGCTTTGGCTTCTGCCTACACCTTTTATTTTGGTCACAAAATATCTGTGTCTGCTGCATCTGCAGAGCCTCATTTGCTCATATTGGTCTTGCATCAGCCCGTCCCTGTACGAAACCTATTGAGGGACTTCCAGGTCTTCCAGTCACGTCTGGGACCAGGTGGTAGCTGTTCCTTGGTTGGGATTGGCAGCTTTTAGGGTGGTGGTTTTCACTGCGTTTCTTTTCCCACAAGGCTAGTGCTTGAGGAGACTGACAGTGGCTGGACTGTGTGAAGGAAGCTCTTCCTCGACTTCAGGCGGTTTGGGGCTGGGTGATGGGAGAGGCAGGAATGACGGGTGTCCCCAACTTGTCTACAATGTTCAGTTCTACCACCAATTGATCTGTGGATTCCTGGTGGAGCAATACCAGTCAAGACATGCAGGTTATCCACGTCGTTGGTTTTAGGCAGCCAGTGATGCATCTGCAACTGTCATTACGGGCAGCATCAACTTTCTTCACATGAGATGATCTCTCCCAGACAGGACAAGCATAATCTGCAGCAGAGTAGCACAGCGCAAGAGCAGTTGACTGCAGTGTAGATGCATTGGTATCCCACAACGAGTTTGCCAGCTTGAGTAGAAGGCTGTTCCTCGTCCTCACTTTGCCCTTCACCTTTTCAATGTGTTGCTTGAAGGAAAGGGTTCGGTCCAGAGTGACCCCAAGATAAACAAGGTTGTCACAGTGTCTCATAGGGACACCATTCCATGTTAAGGGCAGCTTCCTCACAGCTTTGCGATTACAAAGATGAAACAGGCTAACTTGGGTCTTAGCAGGGTTTGCCTTCAGTTGATTGTCCTTGTAGCAGTTTGTCAGGTTGTCTTAAGGATTTGATAAGGGCTACATGAACATGGTATAAAATTTCTTCCTGGATTCTTCTGTTCAGCTAGGTTTTAAAATAGACCAAGGGAGGCAAGTCACCAAGGGGTCATTGTAAATTTAGAAAAAGATGCAGTTATTAAAAAAACATGTTAATTCAATTAATATTAAGACGAAATAAATGAATATCTGTTTTTAAAGAATAAATGGAGGTGGCTAAGTGCAAAGCAATGGAGTGGGACAAAATATTTTCAAATCTAGCACGGAATTGATGAAGCAAGTGACTAACTTTTAATTTGCAAACTTCCATGATCCTCAAGTGCTTTCTGCAGAGAACGAACTATGCGGGAGCGAGAAATCCGACGGGAGCGAGACACCCGACAGGAACGTGACGCTAGAGACATGCTGGAGAGGGAACGGGACCGACTGCAAATTGAGAGGATGCGACTAGAAAGAGAGAGACTGGAGCGAGAGGCACTGGAGAGAGAGAGGTTGCTTATAGAAGCGGTAAATAAACTAAATTTCAGATTGGATTGTCATAACATATCTATAAATAATAGCATGGGTAATTGGATGCATGACTGCATGTAAACTAACAAAATGTAATAAATTGAAGTAATGGCCTCAGGTTAAAGTGAAAATAAATACTTGGTTTCACTGAGTTGGGGCAACAAACAATCTGTAGGAGAACTTGGGTCGAGCAGCATTGTCGGAAAGGAACGGTTGACCTTTAGGTCCTGATAATGTGTTTTGACCTGAAACGTTTACTATGCATAGGAAAGGCTAGAGCTAAATTTGGGCTAATGGGACTAACTTAGATGTGGCATCTTGGGTGACATGGATGAGTTGAGCCGAAGGGCCTGAGTCCGTGCTGTATGACTCTGATGCCCTCAGATGCAGCTCAGCCTGCTGAGTTCCTCCAGCAGATTGTTTGTTGCTGCAGATTTCAACATCTGCAGATTCTGTGTCTCTGTTCAATCAGATTGGAACAGTGCAAAATATTCCTCATTAAGAAATGTTTGAGAAAAATTGGGACTGTCATACTTGTGTGTCTGGATAACTTACCAAAATGATTGTTTGAGGAATCTGATGGAGCAGATTTAGTTTTTAGTTCAGAGATACAGCACGGAAACAGGCCCTTCGGCCCACCGAGTCCAAGCTGACCAGCGATTCCCGCGCACTTACACAATCCTACACACACTAGGGTCCATTTACAATTATGCCAAACCAATTAACCTATGTACCTGTACGTCTTTGGAGTGTGGGAGAAAACCGGAGCATCCGGAAAAAAACCCCACGCAGGTCATGGGGGGGGGAAGTACTAACTCTGTACAAACAAGAACCTGTAGTTAGGATCAAACCTGGGTCTCTGGCGCTGTCAGGCAGCAGCTCTGTTACTGCATCACTGTGCCGCTCCATTGTGCTTTAGAAGTGTTAAAATACAAGCACCTTTAACTGATGACACTAAAAAAAAAAGATCATGTTGTGAATAAACACTTTAAAATTACTCATCTGCTAATATTTCTAAAAGTTTTAAGACTCCATTTAGATACTATGATTTGGTCATGTACAAAAAGTTGAGCCAGAAACAAAAGTCAGCTGATAATTATGTGATTACATACTGGTTGGCTTAAAAACTATACCTTTGTTACGATGACATATGGCATGTTATTCCATACAGGAGAGGAGACGAGAACAGGAGCGAATACATCATGAGAAGGAAGAACTGTTCCGAGCGATGCGTTATGAACAGTCTATGAGAAGGCCTTACGAAAGCCCCTCTGAAAGGGCTTACGATAGGCCTTATGAAAGGTAAACGATGTCATTTTGCTTCTAAATCTTTGCATAATGTGATAATCACTAAAAGTATTTGTCCTCTGAGGATAATATTGCACCATACCAGCCAATCATATCCGTAATGGTGTCAGCTGGGATATTAATAAAAGTACTTTGCTTTGCTCGTGTGTCAGACGACGTTCTGCCATCGCTTTGCCACAGCCAGTGCCATATCTGTGCCTCTGCGGAGATCGTCCGCAGTGCATGGCTCTCCGCCGCAAGTCAGTAGGTGGGCCATTGCCTGTGCCTCTCCAAAGTTGCATTTGGCAAAGGCTGAGAAGCCCCACTTCTTCAGGTTGAGTCCGCAACGTCCCATTTCAGTGCGGAGGCAGTTTAGAGCTTTCCAGGTAATATAAGGCAGGTGGTGTCCTGGTGCCATCTGTTGTTTGGTTTTGGTACCTGGCACAGTTGGATCTAGTTCCATGAAGCTGTTCGGACTCTTCAAGTGTTTCTCTGCATTGTGCAAGGGGTGACGTGGGTTTGTGTCCTCATTGAAGCGTTCTACTGCAGCTGCCCGATCACGTCTTCGAGATGGTTCGTTGATGCCAGCCAGCTTGTACAGATGTTCAACCGTTGTCGGCTTCAGGCATCATGTGATTTTACTGCAGGCAGTGTTCAATGCAGAGTCCACCTTGCGTGCATGTTTAGAGCGGCTCCAGACGGGGTTTGCATATTCTGCCACTGAGAAACAGAGTGCCAGGGCTGCAGTACAGATTGTTGTTGGGTCACTTCCAAATGAGCTGTTTGCCAGTTTTTCCGATTACATTGTTCCGGGTGTTGACCTTTGCCTTGGATTTCTCAACTTGTTGGCGATATGATAACGTGCAATCGAGGACCACACCTAGGTACTTTGGGGCTTTACAGTGTTCCAACAGGACATCATTCCATCGCACCTGCAGTTGACATTTTGTATCCCGGTTCTGGAGGTGGAAAGCTGCTCTTTGCGTTTTTGTTGGGTTTGAATGCAGGAAATTCTGTTGGTAATATGTTGTCATATTCCGCAGAGCAGCCTCTAGTACGGTCTCAATCTGGCTGAAGTCTGAGGATTGTGTTGCAATGCATAAGTCATCGGCATACAGAAACGACCTAGTTTTCGGGGTGATGGGTTGATCATTGGTGTATATATTGAGCAACGTTGGGGCAAGGACACAACCCTGTGGTAGACCATTCTTTTGGCGTCTCCAACGGCTGTTCTGACCATTCAGGCATACGAAGAAGCGGTGGTTCTCCATAATTGTCATGATGAACTGGACAAGATGAGAGTCCTGTAGTGTTTGTTGCAGTTTGGCTTTCATGATACGATGGTTTACAGTGTCATATGCTGCGGACAAGTCTACGAATACTGCACTTGTGATCAACTTCCACTCAAAGCCATCTTCAATGTGCTGACTTGAGGTTCAGCAGTTGTCCTGTTGTTGACTTTCCATGGCGGAACCCAGCTTGTTCAGGTATCAGGACATCGTCTACATCCAGCATGATGCGGTTCAGCATGCATCTTTTCATCAGTTTGTATGGGTGGATATAGGCCAGTAGCTGCTGGGAAGATTGGCATCTTTGCCTGGTTTTGGTAAAGCAAAAACCTTTGATTTCCGCCAGACTTGTGGAATGGAGTTGGTTGCTATACAGATGTTAAACATCTCCAGCAGCCATTCTCGTGCTCTGGGACCCAGATGTTGCAGCATCTCAGTTCTGATAAAAGCCAGCGATGACGGCTTATCCGGTGCCACGGCCACACTAATAGGAAAGGTAGTTTCTGAAGGAAAGTGGGATGTTCTCTGTCTATAGGAAACCCACCGAGGACTGAAACACCAAGGACCATCAATACCAGGCATGCTACTTGTTGCAGAACGCAAACATGACAAACATGGAAATGCTGCTTACATTAGACCAGCCCTCAATCAAGAGCTATTAAGCATCTCTGTCTCTGATGAAGGAGGTATTGAGACCATCACATTCAGCTTCACATCGGTGGCCATCGCATCAGTATACAAACCACCGCAAACGCAACTGAATCTGCCATCTCCAGTGAATGTCTCAACTGCTGCATCCCAAATCTGGACTGGTGACTTCAACTGCAACCACACCCAATGGGGCTACAACGAAAACAATGAAGATGGTGAGGCAGCTTGCATGTGGGCGGAAACTGGTGGACTGACTGACGCTGCTTCATATTGCAAAACTACCAAAATCGTTCAACAGCTGCGGATGGAAGAAAAGCTACAACCCTGACCTGATCACACGAAATATCACCCAATTGTCACAAAACGCTTGAACAGCCAATTCCAGGGTCTCAGCATCGACCAATTGGGATCCGCATCACGGCCGCAATGACCCCAAAACACCCTCCCATATTCCAACGGCGACTCAATTTCAGAAAGACGGACTGGGAGACTTTTACTAAGGCTACTGATGAGCTTGTGCAAGATATAGAAAGTTCACTACACAACTACAACCAGTTTGTTGATGTGATCCACACAGCAGCATGCAATACCATTCCGCGGGGCTGCCAACTACATTGCAGACGTGGACGCTGAAACTGCTGATTTACTATCCATGTACGAAGAACTTTTTGATGAAGACCCATTTGCAGAAAAAACTGCTGAGATCGGGAAACAGCTCACAGATGCACTCAATGAGGCAAAATGCAGACAATGGCAGGAGCTAATAGAAACAACAGACCAACGACACAGCAGCAGGAAGGCATGGGCGACACTGAGACATCTCGGTAATGACCCCACCCACTATAAACCATGTGGTAATGTGACTGCTAACCAGGTTGCCCTCCAGTTGTTGCTAAACGGCAGGAGTAGTGGTAAGAAACTTCCACCCCCAAAGGTTGCTGATGGCAACAACCGAAACGACGATGGTACACTCAACCTTTCACCATGGACGAACTCAACAAAGCCCTGAAAGTGATGAAACCTAACAATGCAGCTGGCTTAGACAACGTCAGTGAAAGTACTAAATTTAGTTTAAGGAAGGTTGGTGGTTTGGATTCCCACTCTCCCAGGTCAACCTGGTTTAAATCAAAGTAAAATTAAGAAACGGTAAGAATATTGGTTTCTCTAACTCCAAGTAACCCATGCATCCCCCCTCTCTCCGTCCCTCCCCCACACTCGTTGTCTTTCTAGTTTCACTGTCCTGTTGAGTTTCATTGCCTGTATAACGTTATCAGCTTGCCAACAATGGACGGTTCCTTGATTGCTGTTACTTTGTTTCATATCTTTATTCGTTTGTTCTATATCTCTCGTTTCCTTTTCCCCTGATGCTCAGACTGAAGAAGGGTCTCGACCTGAAACATCACCTATTCCTTTTCTCCAGAGATGCTGCCTGACCCGCTGAATTACTCCAGCTTTTTGTGCCTATCTCACTATCCCAAAGAATTGTTCAAGCTCTCTGTTAACTTTGATGCCAAACTCCATTCAGTATTGACCACTTTTCCTGAGATGTTTACTGACTTTAGTTGTCCTACCATCACTTCACTCTTTGGACTTGCAGAACCAAGGGACCACTTTGGGCAGAATGGCAATTATTTTCAGGGACCATGCAGTGGTTTAACATGGGAACAAGTACTCAAGATTATTTGTGAACTATACCATAGTATGTTTGCAGTTTATTGTGACTGGGTGTCCTTGGTACTGACATAATAACAGGAAGATTTGATTCCCTCTGAGTGATCTTTTTCCACATCCGTGTTCAAATTTCACTTTTCAATTTTATTTGGGTTATCAGAAACCACAAGATTTGCCTCTACTAATTGAGAATATTTATGATTAATCTTCAGTTGCAGAAAGAACAAAGTATTTGAACTTATGAAACACTTCCAAAAGATTTGTAAAATATTGGGGCAGTGTACTTGATGATTGCTATTTACTTACTTTTCTGCTATTTGTGGAGGCTCCGACTGAAATTTTTGCCCTCTTATTTTTAATGTTTAATTTGAAGTGTATATTTTTGTGTTCTCAGCACTTGTAATCGAGATTGGAACAGTGATCGTAGTCAGAAAATAGATGGATACCCTGATCGTTCCGGGCAAGGGATCATGGATGACAGAATTATGTCAAGGGGTCGTTGGCAAGGTGAAATTCATTAATGGCATTGTGTTTCTGACTAATGTGAAGAAATAAATTATTTTTGTTTCTGATCATTTCATTCCTCAAAGTCATTGTTTATGCTTAGCGGAAGCTAGTGACTCCTGTTATATGGAGTTTATCAGTTGCCATTATCCGCCAGTGCATTCTTTGAAGTTTGCACATTCACCCGGTGACCACTTAGGTTTCCCCTGGATGCTGCCATTTCCTCCAATCTACCTATGACATGTTGATAGGTTAATTGGCTATGGGCTGACACAGGGGTACAGCAATTATGTTTGTTGCCTCACAACTCCAGGGTCCTGGGATTAATCCTGAAATTAATTCTTGGCTGTATGGATTTTGCATACTTTCCCTGTGGGCTTCCTCTGGGTGCTTCTGCTTCCTTCCACATCTTAAAGATATGGTAGGTTAATTGACAACTGTTGGTTACTTTTTAATATAGTTGAACATGAGAAAATGTCAGAAGAGTCAAAGGAGAGTTGGTGAGAATGTTAAAGAGAATAACTTGCAGGATTACAGGGAAATAATAGAAGAGGTGGGACTAATGGATTGATCTGCTGGAAGTCAACATGGATGGAATGGGCTGAATGGAGTCTTCAATGGCCAAGAGTAGCTGTGGCCTCTGTATCCAAATTTGTCACATTTTTTAATTAACTAGGATGAACTGTTCTCATTCATCAATAAACTGGTGATGGGAAGGGAGTATCAATAGGAACGTTATGTTCAATCATAACTTTATATCAGAACTGGTGAAAGTTGGAGAAGTAAACCATGTTATAAAGTAAAGAACGGGTCGAAGAGAAGACAAAGGAAAGCTTGTGATACAATTTTATTAGTGCCATGTATATGGAGATACAGTGGGGAAAAAACCTTGTTTATGTGCTATTCAGTCAAATAATGCTAGAAATTAGTATGTTCAAGCCATACACAAACAAGTACAACAAATAGTGCAGAGAGAAAAATACCAGAGTACAGAATTAAGGGTTACAGTATTATATCGTTACAGCAACAGAGTGCAGATTTTACAAAACGCAAGGGTCGCAATGAGGTAGGTTGGGAGATCGGGAAACGGGACTACACACTTGGCTTTTGATAACAGTGGGGAAGAAGCTTTTCCTGAATCAGATGGTATTTCACATTACCTCAGGAAAGCATCCAACATAATTAATTTGGTTGCTTTCTCGAGGCAGTGTGAAGTGTAGATGGAGTCATTGAGGGAGGGGAGGCTGGTCTGTGTGGTTGACTGGGCTCCATCCGCAACTCACTGCAATATCTTGTGGACTTGGGCAAGAATGGTTGCCAAACCAAGTTATGAAGCATCCCAATAAGATATTTTTTACTGTGCATTTATGAAAGTTGTTGAGGGTCATTGGAGACATGCCGTATTTCCTTAGTCTTCTCAGGAAGTATTGGTGTGCTTTCTTTGCCAAACGTTGATCCAGGACAAATTGTTAGTGTAGATAGGATGGACTGCAGGAGAAACAATTACAAATGGGATTTTATGTAAGAAAAAGTCAGAGAGAAATAATCAAAAGGTCTGAAATGGTCAAAGCAGTAGATGGGAGTGGTGTTGATAACTTCTGGAAGAAAAATAGTAACCTGAAATTATTTAACCCATACTTCAAGTCCCCCAATATATCAGTCAGGAAAACTCCAAAGCAGGTATTTCAAACCTCTTAACGTAGTGGGGAAGTCGGGTGTAATTGGGGATGGGAAGAAAATCACCAGTTGGGATTGAGCTCCCTGCAGTTTCCAGCCGGTTTCAGTCCAATGGATTGATATTTCATATCTTAAGCAGCACTACTTAATAGATCTTAATAGGGTGTTGGGGGTTATGGAGAGAAGGCTGGAGAAGGGGTTGAGAGGGAAACATCGATCAGCCATGATTGAATGACTTGGTAGACTTGATGGGATGTATGGCCTAATTCTGCTCCTTGAACTTATCTCTGTACTTAATATGGAAACAGATTTCCACTTGATCTGTATTCAACATCAATTTAAAATGTAGGATTTGTACATTAATAACCAGAAGTATGTCTGAGCTGAGCTATTTACAAGAACATGGATAGAAAGGGTTTAGAGGGATATAGGCTAAACACAGGCAAATAGAACTAGCTTGTATAGACATCTTGGTCGGCATGTTCAAATTGGGCTGAAGGACCTGCTTCTGTGTTGCATGACTCGGCATTGATGCATCATGTACAATTGCATTTGCTTGTAATTGTAAATCAGTGCAGTTGGTGTAATCAAATAAGAATGCATCACAAAATTAAAAGATTTGTTTGGAATTGATCCCTGTTGGTGCTTTTCTCTTCATTTGAATAAATATTTAGGTATCTTGATCTTTTTGGCAAATATAATTGTGGAACATAAGCCAGGATATATAGAAGTAATATACAGCAAAATGCTGGAAATTTGAAATAAAAAGTGAAAATTATGGAATTATCCTCCATGTTCCATGGAAGAAGCTCTCCTTGTTTGCACCTTGAAACACAATATTTTGGAAGGCTTTTGGGACTTTAACAGTTTCCAGTTCATGACCTTGTCTATCTCATTTTCACTATGACATCCTCTTCCTTTATATCTTAATCCCTTACCAAGTGATCTTGGGTGCCCTTTCCTTTAACTTTAATGGTGGTTTAGACCATCACCATTCCCCTGTCTGAACATGTTCACACATTGAACCGTTCCTTTTGACCATCGATTTTCTTCAAATAAAATACATATCCATGGGAATCTGTTGGCATCCTCACTACACTTATCTCTGTCCATGTTTGTTTTTGAGCCCCATTTCAGCTTTCCTGCCTCCACTTTTTCTGGTACATTGATGACTGCATTGGTGCCATTCCCAGTTCTTGTCATGGACTGGAAAACTCTTAACATGCCATACTTTTTCACAATGGTGATTTGTTTCTTTAACCCACCTTCGGCCATCCTCGCCTCATTTGTGATTCATTGACTTTTCATGTTCCATGTTCATTGAATAACTGAATGTGAAGGTTATTCACTAACGCACTGCTGTTACAGGTGATGAACGGAGCATGTCTGGTCAGTCTGTGGCAAGTTACAGTATGGATAGAGGAGGTGGAGGAGTACAGCGGAAGTAAGTAGCAGAAAAATCACATTACTTCAGGAAATGTCAAGCACTGACATTGTTGCCCATCGTATTCATGGATTCTTATTTGTTTAAATATCTATCCATGGACCATTCAAAAATTTGTATGTGTAGGCACAATTATTTTTAACAAATGGTACATGTTGAAATTGTTTGATTCAATTTAACCTCTCCACCTGCTCATCTGATGTTCGTGTTCCAGCAGAACGTTTTGAGCCTGATTCTTCATGGGATTGCATTTTATCTTGCAGTTTTATTTGACTGATATTTTTCTTTGTCATCATTTTATGGTAAATTATTTAACCTCTTACTCCTCTCACATAATACTCAGATTTTCAATAAATTAAGTTCTAGTTTATTTCGATGTTAAATCTTTCCCTCTATCAGACCGAAATAATTGTAAATCTCGAGTATTGGCAAGATTTGCACTTTAAACTGGGAAAAGCATACATTGACTTCCCATGCTCTACATATCCCCAGTAATGAAAAACTTGATCTTGGTTTGCTTGCAGAGATGAAATGGCATCTCTTGCTGCTGCTGATGTGGGCAACCCTGGAATATTTCTAATTGTTACATATGTCAGCATAGGTTATGCAAAACATTGGAAAAGGACTTCACTCTCTTCAGGGTCAATTCCCCGCAACATTTTGCTGATTTTGCCTCTCCTTTCAGTTCTTGGTCTAATTGTCTGAGTTTTGCCCATCGTAGACTTTATCTACGGTGTACCTCAGAGCTCTCTCAACTTTCCACGTCTATCCTGACTGTACTATCATGCCCTGTCACAATATTTGCCCCGGTACTCAAACTCTCCTCTCTTTGCACTTGTTTTAGATAGGTTGATTCTTCATTGCTCTCTGCACATACAGATCCTGTTCACACCATGCTCCCTAATATTCTGCTCCTGCTCTTGACTTCTCTACCAGAAAACACCAGGAGTGGTTTGATGAGAACGACCCTGAGATCCAGGACCTAATTATTCGCAAACGCAAGGCCTTCTTGGATTGGAAACTCAATCACACTTCAAGTGAGAAAAAACAACTCTACAGGCAACTAAAGGCTGAGGTCCAACAAAAAACTCGTGACCTAAAGAATAAATGGGTGGAAAGATCACAGTTAATTCAGCAACTAGCTGAAAATCGTGATGTGCATGGATTCCTTAGCTTGTCAATACCATCTGTGGCTCAAACACCTTATGACCCACCACTCTGAGCTAATATAGATGCAGACTTATCAAGGACAGAAGGTCATTTAGCGCCTGTTGGAAGGTTCGCCTCAAAGAACTCCTCAACCGCAACTCTGTCTTCACCTCCATCCCACAGCACAATATTAATTTTAGACTCTCCATCTGCAGACCAACAAAAGGTTGAAATGATCATTGTCAACTGACAAACAGCAAGGCCTTGGGTCAGATGATATTCCCTGCTGAAGTTCTCAAAGTTGGCAGAGGCACTTTCCACAAATTTACAGCTTAATTCCCACCTTTGTGAAGAGAAAGATATTCAGGGACCTGAGAAGCTGTAATTGTGACCATCTTCAGAAAAGGAGATGTTAGTGTGGACGTTAAAGGTGTCCTCCTGCTGTCTGCTGCAGGGAAGTCATTGTCAAGGTGGAGGAAGAGCTCTCCAAATCGCATTGTGGGTGCCATCCTGCAAGAGACACAATAGATATGATAATTCAAGGAGCAGCATCAGCTACTGTGTATGGCCATCTTTGACCCCACTAAAGCCTTTGACTGACAACCAAGAGGAGCTTTGGAGAAAGCTTCTTAAATTTGGCTGCCTCAGAAATCTGACTCTATTATTTGATGGAAGCCATGTTTCTAACAAGTCCACAACGGGTCCAGTCTCAGTTCAGATTAGTGTCTGGCAAGATGTGGTTCATCCTATACATTTCGCAATCTTTCTTCTTCACCTTGCCTGCAGCGTTTTCTTCTGAACTGGAGCCAAGCAGTAGAATGAATGGGCAATTGTTCCATTTCCATCACTTGGACTCGAGAACCAAGTTACTGCAATCTCACTTTGAGTTGCAGAATGCAGCTGACACTTGTGTTCATACAGACTTGGAAGCTAAGCTCCAGATCATTGGCTCATTCACTCGCAGCCCAAAAATATTGGCCTTACACAAAGCATCCTCAAAGCCAGCTCCTGCTGTACAGTATTGCGCTCTGTCAATAAAGGCTAATAATATGCCCCTCAAGAACATGGATTGCATTCATGTCTTGGCTGCTACCACTTACTGAAGGCAGACATCCGTGATAAGGTTCACCACCACCTGTAAGGAGCAAACACGGCATTCAACTATTTGAGGAAAAGGGAATTTGTAGTTCAAGACTTCAAACTCAGCAAAAAAAACCATGATCTACCAGCCAGCAATGATTTCTGCCTTCCAATATGGTTGAGAGACATGGACAACTATACCTCAAAGTATAAGGGGTATCATGAAAACCTTGTTTGCAAGATTCTTCATATCTGCTTGTAGACTAAATGAACCAACGTCAGTGCTCCTCTCCCAGCCCAGCATCGCCAGCAGAGGCTCCGATTACATCACCTAACTCCAATGGGCCAGCCACACTGGACAAGAAACCCAGTGGAAATAACAGACCTCACTACCCCAGCCCTCCTCAGTACCCCATCAAATACTTCCTGCCTCGCCGATACCAATGTCCGTGGGTCCCACATTGCCATCAGCCATCTCTGAACACATAGTCCCTTGCGGGCATGCCTAAGATGGTGAACCAGAATCTGTTTACACCAAGCTCCCCTATAGACTCTCCTACTATTTCTATATTCAAAACCCTCTCCCTAAATCTGTGGGATTGAAAAGGGCTGGGTTAATCCAAAAATGTGTGATTGCAACAGATAAAGTTCATCAATTTGGGGCTAGACTTGTGTAATTGTAAGAATGAATAGGGATCTATAAATATAGGTGCAAGTATATCATCGTACTACTTGTATCACATCACTCATTGTAGAAATCGTACATTGTATTGCTCAGCAGCGCCTGGCCTGTAGACTGAAAATAAACCAGATGTTGGCCACAGATCTGAGTTTTGATTTAATTTAGAAACTGGTCTGATTGCAATATATGCTGACAGTTGTCCAGCATGTAAAGTTCCTTGCTACATGAATATAGAATTTGAATTTTAGAAAGAAATATTGAATACCGAATGAAAACAGGGTGGCTTCAATGTTTGCACTGTTCCTGCTTGTGGTCAGGCAGGCTGTCATTTTGGCGGCATTGAGAAAGCTTAAGAGTTTGGGACATGTCAGCTGCATCCATTATTAGGCGATTATTAGACAACTGGAAAGTCAGAAAATAAGTCCTGACAAGATCTTTGAAAATGTTAATACCTATCTGTAATGGAAAACAAATTGGCAGATGCACAGATATAATAAGTACTGAAGTCAGATGTAGCAACCAGATAAGAATGTTGACAATTTCCTTAAAGCTTAGAATCACAGCCAATGTATATATGGCAACTGAAAGGCATTTTGACTAATTCTGTTGGGCCTCAGATTGTCCAGCCAAACAAGCCTTGATCGAGACAAGGGAGCTCATAATAGCACTGTGTTATTACAGCCAGAGCACAAACCCACGTGTTGACAGGTGAAAGGTTATCCTTCATATCATTCTTCAATAAGGAAACTGGGATGATGCATTTTACCAAAGAAAATGTGAATTAAATACTAGACTGAAAGGCTATAAAAACACCATGAGTTCACTGACAGGGAAAACAGTCCTGCATCAAGCTTCGGATTGAGACAAACTCAACCATTGTGAGAGGTAATGTGAGTCAAAAGTGAAAACATGGATAAGATGGCCTAAATAAGAGTACATTGCACATTTGATCCAGAAACCTGAATTGGAATTTAAATTCAAGTCATTAAAGAGAGATTTTTAAAAAACAATCTAGTACCAATAGTTGTGAAAATTATTTGATTGAAATGGGCTATAAAATCCAATCCAGTTTACTAATGTAATGGAAGGAGATCTGGCCTTTGATTTTGGACTTACTGTGGTTGACTTAACTGTCTTTGTAGTTCAGGTGCTATGAGGAATGGGAAATGCCACTAATATCCGCTTCACATGACTGAGTGAAAAGTAATTATGAATGAAAACAATATCCTGATCAAAACCAAAATGGGGACAGGCATAGACCGCTTCAACTCCTCTTCTGTGCTCGGTCTGCACATCTAATTTGACAATCTTTCAAATATTCATCCACTTTTTATATGGCTCCAACAATCTAACCACCACACTTGTCCAGGCTGAAAATTGTTCTCCAGTAAGAAGCAAGAAAGCCTAATCCATATGTCCCCAGAATGTTCTGATGTCACAGCTAGATGCTATGAGAATTTTGAATATCACATTGTTGATTGCCTAGTGAAACCAGTGATCTACTGTCCCACTGAAGTGTTATTCCCTCTAATCCCTCTGTTAATTATTCTGTCACCCCCTGTAGAATACCAATTTAAGGAAAAGCTTAGAAAAGGAATAGAAAAGGGATATGGGTACCGTCATTCAACCATTCAAAATAGGCAGGATCTAGCAGAGCGACTAGTCTTTCTGGTTGCTCAGCCTTCTTCCTACAAGCCAAAGGTGTGCTATTTTTAAGGTTAATTGGCTATTATTAATTGCCCCATGTGTAGTTAGATGGAGGTGAATCAGGGCAGATGATGGAGATGCAAGAGTGAAAAAAGAGATTAAGGAAATGGTGATAGACACAAAATGCTGGAGCAACTCAGCGGGTCAGGCAGCATCTCTGCAGAAAAAGAATATTTGACGTTATGGGTCGGAGCCCTTCAGGTAATAGTGGTATGTGGATACTGAGCCAAATGGCTCGTTTCTGTGTTGTACAACTATGGCAACATACTGGCCCTGAGGAAATGTTCAGATCCAAATAGACATGAAATAGTTCATCAAAAGAATCTTCTACTCAAATTTGTAGGGAAGAAACGTATCAGTGTAGTCAGATGCTAGAATGTAAAACCTACGATCAATTTCTACAGTGTGACACAATTTCCTGATTAAAATGAGTATGACTGGGTGATCAGCGGTTGGTGTAAACCCATTGGGCTGAAGGGCCTGCTCCCATGCAGTATCTAAATTAAACTAAATTCCAAGCCTGAAATGTGGTTCAGAAGAAAGCGGGTGAAACCGAGAGGGTGGTTGTTGACAAATGAATCATCCTGAAGATTGAATGGCTTATACATTGGAAGGAGTTAAGGCAAGCCAAAGAAAACTCTGTTGTACCTTTTTCCACAAAAGTATTGAGCAACTTGGGCACAGCTCAGTTTATTTTTGATTTCTCACACCACCACATGCAGCAAATTTGAAAGAAGAAAGAACACAAGCGTGCATTGTCCCATTGAATGAATTCTAACAAACTTAAGGTTACTTTTGCATCAGAGAAAGAAGCAAGTTAGCCATTAGGTTTACTCCCAGCAGATCATTCCCACCAATTTCTCCATCTTTTAACCCAGGGGACGGTCATTTAGACCTGCCTGTGAAAAGGGTACCATTTTACATGTAACTAATTACTAAAGGCTGGGACAGCCCTGCCACAAGTTGGCAAATCAATAACATTTGAATCTATAGCACTTCCATCAGTGGGAAACAAAACGCACCTATGTGGAGAGATATTCGTGCCATGGGGAAGATGCAATAAGAATTGGTCCAAAAATTAAATGAGGGACACGTGAACATTAAGAAATGCCACTGAGAACTAAATCAGCATGATCTCAGAACCTGTGCTGACCAGCTGGCAGGAGTATTTGCAGACATGTGTAGGCATTGAATGCATTGAGTTTTTCGTGGAAGGGAAGCATTGTTGCCAGCAATACTGCCTGGCTTTGCTTTGTAGCGTGCAGGCCTTGTCACAATCTACAGGTATTTGTGCCATTTCCTCGACTCCAGCTTAGTCCGGAATTCCATCTTGGCATATTTAATGGCTTTGCAAAAGTTGCAGATCAATCCCCTCACACGTATCCATTACCACCCAAGTAATTCCCTCTCCAACCACCCTACACAAAGGGTAATTTAAAGTAGCACTTAACCTCCCAACTTAAAGAGTTATTTAAAAACATTAGTTCTAGGCACAAAATAACACTGCACCTGGTGGATTTGGACAGCCTTTCAGATAAAGTCATTGGATCAGCAGCAAAATTTTGGAAATGCATCAGTGGCACGATGTAATCAGTCTGCAAAAGCATCTTGATGTACTGAACATTATCCATGGCTTGCTCATAAACAGAACAGAACAGCATCACAGATGGGTCATTACTCCACAGCTTAATTTCACTCGTCTCATTCTTAACGCTTGTCTAGTTTGGTTGCGTGTTTCAACTTGTGTCCAGATCACCTGTCTCTCCCAGCCTTAGTGTGTCTCTGGTTTTGATCATGTCATGACTCTCTAGGATGTACAGCCCACTTCCCATACTCCCACTGTCTGTGTCAAGTGCCCTCGGTTAACTGGAACGAGTACAATACAACAACGAATCTGATGCACAATGTGCCTGTGGTGGCCCTGTGGAATTGATGTTCAACAGCAGCAGATAATAAAATTGAGTTCAAATTTTATTTTTTTTGCAAAGGACTATCAGAAGATCAAACATTGTTGGATATTTAGTAAAACCCCAACTGACTCAGTGATATCCCACAGGGAAAGGGTGTGGCCATGCAGGCGCCCCAGCCTTTAATCTGCTGGCTTAAAACTTTTGAACTATAGCTATATAAATTATAGAAATATATTAAAGATAATTTTCCAAAATGATGCAGTCTCATAGTGGATCTGTGATGTGTAGATCCCTCATGAGATGGATATGAGCATGGGATGGAATTACAGATACCACAGGATATCATTCCGACCTCTCGGGTCGTACTGAAGGATCATCTAAGACAGCTTTAGAAAATATTAAGGACTGGGAACACCCAAATCACAAGTAAAGAACTGAACAATTATTCGAGAAAATTAATGATTATGGGCAAAGTGAAGATGGTTGAACTTTCAACAGCATTGGATTACGATGGAAGAAGATTATAACAAATATTATGGCCCATTTAATTAAATGTGAAATTTGGAGATTGAAGAGGAATTGCTCAAGTACACAAGGCATTGATTGCATTGATTTTCACGGAGCAGAAACAGCCCCCAAATATCCATTGCCACAGAGGCCTCCTCACTTAATTCACCTTATCTCCATATCCTTCTTTCTGGCTTCAATTGTTTCTATGTTGTCTGTCTCAATTATAGAACATGACATTTTTCCTAAGTTTCGCCTTGCTATCTAAAATGGATTGCCCTTTAAAAATGTTAATTATCTCTGAGTTACTGAAAAGGAAAATATGATAGATGCTGAAAATTGGAAATAAATATAGCCAGTCAGACAGCATTGTGGAGAGAAGCAGAATTAATGATCTCACTTGTTCTGTTTTTATTTCAGTTCATAAGTCCTCAGATGCACACTTCAGATATAAAAGTGTCAACATTTACTTGCAGTACTTATTACAGAGCCTTTACAGCAGTCTTTGAGACAAAGTGTTTAGTTGTTACAGTGTATATGAAAGTCTTACTTGCTGCAGCCTAATTGGCAGATTAAATGCCACAACACAGCAAATAAATGTACAATATATTTATCAGTTATTCTAGTTAAACAGACCATGATGGTATAAGCCAAAGTGTGTAGTGGAACTAAAGTAGTGCAAAGTCTGCAGTGGCTCAGTACTGACTTGGGGTTATGGTGAAGGTGCAGGATAGTTCAAGAACCTCATGGTTAATGGCATGACTGACATCTGTAATGTGAAAATCATTATGGCAGAAGCAGCTGCAGTAATGTATTGCTTTTCTTGTTCTCATCCCCCAGTGGAGTAACATTAATCATTATCCGAATATTTGAAAAACCACGAAGCCCTATAAGAATCCAGTGGATGGCAGTATACAACAAAGACTGACATTAAAAAAGTTTGCTGTCAGCAGTCCATCTCTGCATCCATCAAATATAGTGCAGCTGGAGGAATTCTACTCTGCATTCACCACCTAGTTTGCTTTCTATCTGAAACGAATATCAATTCTTAGTATCATGTGCAGAAATTTGGCCTGAAGCATAGAATCAGTGGCACATTGTGACATTTACCTGCGGAAAGGAGAATCGAACCCCACTGTCCTGTGATCTCACCTCTGCTGAGCTTATCCCTTCTCAGCATGCAACACTATACCTAGAATGTTACTTTATTTTATTCAGTCCATGAGTTGCTAACATGTTGTGCCCATGTTAGAAAATAATTCAGTCCCTTTGAGGCCCATTGCCCTGAGCACAAATGAAATGAAATTGTCTTAACTGCAGTGAAAAAAGGGAAATAATAGTTAGCAAAGATGATACGTTTCCAGCAACTAAACTCAGGGGACTTCAGTAGTTGACAAAATCCTGCAGTAAATGCACATGGTACCTGATGCACACAAAAGGCCTGCAGTATTCAAACAATGCAAGTCCTGTGGTAACTTGGGAAGCCATAGGCAAGTGACATTCCTTTGCACAATCTACAAAGTATTTCCAAAGAACAAATGGGATTCTGGCCTAAAAGTGAACATGGGAACATTTAAAAGTCATTTGGACAAGCACGTGGACAGGAAAAGTTTGGAGGGATATGGGCCAAATGCAGGCAAATGGGACTAGATTAGATATGCAGGGCAAGTATTTTACACAGGGTGGTGGGCGCTGGAATGCACTGCCAGGGGTGGTGGTGGAAGCGGATACATAGTGGCTTTTAAGAGGCTATTAGATATTAAGCGAATTAAGTGATTTGGATCATGTCTCAGCGAGTAGATGAGATTAGTTTATCTTGGCATCATGTTCGGCATTCTGCACAGACAGTGTATGACAAAGGGCCTGTTCCTGTGCTGCACTGTTCTAGTCTGTCATCTTCCACCACATTGCTTGGATTAAATGACCTCAAACTAAATGTCAGGTGGAAGTATTCACCTGGGGAAATGTCAGCTCACCCGAGTTCCATAATGTTCAATAGTTGCATAAAACCCTCTACCAAGTCATCAATAATGCCATCACTTGATTTGTGCAAGAGCATATGTGCCTTATTTCTGCCATACAGCTACCTGCAGTGCATAAATGAGAACCAGAAGTGCTTTCAATAACATGCCACAGAAAAGGATTATGCACAGGGTAAGGGCTCATGGAACTGAGGCAGACGGACAAACATACGGAAAATCAAGTCTGGATGAAAGGGTTTTTAAGTTGACAAGCTGTAACTATAAGTTTATTTCAGGCATCAATGCTAGTTCCTCATCAATTTATATTCTATCTAATGACTTGGATTTAGAGATCAAGTGTGATGTCTTCACGTCTGCTCATGACACAAAAATGGGTGTGTATGCAAGATGTGAGGAGAACTCAGAAGTGTGTAAACCTATATAGGTATTTGAATGCTGTCATTAAGTATGTTCAACTCTGAGACAGGGTTCTCAGGAAGAGGATTGAGACCTCGGGTCAGATCAACCATAAACAGCTGAATGGTGATCACCAAACTCTTAACATCTTACCTGGTCCAGAAGTTGGTGAGCACTAAATGTGGATTAATTTCAATGCCATCGACATCAACTCTGCAGTGTGTGACTGTGGGAGCAGACTATAAATATATATACACAATTAATTACACAATCCCATAGAGGTATCACATTCACCAACCCCTGATCAATTTCCTGGCTCTGCCACCAAAATGTAAAATCGCAATTATGGTTCTGCACCTACAGAAGCTTTTGAAAGAAGTGCCCATCCATAAATGCTGTGGAGAGGCTAGTGCTTTAATTAATCATGGCTGTCCATATGAAACAACTTGTTTCATACAACCTATTGGCTTGACAAATAATTGCAGTGGGACTGAGGATGTTGCTTGTGTCTGAAAGAATGGAGTGACTGAGCTTGTATTCACTGGAATTTAGAAGGATGAGAGGGGATCTTATAGAAACATTTAAAATTATTAAGGGATTGGACACACTAGATGCAGGAAACATGTTCCCCATGTTGGGAATCCAGAACCAGGGGCCACAGCTTAAGAATAAGGGGTAGGCCATTTAGAACTGAGATGAGGAAAACCTTTTGCACACAGAGAGTTGTGAATTTGTGGAATTCTCTGCCTCAGGAGGCAGTGGAGGCCGATTCACTGGATGTATTCAAAAGAGAGTTAGATAGAGCTCTTAGGGCTAGTGGAATCAAGGGGTATGGGGAGAAGGCAGGGACGGGGTACTAATTGTGGATGATCAGCCATGATCACATTGAATGGCAGTGCTGGCTCGAAGAGCCAAATGGCCTACTCCTGCACCTATTGTCTATGTATCTATAAGAAAATAACTGCAGATGCTGGTACAAATCGATTTATTCACAAAATGCTGGAGTAACTCAGCAGGTCAGGCAGCATCTCGTATCTATGTCTGGAGTCATATAACAACCAAATCTAGTAAAGATGGCAAATTTCATTCCTGGGAAGACAGGGTGAACCGGCCAGATTTTGCAATAGTCTTTTGGTTTCACGTTAACCAATACTGTATCTGGATTTTTAAATTTCAGATTAGTTGATTAACAAACCTTTTTATTTGTTTTTGGGGATATGGGTGAAGCCAGCAGGACCAACACAGTGCCCATCTCTAATTGCCCTTAGAAGCATGTGGTGTCCCTGTCATATTTGGGAGATGATGTCTATTTTTCAGACGAATGATTAAGATGCAATTTGCACCCACTGTGTACCTGGGGCTTCTCTCCAGCTCCCAAGAGAGGGTTCAAACAGTGTCTGGAGTATGAGTTCAGTAGCATGACCACTATTGTGGCATCCCTGACAACTTTCTGCATCTCATAGTTTACAACGTTCCCTTTTTCTGTTCTGTATTGCTTCTCACCTGGCCCTTTAAAACGGTTACCCACATCAGCACCTCCATGGAATATGGAGGGGTTACTGGAAATAGCTCTTTTGCCATTGAATTGTTGCAATTTAGAGGAAATAAAGTGGGATTGTTATGAGACTGGATGGATTCAGTGTGCTGTTACTGCTTGGAAATCTATAACAGGCCAAATTACCTCTGCTGAATTTCTGTGTTCAGTCGTTTCAATTTCTCGGGCTCTTAGCGTTCCTTGCACTCTGAGTATGTACTCATGTACCACACATTAGTTCTTTATTTCCAGATCTCAGACTGAAGCAAAATTTACATTGTGTCTTTTTATCTGTATAAGTAACCTGTTTTAATCCTTGTTTTGTCACAGTCAAGAGAACTACAGCCAAGTGGGTTGCCCGCCAGTGTCCGTGGCTGTTGATAACTGCCCAAACCAGATGATATCAGAACTAAACATGCCAGGAAGACATGCCTCAGGAGCTCACCAACACATTCACTAAAAGTGTTTCATTATCTTAATATGAAGGAGATGCTTAAGCAGGTTGCAAAGTTCTGTAGTTTTTGTTTATTGTCTTGAGTAGTAGTCATGAATAGTTTTAAAGTGACATGTGTTCATGCTGTAATTAATAATCTACTTACTTAAATGTATGTCCATTGACAATAAGATTTGATAAATCAAGATTTGTCTTTTTATACCAAGTTTGCTTGAGTCATGTAGTCTGTTACTTGTAATATGGTGCTTGAATTCTTCCTTGGACCATTCGCATAAATCCAACAAAATCTATTGCAGGGGCAATCCCCGATGTTCATATTTTTCATATTTGCGACTGACAAAGGATGCCATTAGAGCCATTAAGTCCACATTGACGATCAGACCATTCTCATCATTACTTCCCTTTAATCTATTCTCTCTAACTTGCTTATCGACCCCCTCCCAAATTCGATCACCAACCTACATTAAAGCTAATTAGCCTACCTACTAGCATATCTTTTAGACTTTGGAGGATTCCGGAGGAACTCCCAAGGAGAACATGCAAACTCCATACACCCGAGGTCAAACTCCAAACACCCGAGGTCAGGATCAAACCCAGGGCTCTGGTGCCATAAGGTAACAGCTTTGCCATCGCTACTGTGCCTCACCTTAGAAAACATCATGTTCAACAGCGTGGAGATGCCAATAAAGCTGTCAAGTCAAATCCGTTCAAACTGCACAAAATGCATGCAGCGAGTAACTAAGTTGTTAGCTGTGTGACCAGGCAGAGATTGGAACTGTAGGTGACAACACTATAGGAGAACGAGAGATATAGAGGATACTTTGGAGAAATGAATGGAAGTCCGCCTCGGCCTACCTGATCTCCCGATTGCCACACACTTTAACTTCCCATTCCCATACACACCTTTCTGCCCTGGGCCTCCCCCTTTGTCAGAGTGAAGCCAAGCGTAAATTGGAGGAACACCACCTCATATTTCGCTTGGGCAGCTTATAACCCAGCAGTATGAATATTGATTTCTATAACTTCAAGTAACCCCTGCATACCCTCTCTCCATCCCTCACCCACTCTAGTCGTCCTGTTGAGTTCCTGTTTTTTCGTTGTCACCTATCCCACACCCAACAATGGTTAATTTATTGTGTGCTCCACATTTTTAAAAATATTTTAATAGTCAATTTATTTGTCACATACACATAAATGTGCAGTGAAATGAAAGATTACCCACAGTCTAACAATAAGACCAATAAAAATAAGCAATAAAAATATGCAAGAAACATCCATCGCAGTGAGTCTCCTCCGGTCACCTCCTCACTGTGATGGAAGGCCAGGATGTATTTTCTCTTCCCCTGCCGTCTTCTCCCGCGGTCAGGCTGGTGAAGTTGCCACGTCGGGGCGGTCAGTGACTTTTTGCATATCTACCATTCATTTCCCCTAAGTACCATCTGTATCTTTCGTTCCCCTTTCCCCGGACTCTCAATATGGTCTCGACTTTAAAGGTCACCTATTCCTTTTCTCCAGAGATGCTGCCTGACCCGTTGAGTTACTCCAGCTTTTTGTGTCTGTCTGCGGTTGAAACCAGCATCTGCAATTCCTCCGTACACATGGAAACAGGCCCACCCACCGTCCTACATACACACTGGGACAATTTACAATTTTATAGAAGCCTATTAACCTGTACGTCTTTGGGATTTGTGAGGAAACTGGAACACCCGGAGAAAACCCACGCGGTCACATGTAGAACGTACAAACTTCGCACAGACAGCGCCCGTAGTCAGGGTCAAACCCGGGTCTCTGGCGCTGTAAGGCAACAACACTATCGCTGTGCCACTTTGCAGCACGTATCTGATATCTCTGCTGACTGCTGACTGGAGGACGCGGGACCCCGGATCCCGCACTCGCGGACCAGGTCCTGTCAAGGGGTTTTGGCAGAGTCGGTGATGCACTGGTGAGGGTGCTTCATCAGCAGTCTGCGCTCAAAGACTGGGTCAATGTGGCAGAGCGAGTGAAGCGCCGGTAGCTGACGATGTAGAGATAGATGGGCGCTCCAGAGGGGTGCGCCCCGGCATGTTCCTGCCTGCAGTAACACGGCGCCCGTGGGTGGAGTCTCCCTCGCTGTTGGAGACTTAAGGCTTGGCGGTGGCTGTCCGCGGCACCGCTGTCCACACCTGGATCAGCGCAACTGGGAATCATTGGCCGGTCTGAGAACATCTCAGTGTCCTACCTCGGGATTGAGCAATTGCCTGGAAGGCAGAATAATATTAGAGGACATGAGGGTCTTCGCCACTCTCCTCCCTTTGATTGTCTATGCCACAGACCGTTTCCCCGAAGGATTATCAGGTAAGAGAGATTTCACGAGCAAAGCACAAGGTGCTGAAGGAACTCAGCGGGTCAGGCAGCATCTGTGGAGGGGATGGACAGATAACGTTTCTGGTCGGGACATTCTTCAGATTCAGACGAGAGCTGTTTCATGGTATTTAGCGCTAGAATAATTCTGTAAGGGATATTTGAAAACCTTCTCCTAGTACAGCGTCACATAGAGAGGGGTGTGGGCTTGCTGAGGAGGGAAATGAACAAGTTTCATCAGGATAGCAATAATCCGATGAATTCTTTCCTGATTTGTTGATAAACCTTGTTCACGCCACTCAATGCAAGTTGGAAAGGGACGAAAAAGCATCTGAAGTGGTGGGATTTTAACATAGAAAGAGAAAAATAGGTGCATGAGTTCAATATGATCATGGCTTTGAGTTCAATATGACCATGGCTGATCATCCAAAATCAGTACACCGTTCCTGCTTTTCCCCCATATCCCTTGATTCCATTAGCCCTAAATCTAACTCTCTCTTGAAAATATCCAGTGACTTGGCCTCCACTGCCCTGAGTTGCAGAGAATTCCACAGATTCACAACTCTCTGGGTGAAAGGTCATCTCATCTCAGTCCTAAATGGCCTACCCTTTATTCTTAAACTGTGACCCCTGGTTCTGGGCTCCCCCAACATCAGAACATTTTTCCTGTATCTGGCCAATCTAATCCCTTAAGAATTTTATATGTTTCCATAAGATTCCCTCGCATCCTTCCAAATCCCAGTGGACACAAGCCCAGACGACCCATTCTTTCATCATACATCAGTCCCGCCATCCCGGGAATTAATCTGGTGAACCTACAATGCACTCCCTCAATAGCAAGAATGTCCTTCCTCAAATTAGAAGAACAAAACTGCACACAATACTCCAGGTGTGTTCTCACCAGGGCCCTGTACAACTGCAGTAGGACCTCCTTGCTCCTAAACTCAAATCCTCTCGCAATGAGGGCCAACATGCCATTAGCTTTCTTCACTGCCTGCTGTACCTGCATGCTTACTTTCAGTGACTGATGTACAAAGCCACCTAGGTGTCGTTGCACCTCCCCTTTTCCTAATCTGACACCATTCAGGTAATAATCCGCCTTCCTGTTCTTGCCACCAAAGTGGATATCCTCACATGTATCCACATTATACTGATCCTGCCATGCATCTGCCCACTCACCCAAACTATCCAAGTCACCCTGCAGCCTCATGGCATCCTCCTCACAGCTCACACTGCCACCCAGTTTAGTGTCATCCGCAAACTTGGAGATGTTACTTTTAATTCCCTCGTGTAAATCGTTAATATATATTGCAAATAACTGGGATCCCAGCACTGAGCCCTGCGGCACTCTATTAATCACTGCCTGCCATTCTGAAAAGGACCCGTTAATTCCTATTTGCTTCCTGTCTGCCAACCAGTTCTCTATCCATGTCAATACCCTACCCCCAATAACATGTGCTCTAATTTTGCACACTAATATCTTGTGTGGGAAGCTTTTTAAAAGTCCAGATACGCCACATCCACTGGCTCTTCCATTCTACTTGTTACATCCTCAAAAAATTCCAGAAGATTAGTCAAGCATGATTTCTCCTTCTTAAATCCATGCTAACTTTGACTGATCCTATTACTGATTTCCAAACGTGCTGCTATTACAAGCGCCTGCACTCCTAGATATCTGCTCTACACATTATCCAGAGCCCTACCATTCACTGCATAGGTCCTGCCATGTTAGAATTCCCAAAATGCAACACCTCGCATTTCTCTGTATTAAATTCCATCAACCATTCCTCAGCCTACCTGGCTAATCGACCAAGGTCCTACTGCAATTTTTCACAACCATCTTCACTATCTGCAAAACCACCCAGTTTTGTATCATCAGCAAACTTGCTGTGTATGTCTTCATCCAAATCATTGATATAGATGACAAACGGTAATGGGCCCAACACCGACCCCAAGGCACACCACTAGTCACAGGCCTCCAGTCTGAGAAGCAACCTTCCACCCTCTGCTTCCTTCCATGAAGCCAATTTTCTATGCATTCAGCTGCCTCTCCTTGGGATCACATGCAATCTAACCTTCCTTGTTCTCTGAGAATGTTGAATTAATCCTATACTCCAGATGGAATAGGATGTGACTGAATGGTTCTGCTCCTCTGTGTGATATATCTTTGTTGTGTCCCTTGTGTCTTAAGAGGTAGTGTCCCTTTAAGAAGCCCTCTCCAACCCATTCATCTGTCATTGTTTGGACATTTGTTTCCAATGCTTTCAATGTGCAAATTAACTTTTTATTCTTTATCTTCTTGCAAAGGTTTTCAGGAAGGAGAGGTGCAAAGATGCAGTTTTGCTTTGTCCGACCTGTTTGTTTTCTTCCTAATTCTACATTTTAAATTGATTTCAAAGAAAGACCCGGATTCCACATTGGCCATGTGGAATTCGGGATAAAGTGTTAGAAATATGAGTGTCTCTCATACAGATATGAGATGGCAACACTTCAGAAAGAAATTGGCATTTGGGGAAATTGGATTAGTATACATTTGGACTAGGAATTTGTAATAGTTATTTTGGGAGATAGATTGGAACAATTGGGGAGTAATCTTAAACGTTGCTTTTCTTAATAACAATGTATTTCTGCAGGTTTTAAAGATATCGTTCAAGACTTGCAGATGTCTAATTTTGAGTTAATGAATTCTTTTGTAAAAGCTTGTTTTGATATAATCACAGTGTTTACCTTGTAAAATTAAAAGGAGCAGTCAGATTTAGATGGTGAAAAGGAACAGGGAGAATGCCACTTCCACTGGGTCAGTGTGGAAGATCTCCTTACTCATCACTTAACCACTGTGACCTTGGGCAGTTTCTTCTGCTGTGCTAAAAAGCTGAGATTAGTTAGCAATAAGCAATTTGGACCCGAGCAGTGACTATCACAGTGACAGGGCTTTAGACTTTGGAGATACAGCGTGGAAACAGGCCCTTCTGCCCACCGAGTCCGTGCCAACCAGCGATCACCACATGCACTAGCACACTGGGGACAATTTACAATTTTACAGAAGCCAAATAACCTGCAAACCTGGACGTCTTTGGTGTGCGGGAGGAAACTGGAGAAAAGCCAAGCAGTCACAGGGAGAAGGGGCAAACTCCATACAGATAGCACCCGTGGTCAGGATCGAACCTGGGTCTCTGGCGCTTTAAGGCAGCAACTCTACCACTGCGGCACTGTGCCGCCCACTTGACACATGTCTGGGTAACTGGTGAAGGGTGACGATTACCAAGTCTTGTAACATTGTGGATGGTTATCACACACACCAGAACCTGTGCTCCCCCCAGTCATGGTGCGAGTGGTTCCTGGGCCTCCCCAGTCTGACAGGGGCCTCTCTGTTTTCCCGCAGGCCCGACTGGAGCCGGGCCCATTCCCCTGCTCAGGAGGTTCGAGGGTCTGTGGTACAACCGGGACACTGTCAGCCGGCAGCAGACCCGAACCAAGCGCTGGAGCTTGGCCGAGGAGACGAGGGTGCAGCTGCAGTTCACGGCCCATCGCAGGTATCTGTGGCGCTTCCTCCCGGTCACAGGGACGGGGCCCTGGGAGAGCAGCAGGGGGTGATGTGGGGAGGGAGCGCGGGTGATCTGCCTCAATCACTGTTTTTCTCTTTCACCTGCCTCGGGCAGTGCTTAGACTGGGTTACCCTTGGGTAGGCCCGGGTTACCTACAGGTTGGGCCCTGGGTTGGGTCCAGGGTGGGCCTGGGTTACCCCAGATTGGGCGCGAGGCAGCACCATGACGACCTGGCCAGGAGGCTCCCACAAATCCCACATCCTCAGCATAGGTTCCCACCCTGGTCTTTGATCCAACTGATAACCTGTTCTCCCCATGGGCCTCACATTTCCAGTCAGCTCAGTGCCTTGGCTCCATGCCCCCTCCCCGCACCCACCCAGTCCCACCTTCCCCACTGCACTGCCCCATTGCATCCTCCCCATTATACCCTCCCCACACCACCACACCCTTCCACCGCACCTCTCCAACATACCCTCCCACTGTACCTCTCCACCCTACCCTTTCCGTTGTAACCCCCTCACTGCACCACCCCACCCCACCTTCCTCACCGACTGTCCCCCCTCCAACCTATATCATACCCCCTGAATCCTCAGCCCTGCATCTTCCCCAGAGCACATTCGTCCTAGCATCTGCCTGGCTGCACCCTGCGTAATTGCACAGGAACCCCTTGTACGGAGTGGCAGAGACAGCAGATCTCTGCTGAAGGCTCCGAGACCTTGGGGCTGAGACGAGATGAGTATGTTTGCTCTGGTCAGTGAGTTCAGAGGGCTCCCTGAACTCTGGTTTAACACATCAGCCCTACCTGTTGGTTCATTGATATCCACGCCATCAGTTATACAAGCCCGTAACCAATAGTGACTGTCGACACTGATTGAACAATCTACAATTCTGTTGCAGGCAGTTCCATCTCCAATTGAAAAGAGATTCGAGTATGTTCACGGGCGATTTTAGAATTGAAACCAAAAGCGGCCTGGAGTACGGAAACCTCTCACATATCTATTCCGGGCAGCTGCAGGGTAAGCTCTGTCCTGTGGCGAGTTTATCTACCCTGTCTGAACCCTGTGTTCATCATAACTCTAGAGCCTCAGTAACTGCAATAAAGTCGGGATTTATGTTTAACTTGTCAACCCAGGTGATCAAGGGGAGATGACATGCAGTGATAGTTCTTTGCCTGGACTTTAAAACTTCCATGTGACATTTCCTTTTGCCTCCTTTTACCACAAAGATAGGCTGTTCACTTTAAGTGGTTTAAACAGGGCAGAATTTATTTCCAAGTGCATTTATCGTAACACGGACGCGATGGGATGGGTAAGGATTAATTGTGATATCAGACATGTTGCCTCTGCTCCTTACTCAAAGCTGTGAGATTCCCTTCAGTGGATGACAAGTGTAGAAATAAAAACGTGGGGGAAATCCTTGGGAACTCCTCTCCAACAATGAGCATCCAAAGGGCTTCCCTGCCTACTCACTGAGGCGATTTCTGTTCTGGACTGATATGGGTGGGGATTCATTGCAACAACAGAGCAGAGAGTTTGCAGGAGGATGGCTTGTGTGGTGGTTCCCCAGGACCCAGCTGTTCACCATCGAAATTAATGACTGGGATGAGAAGTAGCTGTCAATATATACAATATATATTTTGTCCAGGTAGCTTGTCAATATATATAATACTAATAATGTGCGTGATGACAAAAATGTGGAGAGGATTTGATGTCGATAAGATGTGAACGAGTCAAGGCATAGCAGATGAGTGTAATGTGGCTAAATGTGGGGTCGTTCACTTTGCTGGAGACAATTGGAGAGCTGGAGTTGGTATTTGATTATGAGATATATTGAATCATTGAACGTTACCCCTTGGGAGTAACAAACCACAAGGAAGGTAAAGGGTGTGAAAATGGCTCCCGACACGAAACATCATCTAACCATATTCTCCAGGTGGATTCATAGAAACATAGAAACATAGAAAATAGGTGCAGGAGTAGGCCATTCGGCCCTTCGAGCCTGCACCGCCATTCAATATGATCATGGCTGATCATTCAGCTCAGTAGCCTGTACCTGCCTTCTCTCCATACCCCCTGATCCCTTTAGCAAAAAGGGCCACATCTAACTCCCTCTTAAATATAGCCAATGAACTGGCCTCAACTACCTTCTGTGGCAGAGAATTCCACAGACTCACCACTCTCTGTGTGAAGAAATGTTTTCTCATCTCGGTCCTAAAAGACTTCCCCCTTATCCTTAAGCTGTGACCCCTGGTTCTGGACTCCCCCAACATCGGGAACAATCTTCCCACATCTAGCCTCTCCAACCCCTTAAGAATTTTATATGTTTCTATAAGATCCCCCCTCAGTCTTCTAAATTCCAGCGAGTACAAGCCCAGTCTATCTAGTCTTTCCTCATATGTAAGTCCCGCCATCCCAGGGATCAATCTGGTGAACCTTCTCTGTACTCCCTCTAAGGCAAGAACGTCTTTCCTCAGGTAAGGAGACCAAAACTGCACACAATACTCCAGGTGCGGTCTCACCAAGGCCCTGTACAACTGCAGCAGAACCTCCCTGCTCCTAAACTCAAATCCTCTTGCTATGAATGCCAACATACCATTCGCTTTCTTCACTGCCTGCTGCACCTGCATGCTTGCTTTCAATGACTGGTGCACCATGACACCCAGGTCACGTTGCATCTCCCCTTCTCCCAATCGGTCACCATTCAGGTAATACTCTGCTTTCCTGTTCTTGCCGCCAAAGTGGATAACCTCACATTTATCCACATTATATTGCATCTGCCATGCATTTGCCCACTCGCCTAATCTATCCAAGTCACTCTGCAGCCTCCTAGCATCCTCCTCGCAGCTAACACTGCCACCCAGCTTCGTGTCATCCGCAAACTTAGAGATGTTGCATTCAATTCCCTCATCCAAATCATTAATATACACTGTAAATAACTGGGGTCCCAGCACTGAGCCTTGCGGTACCCCACTAGTCACTGCCTGCCATTCCGAAAAGGACCCGTTTATTCCTACTCTTTGTTTCCTGTCCGCCAACCAATTTTCTATCCACCTCAACACTGAACCCTCAATACCGTGTGCTTTAAGTTTGTACACCAATCTCCTATGTAGGACCTTGTCGAAGGCCTTCTGAAAGTCCAGATATAACACATCGACTGGTTCTCCCTTATCCACTCTACTAGTTACATCCTCGAAAAATTCTATAAGATTCGTCAGACATGATTTGCCTTTGGTAAATCCATGCTGACTTTGTCCGATGATTTCACCACTTTCCAAATGTAATGCTATCACATCTTTAATAACTGACTCTAGCATTTTCCCCACTACCGATGTTAGGCTAACTGGTCTATAATTCCCCGTTTTCTCTCTCCCTCCCTTTTTAAAAAGTGGGATTACATTAGCTACCCTCCAGTCCTCAGGAACTACTCCAGAATCTAAAGAGTTTTGAAAAATTATCACTAATGCATCCACTATTTCTGAGGCTACTTCCTTAAGCACTCTGGGGTGCAGCCTATCTGGCCCTGGGGATTTATCTGCCTTTAATCCATTTAATTTACCTAACACCACTTCCCGACTAACCTGGATTTCCCTCAGTTCCTCCATCTCTTTAGACCCCCGGTCCCCCGCTATTTCCGGCAGACGGTTTATGTCTTCCTTAGTGAAGACAGAACCAAAGTATTTGTTCAATTGGTCTGCCATCTCCTTGTTCCCTATGATCAATTCACCTGTTTCCGACTGCAAGGGACCTACATTTGCCTTAACTAATCTTTTTCTCTTGACATATCTAAAAGCTTTTGCAGTCTGTTTTTATGTTCCTTGCCAGTTTTCCCTCATAATCTATTTTCCCTTTCCTAATTAAGCCCTTTGTCCTCCTCTGCTGGACTCTGAATTTCTCCCAGTCCTCTGGTATGCTACTTTTTCTGGCTAATCTGTATGCTTCATCTTTTGTTTTAATACTATCCTTGATTTCCCTTGTTAGCCACGGATGCACTACCTTTCCTGGTTTGTTCTTTTGCCAAACTGGGATGAACACTTGTTGTAGTTCATCCATGCGACCTTTAAATGCCTTCCATTGCATGTCCACCGTCAACCCTTTCAGCATCAATCGCCTGTCTATCTTGGACAATTCACGCCTCATACCCTCAAAGTTACCTTTCTTTAAGTTCAGAACACTTGTTTCTGTATCGACTTTGTCACTCTCCATCCTAATGAAGAACTCTACCATATTATGATCACTCTTGCCCAAGGGGCCTCGCACAACAAGACTGCTAACTAACCCTTCCTCATTACTCAATACCCAGTCTAGAATGGCCTGTTCTCTCGTTGGTTCCTCGACATGTTGGTTTAGAAAACCATCTCTCAAACATTCCAAGAAATCCTCTTCCTCAGCACCCCTGCCAGTTTGGTTCACCCAATCTATATGTAGATTGAAGTCACCCATTATAACTGCTGTGCCTTTAGTGCATGCATTTCTAATTTCCTGCTCGATGCCATCCCCAACCTCCCTACTGCTGTTAGGTGGCCTGTACACAACTCCCACTAGCGTTTTCTGCCCCTTAGACAGAGTCAAGTCAAGTCAAGTCAAGTCAAGTCAATTTATTTGTATAGCACATTTAAAAACAACCCACGTTGACCAAAGTGCTGCACATCTGACCAGGAAAAAAAAGAAACATACAGTGGCAGGCAGCCAAACACAACGGCGCGGCCATCTTGAACAAAATGTTAATTCAATCACCCACAGTCTGGCCTGTGAGGTCAAGACTGAAATTGTACTTCATGAGTTGAAAGGATCGAGAGGCAATCTTATTGAAAGTTACAAAATAATAATGGGACTTCTCAGAGTTGATGCAGCGAAGATATTTCCACTGGCTGTGAAGTCTGTAACCAGGGGTCCCGACCCAAAACGTCGCCTATCCATGTTCTCCTGAGATGATGCCTGACCCACTGAGCTACTCCAATACTCTGTGTCTTTGAGAGTGTGAAACACTAGCTCAATGTCCCTGAGCTGTACACTAGTTGTTCTTCCTGTAAGTGCCCTTGCTGTTCGTGTATGCCAAGCGATGTGGATGGAGCGAGTGGTGGAACAGAGGCACGGACAGGTGGGACAAAGCTTCTCAGCCATTAGTAAGAAAGCCATTGCTGCCCAAACCCTGTGATGAATCATCACCAAATGCAGCCCAAGGTGCTTGACTAAAGTGTATTCTTTTCCACAAACAGGTGAGAACAGTTCCCATTGCCACGGCTCCATCATTGATGGCCGATTTGAAGGTTTTATCCAAACTCAGAAGGGCAGATATTATGTTGAGCCTGCGGAGCGTTATGTCCAGGGAGAGAATCCTGCCATCCATTCCATCATCTATCACCAGGATGATGTTGGTGAGTACTGAGTCACCAGGTGAGGGTTTTTCATATTTTGAGTCTCTATTGAACGAACCACTGTTGGTCTGTGAGCACAGGGAGGGGCAGCAACTTGTTGGAGCTCACTGCAAATAACGGATTGTGCAGCTCACAACGTTCACTGACTTAGGACAGGTCGTTTAAAGAGTGTAGTGCATAGAACTTTGGTAGGAAGCAACAGCAACATCTCCCCATAAAAGTAGGATAAGTTCACCAGAGCAAAAAATGAAAGTGCTGGAGGAAGCCAGAGGGTCAGGCAGCATCTTTGAAGGGAATGACCAGATGATGTTTCTTCTTTGGTTTAACGGAGAGTAGGAGGGGGTGCTGGAAAAGATAGGTTGGGGTAGGGTAAAGCCTGGCAAATGATATGCGGGTGCAAATGAGGAGAGGTGTTTGTTAGATGGGCGGGAGCATGATGGAACACCTGTGACTCTCTTGCTGTGATGCTGCCGGGAAGCAGCCGCTGGACTTTCCTCCTCCCTCTGGATACATCTCCCATTTCCCTAGATCCCAGCTGGTCGACCACAAGCCTATACAATAACCACTTCAAAAAAACAATTTAGATAGATACCGCCAATGGAGATTCGCCACTTCCAAAGGGATCCCACCACTAGCCACATCTTCCCATCTCCACCCCTTTCTGCTTTCCGCAGAGACCGTTCATTCCCTCAGCAACTCCCTAACAACTCGTCCCTTCCGACCCAAACCACCTCCTCCCGAGGCACTTTCCCCTGCAACCATAGGAGATGCAACACCTGTCCCTATACCTCCCCCCTCGACTCCGTCCAAGGACCCCGACAGTCTTTTCAGGTGAGGCAGAGGTTCACTTCCACCTTCTCCAACCTCATCTACCGTTCCAGGTGTGGACTCCAGTATATCGTCAAGACCCAGAGCACCTCGTTTTGCTGAACACCTCCGCTCAGTCTGCCTAAACCTACCTGATCTCCCGGTTGCTCAACACTTGCCTTTCCTGGGCCTCCTCCTTTGTCAGAGTGAGGCCCAGCACAAATGGGAGGATCAGCACCTCATATTTCGCTTGGGTAACTTACACCCCAGCAGTATGAACATTGACTTCTCTAACATCAAGAAGCCCTTGCTTTGCCCTCTCTCTCCATCTCCTCCCCCATCTCAGTTCTACCAGTCTTACTGTCTCCGACTACATTTTATCTCCATACCGCCCACTCCCCTGACATCAGTCTGAAGAAGGGTCTTGACCCAAAACGTCACCCATTCCTTCTCTCCAGAGATGCAGCCTGTCCCGCTGGGTCTCCAGCATTTTGTGTCTACCTCTGGCATTGGCAAGAGCCTGTTTCTGTACGGTATGGCTCTACGACTCTATGACTGGAGCTTTGGGTTGCTGGGCTGGGGGTGACAGCAGGGGGAGCAAGCAGCCTTTGTGCAGAGTGAGTGGATGCATATCCAGTGCTACCGCTGCTATGGAAACAAGTCACCAGCAAGCTGGCTGGGCCAGTGTCTAGCACCCACGCGTGAAGCTGAAACAAGATGCTGGGGGTTCCTCCCCATCGGCCGTGTTACCAAGAGAGATTAATACTGACGGGCAGGAGCTGCTGCCTGTCTTTGTACGGCCCCTGTCATGCTGCACAGGCGGCTGTGAAACTTTTCCGAATGACCTGAGATGCCTGCATTCCTGAGGTAGATTGTAGACTGGAGAGAGAGAGACAAAGATTTCAGTTTACTCTCTTTCAAACTCTTGTGCTAAAGAGTTGGGATTCCCAGACACCTCAAACAGCCCGGAGGGCTGCCGTGTGTGTGTGTGTATGTGTTAGGGATCAGTAAAGGTTGAACTGTGATGTTTCTCAATGGTTCTTGTACACAAACCTGCTTTTGATTTCTCCTTGCCATCCATCTCAGACTGCCCTCACCCCCCCCCCTCCTCCCCCCCCCCCCCCCCCACCCCTGATATAAAGGCAGACCCAAACCAGTGTGGCTGTGGGAATGGCCCTGGGGAGCAGAAATTGTGGCGGAAAAACACATCCAGTCTGAAGCAAGCGATCCCTCTGTAAACCCAGAGAGTCCTAGCTGGGCCCAGTCTGAATTACTGCATCATTGCAAGTCGCTGCATTTTGGTTTGGCAATGAACCAAGGACTCCAGTTTTCTTTGTTCTTGTTTTGATTTGAACATACACTTGAACTTCATGTCAAGCAAAAAGTAAACCTCATGTTTGGCGGCTTTGTGTGAGTGGTGGGGCTGTAGTTCTCAGGGGGCAAAAGGCAAGCTCTCCATTATTCCATTGTCTCTCTAAATGTTCAGTCCGAACGTTTCTCTCGGCCAGTTGCTCCCTTTGATTCCCTATCCCAGGTAAATGCGCTCCCTGAGCCAGCCACGTCCCTTTGATCAAAACACAACGTGCTGGAGGAACTCAGCAAGCCAGGTAGTGTCCATGGAGGGAATGGACCGACACCTTTTGTGGTCTGGACCCTTCTCCAGACTAAGAATAGGGGAGAGAAAGCTGGAAAGAAGAGGTGGGGCGTGGGACAAAGCCTGGCAAGTAATAAGCAGATACAGGTGAGGGGGCACCTGTGGCAGATGGGTTGAATGTGACAAAGGCTAGAGTTGAAAAGGAGATAAAAAGGTGTCAGCTATGGAGAGCAAGAGTGGAATGTTAAACTGCAGAGAAGGATATGGGTGGAAAAGGACAGGGGAGGGAAAGAGAGGTGATAAAAAGGAGATGGGTGTCCCTGGAACATCTCAAGGGAATGAGACCAGCCTGAATGGATATCTTAGTTGGCATGGATGAGTTGGGCAGAAGGGTCTCTTTCTCTGCTGCATATAAACCTGTGAATCCTTGAATCTATGGAGAAAAGCTCAGCACATGTTTTCCTTGGGCTGTCCAGTGCTGAATTATCATGATAAACATGTGAGACGACACAGCAGACATCAACAACAATACAACTTCATCAAATCCTCTGAAGCAACAGGGACTTGAGGGCACTGCAAAAGACAGTCACTAATAAACCACAAACTGTGGCTTTTTTTTGTTGTTCAAAGTGCTGGAGTAACTCAGTGGGTCAGGCAGCATCTCAGGAGAACACGAATAGGCTCGGGACCCTTTCAGCTCGGGACCCTTCTTTAGACTGAAATGGGTTTCAACTCTGACATAGGGTCCCGACCCAAAACTTCACCTATCCATGTTCTCCAGAGATGCTGCCTGACCCGCTGAATTACTCTTGCACTTTGTGTCTTTTTTGGTAAGCGAACATTTGCCGTTCTTTGTTTCCATGAATCAAATTAGATAGAAATGTGTTTATTAGGGAAGGGGTTCAAATGTGGGCCTTGTCCCACAGGATGTGGTTGAGGTAAATAAGCATGATGTTTCCAGTGGGAAACCCAGATGAGAACCTGGCAGGAATGGTGAGGGGTTGAATGAAGGAGCTACACGATCTGTTTAGCCTTGAGGCCTTCCGTATTCTATGCAGACTGTGCACAGCAAGAGGGCTATGAACAGATATTGTGCCTTAGCTGAGGAATAAAGTTGGTCAGGACGCCGGGAGTGATATTTTACTTACTTCTTTTGGCATCTATCAAGAATAGTAACACATCCTCTTTTTAATATTTTGTTGGAAGATGGTGACTGACAGAACAACACTAGATTCTGTGTGTTAGGGTCTCGACCCAAAACGTGTCTGAAGTAGCATCTCGATCTGAAACGTCACCTATTCCCCTTCTCTAGAGATGCTGCCTGACCCACTGAGTTACTCCAGCTTTGTGTGTTTATACTAGATTTTGTGTGCCTGTTTCTGTGCTTGGACTTGAAGCCCTGATCCAGCCGAGAGGAGAGAGCCTTGCCGGGTGTTGACACCTTCCAACGAGTTCCACGCTCATGGAAAGGGAAAGGCTCTGACCTAACAAAGGGAGCATTTGTCAGCGGTTGCCACACAACCAGGAGTTCCTGTGCACTGCGTGACCCATGTGAATGCAGGGTGCAATACAGAGCCCCGTGTCTGCTGGATAGATTTGACCGGCAGTAACCCTACTATTCACAACCTCCGTCAGTCCCAACCTGCAGCTCAGCTGCTTCTCAGCGGCCCTCACACAGTTCACCTTTCCCACCTCCTTCTTTTTTCTCACCTTTAAATTGCCCGCTTCTGACTTTAATGTGTAACTTTGCTTATTCAGAGAAGTACACCCATGATATTTTTAATGCAGTACTATCAAAACAGGTTGCATTTAATAGGTGGACATGCCTGGGAGAGTAAGAAAATAACTGCAGATGCTGGTACAAATCGAAGGTATCACAGAATGCTGGAGTAACTCAGCAGGTCAGGCAGCATCTCAGGAGAGAAGGAATGGGTCACGTTTCGGGTCGAGACCCTTCTTCAGACTGGTTTGAATGTGTTTGAATGTAATGCTGCGTCGCTTTAGTATTCCTGATCGTTGATTTAATGGTCTTTATCTTAAAGATGGGTATTGGTTTATTACTGTCACGTGTACTTAGATACAGTGACCAGTCTGAAGAAGGGTCTCGGCCCGAAACGTCACCCATTCCTTCTCTCCTGAGATGCTGCCTGACCTGCTGAGTTACTCCAGCATTCTGTGATGTCTGGGAGAGTGGCTGGTATTGATAACGTTGCGAGGTTTAATGTAAGATGTTGCTGTGATCTGCATTAAACCCCCAAAGGTGGAGAAATGGATTAAATAGAAACTTTATTAAATCTGGCGAAGAGGAAAGTGCCTAGTGTGATGGGACATGAGCAGGGAGTAGGCCTGGTTGGAGGCTAAGTAAATGAACCTCAGCAAGAACTCAAAGCGAAAGAGAGCAAACAGAGCAACACAGTGCGAGACTCTCAGGGAGGAAGCTGATGGGCAAGTTGTGAGTGTGTGTGACCTGAGGGTCAACGAACTATAAAGACCTCCAAGCTTTCTTCACAGGGAGCTGCGGCTCCTGACGATTGGTCTGCCCTGCCCGTATGGTCATCGGGTGACTCTCTGCCATTGGATGATCTGCGTGAGCTGGTTGGCAGGGCCAGCAAGTTGCATTTTTAATTCTGAGTGAACAAGTTAGCACACAGTGTGAGTATTTGCAAGTGGCAAACTGCCATCAAGTTAATACTCCCTGGAATTGCCCAGAATTCCATCACCCAGCAACCGCGCAGAGCCGTTAACCCTTTGGTTGCCGTGGATACCGGCAACTCTCCTCCCCTTTACTCGGGATTGGCAAGCGGACATCTTGGATACGCACATGGAGCAGGGTGTGAGGGGAGGCTTCATCACTCGCCTCTGCCGCAGTCAATACTGACCAAAACCCCTCCACGTGTTTGCAGCTCTCCGGAGAAGCAGAAGCCTCTGTACTGTGGGACTGCATTGGCAATAGTTCAATGGTGCTTTATTTCTCACATATGCAACTGCACAATGAAATTCTTTTTGCATATAGATTACAAATGGTTTGGTACCATTATTCAAAGTCCAAAGTCCTGTTGGCCTGTGCGCTCGATGTACTGAGCGGTTCCCGTGAGCCAACGTCCCTCTCCTCTCCTGGCCATCTTTGTGCCTTGGGGACTCCTCCTGCAGCCTACCTTTAAGGCGCTGGAGGCATTACCCCGGTTTACCTTCCCATTGCCCCACGCTCCTCACATACGACATCTACAGCCCCCTCCCAGTTACGCGGTCATGTGATCCCTTCAGTGCGAACTGAAGGGCCGAGCTTCCAGCTGTGTCTTCCCACTCCACCATTGATGGATGGGGTCCTCCCCAGAACCATGGGCATTTGAGGAGCATTTGCACTGCCCAATGTCCAGCCCGAAAGGTTCAGTCCCACTGCAGATACTGGGTGCTCAGGACGATCACTTACCAGATGAAACATTAAACCAGCATACTGGCAGACAAAAATGAGCCAAGGCATTATTTGTGGTACTGCTAATGAGTTTTACCACTCATGAGCATGCTTCACCCGCACAATTAATAGAGTCACACAGCATGGAAACAAGCCCTTCGGCCCACCGAGTCTGCACACATTTACACTAACTCCATACTAATGCTATTTTATCTTCCTCTCAATTCTCTGGGATGTGGAAGGAAACTAGGGCTTCCTGAAGAAACCCATATGGTCACAGGGAGAACTTGCAAACTCCACTCTGACAGCACCAGAGGTCAGGATTGAACCTGGTACCCATTAACTGTGGACACCACCAATATAATTTGGCCATTACAATGTTGATGTTATTTGGATCTTTCCATACACAAGCTGGCTGCAGATTCCGGCACAAATAAAAGGGGCTCACTGCAGATGTACTTTGGCAGGTTGAAAGCACCTTGGTTTGTCCTGCAGTTACAGAAGGCACTATGTAGGTGTTGCTCTTTCTGTCCCAGGCAGACAGGATAATCTAGTGAGGGTGAAGCACAGTGGGCTGGGGCTTGCAGAGAAATGCTGGGTTCCCGTGTACATACATCCTTTCCCCACACAGCTGCCATGGGCTTGGGATTCCTGCCAGCGCCCAACATGCCAAGACCACTTCCCCGGCCAGAACAGGGTGTCATTAAACTGGAAACGGTACAAGAGGATTCACTAGAATGTTGCTGGGTTGGTTATAATAGTTATAAGAAGAGGCTGGACTGTTTGGATCTTTTTGCCTTGACATGTGGGGGATTTGGGGGTGACCTTACTGAGGTATATAAAATAATGAAGAGCATAGATAAGGTGAATGGCCACAACCTTTTCCCCAGGGTAGCCGAGCCTTATAATGAAGGGCATAGTTTTAAAGTGACATTGGAGAGATTTAAAAAGGACCCGAGGATAAATATGATGGGCCAAGTGGCCTGCTGGTGTTTCTATTTCTTATGTGTGCTTAGAAGCCCAGAAAGGAAGAAGTTCACTGATGGCTACACAGTATTTGATTCCATTCATCTCCTCAGCAAATGAGGGAGCCTACGATTGCCTTCCAACAAGACCCAGACCACATTCAGACTGGTAGATAACCAGCAAATAACCACAAAAATAACCACTGTATTCTTTAATTCAATGACATTACCATCACTAGGTTCCCCATGATCAACATCCTCGACTCACCACTGACCAGAAACTGAACATGAACACAGCGGTTATGTGAGTCGGTCAGAGTCTTGGCTTCAGCTGGTGACTCACCCCCTGACCGTTCAAAGCTCTTTCATTGTCTTCCAAAGTCAAGACTGTGATGGAAAACCTCTCACGTACTTGGACGAGTGCAACCACAACTCCACAACCACCTCGGACAAACCACACTTGGCAACCATCAACGAGCCTAAACACACACACATTCCCCACCGCCCGTGTGGTGCAGTGACTACAACATTGAAATCTTTATCCTTTACCTTTGCACTGTGGGTGGCTTGATTGTACTCATGAATGGTCTTTTTTTTTACTGGATCGCATGCAAACAAAGTTTCTCACTGTACATCAGTGCACCTGAAAGTGACATAGCCCCAACACACGAGGCATCAGAATGGAACCCAATGTTTGGTGTGGAGCAGAGGCAAGAATATTTCTCGCAGAAGATATTCAGAAAAGAGCAGCTTATAAAGAGATTTATTCACAAAATGCTGGAGTAACTCAGCAGGTCAGGCAGCATCTCGGGAGAGAAGGAATGGGTGACAGCCTCTGTTTTTGTCCACGTCCAGTCCAGGATTGAAATGTGTTTCAGGACAAACCCTGCAAAGTGTGATTTGCATTCAGCTTCTTCTCTGGAGGTGCAAGCTGTGTTTGTCTTTTATAGCCAGGCTCTGAGCTATGCTATTTACTCTAAGATCCTCTGATCTATTGCCATTTCAGACTCCTCCCACCTTCAAAGCCAAGCCCCTCGCTGTCTGAGTCGGTCTGTGCATGGTCGTTATCAGGATTTCCAAGATCCATCACCGCAGGCAAGTGATTCCACGAGGCACCAATGCCAGCAGCTTTCCCTGGAATTCACGGCTCTGCGGAATTGGGCAGTGGGATGTGGGAGGGGGGAGCAGGTTAGGCCTGTGAGTGGGAAGGTTCAGCCAAAGTACCTCCCAACGATGGGATGATTGCATGCTGCTGATTACCGCACTAATTAATTAAATGATCTGGAATTTAAAGATAAACTAGTCAGTACGCTGAACATGAACCGCTGGGTCGTCAGTAAAACCCATCTCCTCCACTCATCTGCTGCCCTCCAGTTTGACCTCAGATAAATGTGACTGTCGTTTGCCCACTGCCGTGGCCCAGTGGATCAAAACCATCAAGTAATGAAAGACAAAGATAAAACCAAACGGAGCACCCTACACCAACACCAACTCACAATTTGGATGTAGCAAAGCCCTTACATGAGACCTGGGTCCAGTGCCTAAAATGTTGTTTTTTTATTTATGAGTTACAAAGAAATACCTGGGAGCTATAGACCAGTAATGCTGACATCTGGTTTGACAGGTATTATAACAGCATTTGGACAGGGTATAGTGAGAGGAAAGATGCAGAGGAATGTGGGCCAGGACAGATGGGATGTGTAGGAAAGAACTGCAGATGCTGGTTTAAACCGAAGATAGACACAAAGAGCTGGAGTAACTCAGCAGGAGAGGCAGCATCTCTGAATAGAAGGATTCCTTCTCTCCAGAGATGCTACCTGTCCCTCTGAGATACTCTGGCTTTTTGTGTCTATCTATGGTCAGACGGGACTAGCTTTCATGGGGTGTCTTGGTCAGGTGCCTGAATTGGGCCATGGGACCTGTAAGACTCTGTGACTCAAGGAGAAATGTCAAGGTATTGTAGGTTACAGGCCAAGCACTGGGAAATGGGACTTGTGTAGACAGGTACTCGATGGGCTGCGTGGGCCTGTCTCTGTGTGGTACCACTGTACCTCCATGATCACCACCGACAGGATCCTCTCCGGATCGCACACCATCTTGATATGTGACACTGCCTTCATCGTCGCCGGGTTCCCTCCCCAACTGAATTATGGCGCCCCCTTTACTGGAAGACCCGCAGTGGTTCTAGATGGTGTCTCACCAACCTCTCCAGGGATGGGGAATGGTCTTGCCAGTGGTGCCCATTTCTTTAACAAATTAGTCAAAAAACATGCTGGTGGAACTAGAGTCATTCAACAGGTGGAGCACTATGTATTGTTCTCTCTCGTGACAAAGTGCATTGGCACGAGCGATGATGAGGATTCGTACAGGTGTGCCAGATGTTCCTCAGCTGTAGTCTTTTAGATCCCAGGATAGACTGCCAAGTCTGGATTGTTTATCTTGGACAAGGCGATTGAGGAGGGGTTCACTCCTGGTGTGCAAACGTTTAACCTTGGTGTGTACTGTGGGGCACAGGCTTAAATTAAATAGTATGGGAGGTTTAAAAAGGAATTGCCCCCAAATCTCCACTCATCAAGGGGTGGGTTTGGGAGCTCACTGCCTGAGAGGGCCCTGCAGGCAAGAAATGTCACTGTATGAAAACAGTGCCGGGATGAGCTCCCGAGGGCCACAGATCAAGAGCTGGGAGGGGAAAGTAACCAGAAACCCAGGCTTGGGTATGATGGGCAGAATGCCTCATGCACAGTAAGAAGTGGTGCTTCTATTTGTATCGTGGTATCTACAGTAACCCAGGGAGTAGTCTCCAGCTTTTTGTGTCTTTCTTCGGTTTAAACCAGCATCTGACAGTTCCTTCCTACACGAGTAGATTTCACTCTGTCCACATCCTCAGAGAAACCATCAGCCTCTTTCCTCTCGCAGTGCCCAATATCTACAGTTCATTCTCCAGCCTACTTTATAGATTGTGCCCACTGATTTCTCTGAACAATGTGCTGTGCACACTTGGAGCTTCTAATTCATCCTTTTGGTTTCACAGGAGGCCCGGCATTCCAGACCAAAGCGGAGTGTTGAATACAGTCGGACTACCTGCCTGTTGCACCTGTACGCTGACCACCTCTACACCAAGCGGCTGGGCGGCAGCGAGAGTGTCACGGCACAGGTAGCAACAGGGTTCCTGTCAGCACTCACCCAGCATCAGGCAACACCACCACCAGTACACCCCTACACCTACTGCTGCAGTCTGACACTGTACATAGAAGGGTAAATATGACCACAGCCAGCACACATGGTGAAATTACACACACCTTAGTGTGTGTGGCTACAACCATATAACCATGAGAGTCATTGTGTCATACTGCATGGAAACGGACCCTTCGGTCCAACTTGCCCATGTTGACCCAGATGCCCACATCTAAGCTAGTCCCATTTGCCTGCAATTGGTCATCCCTATAAACCTTTTCTATCCATGTGCCTGTCCAAGTGTCTTTTAATGTTGTTCTTTTACCTGCTTCAATCACCTCATCTGACAGCTCGTTCCATTTTTTTCACCCGCCACCTTCTGTGAAAAGATTGCCCCTCAGGTTCCTATCAATTATTTCCTCTGTCTAAACGATGTCCTCTGGTTCTTGATTCCCCCTCCCCTGGGTAAAAGACTATACATTCACCCTAACAATTCCCCTCGTGACCTTATGAGAGGGATAAAGAACTGTGACAATGCCGCACAAGGACGCAGTTGCAGAGAAAGTAAGGAAGCAAAGACCATTCAGTCAACAATCATTGAAAGAACACCAAAATCTATAACTTAGGACACAAAGTGCTGGAGTAACTCAGCAGGTCTGGCAGCATCTCTGGAGAACATGGGGTGATGTTTTGGGTTGGGACCCTCCTTCAGACTTCTTCAGTCTCTCAGATACTTCAATATCTCAGCTTAGCAGTTTCTCAGCTGTACTTATAGCGCGTCCACAGTGATATCTCATCCACATTAATATCTCAGCAACATCAATATCATCCACATTGATATCTCAGCCACGATGATATTTCATCCACTTAAATAACTCAGCAACACCGATTCCTCATCCACATTGATATCTCATCCACATGGATATCCCAGCCACACTGATATCCCAGCAAGATGAGCCCCAAGTTACTGGTGAGCCTTTGTAGATGGCTTTGGCCTTAGACTGTGCCCTGCAGACATAGGATACATTTCACAGGAAAACAAACTCCATGGGAATTTACTGAACATCTAAACAAAAGCACTGCTTCATATAAAGACTTCTAGCTGTTTGTGGCAGCAACTGTGATGTAGGGTAGGATGACAGCAGCAGATGTGTAGAGGAGGGTTTCAAGACAGCTGTCTGCAGCTGACATTGGGATGAATTAACCTCTTGCTTAGTTTTCATGACTGAGAACTTGCAGCTTGACGTTTTCACGTTTGTGGGACATATCTGGACTGATGTGGGTAGAGATGCTTTTTAACCACCATTCAATCTTAATCTTTGAATATCAAACAGAAGCAAATTTCCATCATGTAACATTGCCTGATTTCAAGCAACAAGCGTCCATGCCTGTCACAAGTCTTCATTTGAGCCCAATGACAAGTAACGTTGATCAAAATCGGCACCGGTCACGCATTGCAACCTCAGTAACACCCAAAAATCTCAATGTGAAGTGCTTTGCAAAGTGTTTAACCAGACCTGAACGTTTCTGACCCAACTCATCGCCTGGCCAGTTCCTCCATAGATGCTGCCTGACCAGTTGAATTCCTCCAACACTTTGTTTTACTCAAGATTCAAGCATCTTCAGTTCCTCTTGTCTCAATTTCACCTGCCCATAATGTTTTTGCTTCCCTCAGATTTCAAGTTATATGAAGGCAGTGAATAAAATATATGAAAATGTGAACTTTGCAGGGATACGTCAAATAAATTTCAAGGTGAAGAGATTGGTGGTGAGTAGCTTTGTTTAGACAACTATTGAGACATCCAGAATGGGAAGGTTCATACCTCTGGTATCTTATACAGCTAATTTATTTCTCCCTTTAACAAGATGTGTTTGTTGTAGAGTTCCTGAAGGCGCAACCTATTGCTGCTGACATGGGATCCCAAGAATATAAACATTATGCTACTTCAAGTCAAGTCAAGTCAAATTTATTTGTCACATACACATACACGATGTGCAGTGAAATGAAAGTGGCAATGCCTGCGGGTTGTGCACAAAAAGAATTACAGTTACAGCATATAAATAAAGTTAATAAGTTACTATTAGTGTCGACAAAAATTTAGTCTCTGGGGTTATAAAAGTTGACAGTCCTGATGGCCTGTGGGAAGAAGCTCCGTCTCATCCTCTCCGTTTTCACAGCGTGACAGCGGAGGCGTTTGCCTGATCGTAGCATCTGGAACAGTCCGTTACTGGGGTGGCAGGGGTCCCTCATGATCTTGCTTGCTCTGGATCTGCACCTCCTGATGTATAGGTCCTGCAGGGGGACGAGTGTAGTTCCATGGTGCGTTCTGCCGAACGCACTACTCTCTGCAGGGCCATCCTGTCCTGGGCAGAGCTGTTCCCAAACCAGACTGTAATGTTGCCGGACAGGATGCTCTCTACAGCCCCAGAGTAGAAGCAATGAAGGATCCTCAGAGACACTCTGAATTTCTTCAGTTGTCTAAGGTGGTAAAGGCGCTGCTTAGCCTTACCCACCAGTGCGGCAATGTGCGTTGCCCACGTCAGATCCTCTGCGATGCGGACTCCCAAGTATTTAAAACTGCTCACCCTATCCACAATAGACCCATTTATCTCCAGTGGCGTGTACGTCCTTGGATGTTTAGCCCTTCTGAAGTCCACAATCAGCTCCTTTGTTTTAGTGACATTCAAGAGGAGGCTATTGTCCTGACACCAGAGTGCCAGATCAGCCACGTCCTCCCGGTAGGCCTTCTCATCGTTGTTGGAGATCCGGCCCACCACCACAGTGTCATCAGCAAACTTGATGATGGAGTTTGAGCTGAACCTGGCCCCACAGTCATGTGCGTACAGGGAGTACAGTAGGGGGCTAAGGACGCAACCCTGGGGGGATCCTATGTTCAGGGTGAGGGAGCTAGATGTGTGTTCCCCCATCCTGACCACTTGGGGTCTGGCAGTGAGAAAGTCCAGGACCCAGGCACACAGAGGGGTGCTAAGCCCCAGTTCCAGCAGCTTCTCAACCAGTCTGCTGGGGACTATTGTGTTGAATGCTGAATTAAAGTCAATGAACAGCATCCTCACATAGCCCCCCTGGCTGTCCAGATGAGAGAGAGCGGCGTGTAGAACCTGGGAGACCGCATCATCCGTGGACCTGTTCGGACGGTATGCGAACTGTAGTGGGTCCATGTTGCGAGGAAGGAGGGCGCAGATGTGCTTCTTGACTAGCCTCTCAAAGCATTTCATGACAACCGAGGTGAGGGCCACCGGTCAGTAGTCATTTAAACACGCTGGAGAGGCATTCTTTGGCACCGGTACAATGATGGATCTTTTGATGTTTTGTGGTTATGCTTTGTAATTGTTATGTTATGTTGGTAAATTTCCCTTATAAAATAGCTAGGTGTATTACCTCTTTAGAGACAGATCTTTCCTTTGGACTGTTGAACTATAGATTGACTCTGAATACAATGCAACCAACCCCCTCCATGGACGCTTCATCAGTGTGCAGAAACTCCTGGAACTGTTCTCCAAGAGAGACTGGAGCGACTACTGCCTGTCCTACCTCCTGTCAGACCGCGATTACGATGGCATCCTGGGAGTTGCCTGGCTGGCAAAGATAGGTAGGTATGTCTGAAGCTGATAGCAGAGTCACTGGTGAAGGGGAGCATGCAGCAACACAATCCCCGGGAACACAGCAGGAGAAGCCGACTGAGCTGTGGGAGAGCACATGCTCTGACGTTAATGGTTAGCACCAAGCCCCAGCTCCCTGACTTGGAGAACCTGCCTTCAGAGCCCACCCCAGGGGCTCAAGCCTACCCAGCCCAAGGTTGCATCTCACTCTGACACTGAGCTGCCTTCAGCTGGTAAATTAAGTCAGAAACATCCCCTCAGGCTCAACCACATTTCACTGCCTCCACATTAACTTACTTATCTCGTTCTCAGTTCTGATAAATTTCAGAATGTTTAAAACACTAAATCTTTTGATAACCTCAGGTGCTGCCTGACCTGCTGAGCTTTTCCTATACTTTAGGTTTTTGTTTGCAAGGAGTGTGTATGTGTTTATGCATGTGTTTATGGTTGTGTTTATGTGTGTGTGTGTTTATGTGTGTGTTTATGTGTGTGTTTATGTGAGTGTTTATGTGTGTGTTTGTATGTGTTTGTTTGTGTGTGTGTGTGTTTATGTGTGTGTTTGTGTGTTTATGTGCGTGTGTGTTTATGTGTGTGCGTATGTGTGTGTGTGTGTGTATGTGTGTGTGTGTTTATATGTATGCGTATGTGTGTGTTTATGTGTGTGTGTGGTTGTCAAACTCCAGTTAAAACCCAGAATGAACTGCTCTCTGAATGGAGAGTCTCAGAACTTCTTCAACTACCCACAAGGAATACGCTTCCTCCTTTCACCACTGAACTAGCTTGGTGAAAGTTGCTCCCCTGTCGCGCATTCCCCAGAGGGGAAGCATCCGTTACCCTTTAGTTCAAGTGGGAAACGTATTCAGCAGAGACCTGGTGGGCAGATGGGCGTGTTCCTGTGCTGCACTGTACAGAGCTTCATGTTCTGCCCTTCTCCCTTACTCTCAGGGGATCCTGGTGGGATCTGCTCTCGCACACACAATACTGGCCTGATCACGCTGCAGAAGTATGGCGTGCAGATTCCTGCGAGAATGGTCCACATCACCCTGGCTCATGAACTCGGTCACAGTCTGGGATCCCCTGTGAGTATATGTGTATCACAACTTTCCTTTAGGTTTATAATTGTAATAGGGGAGTATCAGATTCACCAAACTGAGATCAGCCAAAGGATTACATTCAGACAACTGAGTTGTGACGGTTAGAGGGTGTCGGGATTACCTGAATTAGTGGATGCTGGTGACATTTAGTTTAGATACAACATGGAAACAGGCTCTTCAGCTCACCAATCCACACCGACCATCGATCACCCTTTCACACCAGTTCTATGTTAACTAGTCCCTGTTCAGGAGGGACAATTTACAGAGGCCAATTAACCTACAAACCCATACATCTTTGGGATGTGGGAGGAAACTGGAGCACTCAGAGGAAACCCACTCAGTCACAGGGAGAACGTGCAAACTCCACACAGTCAGCACTCGAGTTCAGGATTGAACAAAGGTCTGCGGCGCTGCGAGACAGCAGCTCTACCAGCTGCCCCACTGTGCCGCGTTATAGACAATACACAATGGACGATAGACAATAGGTGCAGGAGGAAGCCATTCGACCCTTCGAACCAGCTCCGCCATTCAATGTGATCATGGCTGACCATCCACATCTGAGCATTACACATCTCCTGTGAGATAATTGGACTTCCGGGAGAGATGGAGCAGAGGCCAGTGAATGGAGCTCACCGCCCATCATCCCAGACAGGGTGGGGGTAGAACTGCCATCAGCAGATGATATGTGTCACTGTTACGACACTCGGTCAAAGGTCTTTCGCAGCTGAGGTGAGTTGAGGTCCAAGAGTGGGGGACTCCAGCTACTGGAGTGGTGGTGCAGCAAGGTTTCTTGACCGTAATGGCTAAAAAGAGAGGTTTCATCCCAAAACTTTAGCAGTGAGAGCCGCAAACAACAGAATCAAATAACTGGATAAGAAAGTCAAGTGACATCACCCCCAAATCACCTTCAAACCAGCGGCATCAATCACAGTGAGCAAATACTGTTGTTTTTCCCCTTTGAAGTTTGCTCTTGAATGTGTGTCAGTAGATCTGAAGCCACAAGGGCATTTCCAACACTGAACTGTGTGAAAGTCCTTCCCTTCAGGCTGCCTTTCATTCTTTAGATCTGAACCCTTGGGTTATTGATCCTTCAGCTCCTGGAGACAGTGTCTCATTGATAACTCTGTTTGAACAGGCCATGGTTTTAACCCTCTGTCAAATCTCCAGGGGAAAAGAAACTCCCAAATTCGTGAGATGGCAGAGGGGTGGAGGGTTGGTTCAGCATTTAAAGTGACATCTGGTTTGTAGCGGCACATTGCGGATGGCTTGATTATAATCATGGATTGTCATTCCGCTGACTGGTTCGCATGCAACAAAAGCTTTTCACTGTACTTCGGTATATGTGACATAAATTCAACTTCACTTCAACTTCAGAAATTTTCTGTCTCTCTTTCCCAGCACGATGAGGGGAAAGAGTGCATCCCAGAGGAATCTCCAGACTCCCAGAGGAACGGTGGAAACTACCTGATGTATCCCTACGCTTCTGATGGACTTGAGTATAACAACGACAGACTCTCCCCGTGCACGATCCAGTACATCAGCGAGGTGCTGATGGTGAGGAAAGACCAGTGCTTTGCGGGTGAGCGGGAAAGCCTCGGACGAGGCTCAATGGAGCCCCAGGGTGTGGAGTTCAGGGCCCTCATGGACAGGCAGCTGGCCATCCGACCTTCCATTTAGACAGAAGGGGGCTACAGTTCAACAGTTCTCTCACGAACATTAAGGCAAAGGCCAGAGGCTCCGTGGGATTCCCCAGGGGGTGAAGAGGGGTCTCCCACAAAAACTTCCTCCCAAGACTCCAATGCCCGGACCAAATTGGTGTTTTTTGTAGTCCATTTACTTGGAGAGTTAATCGTTCCCGACACTGTTTGGTTGGCTGTTTCAATGTGACCTGGAGCATGGCGAGGAAGTTTGAAGTGCAGTGTATAGCACAGGCCCTTCGGTCCAACTGGTCAATGCTGACCACTGAGTACCATCTGCACTTCATGTTCATAAGTTCAAGGAGCAGAATAAATATCCACCTTAAAAATATCCATTGACTTGGCCTCCACAGCCATCTGTGGCAATGAATTCCACTCCGCGCACATACCATTTCCAGCATTTAGCCAGTTGCATTCGTGCCTTGGTAACTTCATTGCGCCTCTGAAATGTACTGAGGTCCCCATCCCTCGGGCAGTGGGTTCCCACCCCAAACCATCCTCCGCGTGTAAAACCTATCTCTCAAACTCCCGCTCGACCTTCTGCCCCTCTCCTTAAACCTGTACCTCCTGGTCTTAGATGCATCTGCCATGGGATAAAGTTTGTTACTGTCTACACTATGCTCCTCATAACCCTGTATACCTACATCAGGTCTGTCTGCAGACAGAGTGAATGGGAGGAGTAGTGTGGGAGGGAGTGTGCGGAGTGACAAGGAGAGTGAGTGAGAGGAGGGAGTGAGGAGTAGTGAGAGGAGGAAGTAAGGTGTGGTGACGGAAATGAGTGAGGCGTGGAGAGGGGAGAGAGTATGAAGAGTGGATGAGGAATAGTGGGGGAGTGAGGGGAAGCAAGGAGAGTGAGGGTGAGGAGCAGTGAAGTGATTGAGTGGGGAGTGCCAAGTAGAGGGAGTGTTGGGAAGTGAGTGGGGAGTGGCGAGGGGAGGGAGTGTGAGGAGTGGAGAGAGGATAGATTGTGAGGAGTAATAAGAGAAGGGAGTGTGTGAAGTGGTGAAGGAGTATGTGAGGAGTGGCGAGATGAGTATGAAGAGTGGCGAAGGAAGTAAGTGAGGACTGGTGAGTGAGTGAGTGAGTGAGTGAGTGAGTGAGTGAGTGAGTGAGTGAGTGAGTGAGTGAGTGAGTGAGTGAGTGAGTGAGTGAGTGAGTGAGTGAGTGAGTGAGTGAGTTGTGGGAGCAGGTAAGGTGTTGAGGGAGTGAGTGAGGAGTACAGAGTGCTGAGGTGTGTTAGTTCCACAACCTCTGTCTCTGGGACCAGCCCAGGGCCCCACCAGCCCAGGGCCCCACCAGCCCAGAGCCCCACCAGCCCAGGGCCCCACCAGCCCAGGGCCCCACCAGCCCAGGGCCCCACCAGCCCAGGGCCCCACCAGCCCAGGGCCCCACCAGCCCTCTGCCCCACACACAGGTTTCACTGCATTCGGTCTGTCGACGAGACACCATGTTATCTCTGCTCTGTCTTCCAGAGAGTGGGAGGCCTATCTGTGGCAACCAGCTAGTGGAGGAAGGGGAGGAGTGTGATGTTGGTCAAAGCAGCAACAACCTTTGTTGCCATGGTGCCAGAGATCCCATCGAGGTGGCCTGTAAGCTGAAGCTGGGTGCCCTTTGCAGGTGAGCTGCCCAAACCTCCGCACAAACAGTTGGTGCTCCGTGGACACTTTACCAGAGGTCAGGGCATCTCTCAGCCTAACTCTCTTCCATTTGGTCATATGTGTCCATGTACAGTGAGTGTCCGTGTACAGTGCATGTCCGTGTACAGAGGCTCTTCATGTACAGTGGGTGTCCATGTACAGTGTGTGTTTGTGTACAGTGTGTGTCCGTGTACAGTGTGTGTCCCCGTGTACAGTGCATGTCCGTGTACAGAGGCTCTTCATGTACAGTGGGTGTCCATGTACAGTGTGTGTTTGTGTACAGTATGTGTCCATGTACAGTGTGTGTGTGCGTTTACAGTGGGTGTCCATGTACAATGTATGTCTGTGTACAGTGGCTCTCCGTGTTCAGTGGTTGTCCATTTACACATGGTGTGCGTGTACAGTGTGTCGGTCTACAGTGTGTCGGTGTACAGTGGGTGTCTGCGTACAGTGGGTGTCCAAGTACAGTGTGTTTCCGTGTGCAGTGAAAGTTTTAGTAGGAACCTGATGGGCAACACTTTCACACAGAGGGTGGTGCTTATATGGAACAAGCTGCCAGAGGAGGCAATCGAGCCAAGTACTATAATAACATTTAAAGGACATTTGGATAGGTACATGAATAGGAAAGGTTTGGAGATATATGGGCCAAATACAGGCAGGTGTAACTAGTGTAGATGGGACATCTTAGTTGGCATGGACGTTGGGCCGAAGGGCCTGTTTCCATGCTGTATGACTCTAAATCCACATTGTAGCCCACAGCCAGTGACTTAATGCAGACACGAACAGTTGCAGTGCATTTAATAATTGAATACCTGTGACTAGTTTGAGGAATTCTCACTGTATTGTACCTACTACGTTACTCCTACAGTCCAACCCAGGGACCCTGCTGTAGCTCCCAGTGCGTGCTGGCACCTCACCATCAGCAGTGCAGAAGAGAGACCGAGTGTGCTTTTGAGAGCTACTGCAACGGAGTGGGCCCTGCCTGCCCTGACTCTTCTCCCAAAGAGAACCACACCCTCTGCCACCAGGGATTGCTGCTGTGTGTGAACGGGGTGAGTACGTGATCTCTGTTCATGCCCTCCACTGCCAAGACCTTGCCACACTGCAGGTTCTGTCGGCTTGGAAATATTAACTCACGTCTCTCATTCAGACTGCATTAATGCGAGGAAGAACGCAATAAAGCAGGGGAAATTCTCTCTGATGCTTGCTGAAATTATACGGTAAAGTGGAGACACTAGAAACTGTAGATGCTGTAATCTTAAGCAAAACACTAAGTGCTGGAGGAACTCAGCAAGTCAGGCAGCATCTGTGGAGGGAATGAACTGGTAACATTTCAGGTCAAGGACCTTCTTCAGACTGAATCAGTCCAGCACTTTATGGTTTGCCCATGGTCTTGTAAAATCCTGAACTAAACGTCCATGAACATGCCCTGTCCCAGCTCTGCAATGAAATAATCTAATTAGTCCTGTCATCCTGCTCTCTTCACTAGCCCATGATTAACTCCTTTACACAAATGTCAATTATCTCCTTTGAAAGTTGTTTCTGGATATGCTTCCTCTTCTTCCCCCTGTTTTCAAGCAGTCAGCTTCAGGTCTCAGTATCTCGCTGCTTCATTCCTTGGATATTTTGCTGCTGATCTTGTTAGGTCACATCGTCACAAACATTCTGCCAATGGAAACCAGTTCTTACCGTGTACTTCATTGCTCCATCAGAATTTTGAACATCTTTTGTTGGTTTTTCACAGCCTTTCTGCTCCACAAGGAGTAGTTCCTCCAGGTCTAACCTTCCTGTTCCTTTCATCACAGCACAGAATTACAGCTCAGATTCTATCATCATACCTACAACAGTGGGGTTTGTGGTACAACCTGTGCAGTTTCAGAACCAATCCAGCCCCAGGCCCAAAACCAGTCCAGAATAAATCCTGCTCCAGATCCGATCCAGCTCTAGATCAAATCCAGCTCAGGTCCAATCAAGCTCTCGATCCAATCCAGACCAGATCTGAACCTGGTCTAGTCCCCACAATCTACCAAATCCAGATCCAATTTGGTTCTAGATCAGATCCAACATCAAATCTGAATATAGCCCTATATCTGAATCGACCTTCACAACCAAATCTGGATTTAGATTTAGATCCAATTAACCCCAGATCCAAATCAATATTACAACCGTTCCAGCCCCAGGACTGATCCAATTCCAGATCATAACCAGCTCCAGATACGAATCCAGCCCTAGATCTGATTCGACATAGGATCCGATGCAGCAGCCCAAAACTGGGCACCCCCAGTTGCTGTGAGCTCTTTCCTGTATTCCCACAAATTATGAGCACTATTTGCTGCTCCGTTGCTCTTGAGGCCATCACACAGGGTTCCACACATCAGCTGGGGACAACAGGAAAGGGTTGGAAACCTTTGATAAAGCACAATAGGCTTCCATTGCTTGAAGTATCACCTCAGTGCCGTGCAATAATTGATCTGCGATGAGTTGGTGATGCACTGCATTAAATCCTCACCTGCAACTCCACAGCAATGCTCGGGTTCTCTCTGCATGCAGCATGGACTGCAGCAGTGCAGCTGCGCCACCCAATCCACTGAGGAGGAGTGTTACCTCTGCTGCCAGAAGACAGGTACGGGAGAGCGGGACGGAGGGTCGGAGGGGAGGTGGAATAAGAGCAGTGGAGAGTAGGGGTGGGGATGGTGGGTTGGGTGAGGGTGGGGGTGGGGGTGAGGGTGGGCATGGAGAGTAGGGGTGGGGATGGTGGGTTGGGTGTGATGTTTGGAGGTTGGAGGATGGGCATGGAATTTATGGAGATGGAGGGAGGGAGCGCTTCCCAGAACCTCATCCACCCAGGGCCCAGCTGCAGATTACAAGAGGACAACTCTTTCTCTTGTGGCCTCAGTGAAAGGTACTGGGTGGAGAGACCAAATAGCGCAGGGTGTGTCAACGCACTTCAACAAGCCATGAGAGACCATCATATGGTCCAGGGACGAAGCCTGTCAGGAGACAAAAGACCAGGGGTCAATGCTGAACCCAAAGCCCATCGCAGGGGATAGGTAAGCGCTTCAGTGGAATGAGATGTCAACATAGAGTAGGAAGCTAAAGTTTCCCAGGACATTCGCCCTCTGATGTCCATTTGTACTGAAGGCAGAAGGGCCGCAAAATTCACTCCTGTTTTACAGTGCAGATAATGTCACCAGGGCCCAACGCAACTTTGATGGAGAGCCTGTAGATTTGAGGAAAAAAATACAATGGCTGGAGGAACTGAACGGGTCAAGCAGCATCTCTGGATGGATGACAGATGATGTTTTGGATCGGGACCCTTCTTAAGATTCAAGCTTTGAGATGTGGGTTAGTGGGGTACGTTTGTGTCATTGTAGGGGTGAGTGTAGTGAGTAGGGTTCAGACTGGATTATACGTCAAACTGGACCCCTTGATTAAGTGGACAAACTTTGTGTTATGAATGCCTAGAATAGAAATGTGGAACTCCGCAGAAGATAAATTGGTATGTTCTGGAGTAAGATCCTGGCATCTTAATTCAGTGAGAGGACTAGGGTGTAGATTGGTTGCTGAAACATGGATCAAGGTAGAGTCCATTGGAGAGTGATGCAGACCAAGGGGGTTGGGTAGGCTTCTGCTGCTTCCATAGGACCGGGAACTGACGTGGCCTGTGTGATTCCAGGTGATGCTCAGACCTGCGCCAGCTCTTCCTCTGCCCTACTGCAGCGGTTCTTTAACGGGACCCTGCTGAGCCTACCACCAGGTTCTCCCTGCAGGAAGAAGCAGGGCTACTGTGACAAGTTTAACAAGTGCCGTCTGGTTGACGATGATGGTCCCATCGCCAGACTGAGAAATGCCATCTTCCACCCCAGGGAGTTTGAAGGCATATCGGAGTGGATGAAGGTGAGTGTCAGGATTAAATCCAGATGTTATCATGTATGTTAGAGCCATATAAAGCTGAAACAGACCCTTCAGTCCAACTTGTCCATGCTGACAAAGATGCTCTATTCGCCCACTTTTGGCCCACATCCCTCTAAACCTTTCCTATCCATGCACTTGTGTAAATGTCTTTTAAATGCTGTTATAGTACCTGCTTTGACTATGGGCGGCATGGTGGCACAGGGGTAGAGTTGCTGCGTTACAGCGCCAGAGGCCCGGGTTCCATCCTGACTACGGATGCTGTCTGTCTGGAGTTTGAACGTTCTCCCAGTGACAGCGTGGGTTTTCTCTGGGTGTTCCAGCTTCCTCCCACACTCCAAAGACGTACATGTTTGTAGGTTAATTGGCCTGGTAAAATTGTAAATTGTCCCTAGTGTGTGTAGGATAGTGTTAGTGTGCAGGGATCGCTGGTCGGCGTGGACTCGGTGGGCCAAAGGGCCTGTTTCCACACTTGTATCTCTAAACTAAACTAAACTAAACTAAACTAGCTCCTCTGGCAGCTTGTTCCATATACCAGTCACCCACTATGAGAAAACGTAGTCCTTCGGGTTCCTATTAAATCTTGCTCCTCTCACCTTAAAACGATGTCCTCTGGCTTTTGATTCCCCTACTGTGACTGAAACACTGAAAGGATTGTGTTGTTCAGCTGCAGTGTGCGCATCAAGGGGTTCCATCCTCTGGAGTCTGTAGGACGGGAGGTGCTGGGCATAAGGTATGACCTACCCTTTCATCACTGGGCGAGCAGAGTCATGGGGCAGTTCCCAATCTCACAGAGCCAGATACACATCCCACAGATGGTCAACGTTTGTCACTACAGCAGGCAGTGGCAAGGACAAGTGAAGCACGTGGTTTGGTTTGGCCACTTCATTTTATGAATGTTCATCAAAGATGCCGCACATTTGGACCTCACTGGTTCGGTCTCCGTCTGGGAGTGGTTCTGCTCGTCATCTAACTTCTACCCAAAATCAAAATACTCCAAATGCAGCATTTCAAAATAAGAGGCTGGAAACACTCAGTGGGTCAGGCAGCAGGTGTGGGAGAGAAACAATCAATATTTCAGGTGGATGATACTTCAGTTTGATCTGACAGCCTTTGTATTTGCATTGCACTCCGGGAAACCAACGTTAATGGGCATGGCTCCAAGTGTGGGGATTCCATGACTGGACATGCTGGAGAACATCGGGGTGATGGGATGGGGAGGTGGGATGGGAAGGTGGGAGGTGTGTTACTCTCAGGGATGTGACAGTGCCTCACATGGATCCTCCCCCTGCTCCATCCACAGGAACACTGGTGGGCTGTTCTCCTCGGCATTCTGGCCCTCGGTGCTCTGATGGCAAGTACGGTGTTTATCTTTGGAAAGACTTTGGACAGCGAGGAAGGTAATGTTAGCACATCTTATATGAAGGATTAACTGCCTCTGATTGTTACTCTACCACAACAGCCTCAGCTTGTGCCCGAGACAGTGTAATCAGAGCTGGTGAATTGTACATCCTCGTAGGTCCTCAGGGTAGTCCTCAGGATGTACCTGGCAACGATATCCAGTGACAGGGAGCAATGCAGTGGCACCACTGGTGGAGATGCTGTCACACAGCTCCAGAAACCTGGGTTTACTCCTGACCTCGTGTGCTGTCAGTGGAGTTTGCACGTTATCCCTATTGACCACATGGGTCTTCCCTGTGTGCTCCGATTTCCTTTCACATCCCAAAGACGAGCGTGTTGTGTGTTCTATTGGTTCTCTGTAAGTTGTCTCGACTGTGTAGGTGTCAGGTAAAATCTAGGGGAGTTGATGGTGGAATCTAGAGGGAATTGAAAATGGGAATAGAACATAGGATTAATGTGGGAACCAGAGGCCGGCGATGAGAACTGGGGTAGTGGAGGAGCAGTAGGACCTGTGGGGCCAGTGGTTTTTGCTCAGTCAAATCATCTAATCAAAGTGTCAAATAGCTGTACAGAACAGAAACAAGCTCTTCAGCTCTCTTTGTCCTTGCCAACCAGGTTGGTTTACTGGGCTAGTCCCAGTTGATGAATTTGGCCGTTAGATCTCTAAACCCTTCCTTCTCATGTATCTGTTCAAATGTCTTTTAAAAATCATAATTGTATCTACTTCAATAGCTACCTCTAGCAGGTTATTTCAGATATGGACCACCCTTTGAGTGGAAAAAAAATTGTCCCTGAAGACCCTCTTAAATCTTTCCCCTCTCACCTTAAACCTAGTTTTTGAATCTTCTACCCTGGGAAAAAAGACTGTGAGTGCTTACTTTGTTACTTTATTCATGCTCCACATCATCTTATATATCTCAATCAGGTCACCCCTCCTACACTCCAATGAAAACAGCCCTTGCCTATCCAACTTCTCCCTATAACTCAAGCCTGTAACATCCTGGTGAATCTCCATTGCACGTTTTCCGACTTAATATAATTTCTACTGTCCCCCCAAATCACCACTTTCAGCAAACGATGCACCTTTACTCAGATCTCTCTGTTCTACAACACTACCATTTACTGCATAAGTCCTGCCTCAGTTTGATATACCAAAGTGCAACACCTCACACTTGTCAGAATAAAAGGAAGCCTTCCAAAGATCAATCACTGCCAGTTCTCCAGTGGTCAGCCAAGGCTAGTCCTCAAACAGCAGAAGCTGGAGCCCTGCCTCACAGCCAGTTCAGCCGTGTAAGCTGCCCAGCCTCAATCAGCGACCTGTCTTGGAATGGTTCCATGGGAGCTGAATGGATGGTCTCTGGGCACATGGAGCAGGAGCAGGATGGCAGTCTGAGTATTTAGGATGTTCTATCAAGCAGAGCAAATCAGGAGATGGTTGAAGTAGCAGCAAACTTTCTGCCCTCACCCTGAGCAAAGCCGTTGTCAGAGACAACCCTTCACCAATGCCATTTCGCCATTGTTTTTTTTTTCAGGAGAGACTATGACTGAATTACAAGCCTTCCAACGTGAAGACAAATTGATGTGATCAATCGTCTGAAAGAGTGCGGGAGGCTTTACACAGACAATGGGACCATCCTTCAATGGACTACCCAAAACTCCTTTCAAACAGAGCCTCCAAGCCACACAGCTGCCGGCTTGGAGATAACTTTCAGGGAACAGGGAAGGAGTGAAATGGGATGATGGAGTTCTCCTCCTGGAACTGGTGGGGACTTTGAGAGGGCCGATTACTTCGATCTGCACTGGAACAATTCTACGCTTCCAAGATATGATAAAAACTTACTCAGAAACACAGGCAGTAGCAGGCTGTGCCCTGCAATACTTTCTTTTGAATAAATAACATTTATGAGTATCAATATGAATTGTTGTTATGGAGGTAACTGTGACACCTGATCTTTGGCTCAGTTTCCAAGCGACAAGAACCTCCAGTGAAATGAAATCCTGTCATGAAAGCAATGACCTTTCAACCTGCCTCTGGTTGCTGTTCCCCCTGAATGTCCTCTGCGATCAAACCACTTGAACCCTCTGAAGTGGAGAATTTAAACAATTCGCCACTCTATGGGTGAGGAAATTTCTTGGCCTCGTGTTTAGAATGGTCAACCCAGCATTTTGAAAGAGTGACCTCTGGTTTTAGACACCCTTAAACCCACGACAAAACGTGGCGGCAATCGGAGACCTCATGCAGGGAGTTTCGCTGATAGGCCGATAGCTGGCTAGAGATGGTGTGAGCCCTTTCATCTTTGCCAACGGTGGAGGTGGTTGACGGACTTTTAGAGGGGTGGAGGTGGGCAAGGGGAAAGGGATGGAGAGAGGAGAGAGGAAGAGGTGTTTGTAGAAGTTGCCTAAAATTGGAGAATTTAACGTTCATACTGTTGGGTTGGAAGCTCCCCAAGCGGAATATGAGGTGATGTTCTTCCAATTTGAGTGTGGCCTCATTCGACAATGGAGGAGACTCAAAACAGAAAGGCACGGCGGATGAGAGTGGTTTACAATGGGCTTGGGGTGTGAGTGAATTGAAGTGGGGAAAGTTACTTTGCAATGTGCATGTGCAGTTTGTTGGGGGTCGGGAGAGTAGATACAGAGGTCTGGGGTGGGTCAGGCTTAGCATGTGTTAGAGGGATGAGTTGGTGCAGAACGAAAAATATCTGTTTGGAATGTTGCAATGAGGAATGGCCGACGGAGTTTTCAGTAGGGAAGAGTTAGAAACATAGAAAATAGGTACAGGAGTGAGACGTTCGGCCCATCGAGCCAGCACCACCATTCAATATGATCATGGCTGATCATCCTAGATCAGTACCCCATTCCTGCTTTCTCCCCATATCCCTTGATTCCGTTAGCCCTGAGAGCTATATCTAACTTTCTCTTGAAACATCCAGTGAATTGGCCTCCACTGCCTTCTGTGGCAGAGAATTCCACAGATTCACAACTCTCTGGGTGAAAAGTTTTTTCCTCATCTCAGCCCTAAATGGCCTTCCCCTTATTCTCACCCCTGATTCTGGACTCCCCCAACATGGGGAACATTTTTCATGCATCTAGCCTGTCTAATCCCTGAAGAATTTTATATGTTTCCATAAGATCCCTTCTCATCCTTCTAAATTCCAGTTGATTGGAGTGGGTAAAAATGAATGACGGGGGATTAGATACGTCCAATTCAGAGCGGGTAGGTGGGTTGTGATGTTCTGGGGGACGGGAGGGGCTCAGGAGCTACCAGTGAGGAGCGAGTTATAGAAGCCGGAACGGGTACAATATCTGGAGGCTTACACTTGCCCCAGGACCTTCCAAGCCCTGTCCCGGCTGGGAACCGATTGAAAGCGTGTTGTTGCTGAGAGACCAACCCCGTCCTCACCAATCAGACGTCTCGACAGTTACTTAAAGGCTGAGATTGTGCATTTACCGTCAGTGGCCGGCGGAGACTCCGCCATACGTTCACTGGAGACCCCGGTCGCCAGCCGGAGCGGCGCCGCTCGCAGGGGGCTCGCCATGCCCCGCCCGCACCCCCTGCCTCTCCGCCCTCTCTCCCTGCCCCTCGCACTGATCCTGGGCTCCGCGCTGCTGCCAGGCTTCGTCGGCAACGCCTGGGCCAGCGATGCAACAGGTGCGTGGCCGAGGGGGTGTCAGAGAACGAGCGAAAGAGGCAGGTGGGAAATAAGTGGAAAGGCGAGAGGAATAGTGAATTGCGTCGCGGCGGGGGTGAGTGGGGTGAGTGGGTACTGGGAGGGAGGGAGGGAGGGAGCGCGGAGTTACAGTGAGTGAGCGAGTATGAAAGTGGGGTAAAGTTGTGCTGCCTTGCTGGGGGGGGGGGGGGTTAAGAGGCTTTGTGTAAAGACCCGGTTCACTCTCAGCCCTGGGCTGCCTGTGCTCCCGGACTGAGACGCCCACGTCCCGCAGTGGCGCTGACCAGAGGGACCGGGTGCTGACGGTCTGTCGGGGCTGTGGTTTTCATCCTTTGTCTGGCGGCGGCGTGCGGGGAACCCCGAGCCCCCGGGCTGTGCCGGCGGAGAACGACTCGGCGTGAGGGGGGTGTGGTGGTGAGGGGTGTGGGGGTGAGGGACTCGTTGGCCGGGGCTGCGACCTGCTCTTTCGCTGTCCGGCGCGATACCCAGCAGGGGCCACAGTTTAAGAATAAGGGGTAGGCCATTTAGAACTGAAATGAGGAAAAACTTTTTCAGTCGGAGAGTTGTGAATCTGTGGAATTCTCTGCCTCAGAAGGCAGTGGAGGCCAATTCTCTGAATGCATCCAAGAGAGAGCTAGATAGAGCTCTTAAGGATAGCGGAGTCGGGGGGTATGGGGAGAAGGCAAGAACGGGATACTGATTGAGAATGATCAGCGGCGGTGCCGGCTCGAAGGGCCGAATGGCCTCCTCCTGCACCTATTGCCTATTGTCTAAACTTCCAGCACACAAGAGACTGCAGATGCTGCAAATTGGAGCAACAGCAAAGTGCTGGAAGAACCCAGCGGGTCAGGCGGCATCCGTGGAGGGAATTGGATAGTCGACGTTTCGGTTCAGTCTGAAGGAGGTCCCGACCCGATACTTGTCCATTCACTTCCCTCCACGGAGGTTGTGGGATTGCTGGCATCGAGGTGTGTTGTCGCGGAGCGGTTGGTGTGGGTCTGACCATGCCTTGGTCTCTGCTGTAGGACAGCGGGGGGACTCCGGATCCGCAGTCACTGAACCCAGTGGCCACCACGTCCCCCATCCATCCTTCCCTTCCCCAAACACACTTGCTGCTCCCTGGGATTTAAAGCCCCCAGCCCCCCAAATGTCCCGTTTGCACCGAGCTGGTCCCAGTCCCGGGCTCCTGGTGACTTCCTAACGCCTGGGCGATGTGTTGATCGGGAGTGGAAGTCGTTTCCAGATACGTGGTCGCTTTGTCCACAGTCATTCACAGAGTGTCCCGCCCGCCAACACTGGTCACCGGGCGTAGGTAGGATCCGAGTCACCCCCCCCCTCCGAGATCGGAACCAAAACAACAAACGTGAAAGTGGTTTTGTTATCACAAAGTAGAGATATTTACTGTATTTCACGACCGTACATTGCATCCAAATTTCCACTGTTGCACACATGCAGTACATGCGAGTGCTGACTAGTGAGTTATGAGGGTGCATTGATGGAGATATCACCGAGAGTGTTGTCCGGTGGGCAGAGGAGAAGCTTCCAGGATGTCCTCCTGAAAGCCCCTTGGAAGAAATGCAACATCCATTGCATAGATGCAATGTTTAGATGATACATCTTGGTCTGTTGGGCCGAAGGGCTGATTTTCCGTGCTGAATGACTATGACACCGTCTCCTTTGAACCTGCGGCACACGACTGCACGAAGTGGAGAAGTGGAAGGTCCAGACGGACCTGGAGTGGTGATAACATTCATCCTTCATCCCAAAGGGACCGTCTAGGGGAAGACGCGTTGAGCATCCAGTTCGTGGGACGATTCGTAGACGCGTAATTTGCATGCTGTGTTGGCAATTATTGATGTGTTGTTACAAAGGAGATATTGACCAGTGTTTTGTGGGGCTCCAGTGCACAGGCGGATCAGCTTTATATTCCGAGGGTTCAGTGTGTGGATCTGTTGACGATTGTAGAATGTTATATTTTGTGATAATGGGCTGACTACCAGGCATCCATGGATGGTTTTCAAGTGGCCAAATGCTTTGCGTGGTTGGTGCTGGAGCCTTGGGTATTTATGACCTGGATGAATGACCTTGCTGCTAAATTTGATGACATAGGTAGGAAAGTAATTTGTGAAGAATACGCAAGTAGGAGGAGCATCTAAGGAGGTTCAGTTGGTGGGTAATTATCTGGAATATTGGGCGGCAAGTGGAAATTGTGAAATTGCCCTCATTTTAAACAAGAGGCAGATCCTCAAAAAATTCCAGAAGATTTGTCAAGCATGATTTCCCCTTCGTAAATCCATGCTGACGTGGACCAAATCTGCTATTACTGCCAACCAAATGTGCTGCTATTACATCTTTAATAATCGACTCCAGCATCTTCCTCACCACTAATGTCAAGCTAACTGGTCTATAATTCCCTGCTTTCTCTTCCCCTCCTTTCTTCGTGTGTTTATGTACATTAGATACAATTTGGTCAAAAGATCAATGGCAGTGGTGTATAATAGTGACAAAGAAGAGGACTTTTAGATAGGCGCATGCAAATGCAAAGAATGGAGGGATATGGATCACATTCAGGTAAAGAAGATTAGTTTAACCTGGCATCATATTCAAACCACAGTGTGGACCAAAGGGCCTGTTCCTATGCTGTACTATATGTTTAGAGGGACATGGGCAATTGCGTCGTGTGTATGACATCTTGTTTGGGAAAGTTGGGCCAAAGGGCCCATTTCTGTTTTGTATGGCTATGAATCCCTGTCTTTGGGCTGCATTGAATATGGATATAAGGCAAAATTGGATGGAGGAGATTTGATCTTGGCACCAACATCATTGAAGGTATCCAGGCATCTTTAAAAAAATCTGCTGGGTGTAATGTCTCTGATTTAACACTTCGCTTGTGCCCCAAAATGTTCTTCACCTTGTGCCTTTCTGAGTGGAGTTAGTGCCATGCAATTGGTCAGAATTGGCTATGTGCCACAAGCATCTTTGAGAACATTTAGCTAATCTCCTTCTTCCACCCTAACCCACAGAAGGGACCCTTGAGTTCCAGACCAATGAGATTGAAGACCTAAACCGTATTAAAACCCGGTTCTCGCTACGACGCCCCACTGCCCCTTCGGAGGATGAGTGCTACATCATCATGGGACACATGGACTCTCTGGCCAAATGCAACTTCAACACAAGCAGCAAGACCTTCCTCATTATCCATGGGTGGAGTGTGAGTGCTTCAAACTGAGGGTATAAGACCCATATGGAACCTGACAGTAGAAACTCATACAGCACTGAACAATGAATGCACAGAATCTTTTACCCAGGGTAGAGGAATCGAGAACCAAAGGGCATAAATTTGAGATGAGAGGGGAAAGATTTGATAAGAACTCGAAGGGCAGTGTGGTGGATAAATGGAATGAGCTGCCAGAGGAAGTAGTCGAGGCAGGTACTATTAACAACATTTAAAAGGCATTTGGACAGGTACATGGATAGGAAATGATTAGGATAAGGGCCAAATATGGGCAAGTGGGACTAGTGTAGATGGGGCATCTTGGTCAGCATGGGAAGTTGGCCCAAAGGGCCTGTTTCCATGCTATATGACTTTATGACTCCATGACAGTTGCACCAGCAGCCTGGTGCCTGTAATGGGTTAGGTTAAGGGGTGGTCACATTGAGAGGGTAAGATGGAGAGAAATTATTTCCTACAGTGGTAGAGTGCAGAGCAATAACCGGCATCTCCTCACAATGTCGCAGAGCAATGTGTCTGAGCATTGTCGAACAATGCTTCACCATGGGCTGCAGATATTCAGGGAACTCAGCGAGTGGGTGATGAACGGGCTAGATATCAAGGAGGGTTGGGAGGGAAGATGGAAGTGACAAGCAGACCCTGGGGCCTCTGTGCAAGGCATGGCCAGCAGTAATTAGAGTTGCCAACTGTCTCGTATTAGCCGAGACATCCCGTATATTGGGCTAAATTGGTTTGTCCCATACGGGACCGCCCTTGTCCCATATTAGGCCCGGACACTGTAGGCCCGGACACTGTAGGCCCGGACGCTGTAGGCCCGGACGCTGTAGGCCCGGACGCTGTAGGCCCGGACGCTGTAGGCCCGGACGCTGTAGGCCCGGACGCTGTAGGCCCGGACGCTGTAGGCCCGGACGCTGTAGGCCCGGACGCTGTAGGCCCGGACGCTGTAGGCCCGGACGCTGTAGGCCCGGACGCTGTAGGCCCGGACGCTGTAGGCCCGGACGCTGTAGGCCCGGACGCTGTAGGCCCGGACGCTGTAGGCCCGGACGCTGTAGGCCCGGACGCTGTAGGCCCGGACGCTGTAGGCCCGGACGCTGTAGGCCCGGACGCTGTAGGCCCGGACGCTGTAGGCCCGGACGCTGTAGGCCCGGACGCTGTAGGCCGGGACGCTGTAGGCCGGGACTCTGTAGGCCGGGACTCTGTAGGCCGGGACTCTGTAGGCCGGGACGCTGTAGGCCGGGACGCTGTAGGCCGGGACGCTGTAGGCCGGGACGCTGTAGGCCCGGACGCTGTAGGCCCGGACGCTGTAGGCCCGGACGCTGTAGGCCCGGACGCTGTAGGCCCGGACGCTGTAGGCCCGGACGCTGTAGGCCCGGACGCTGTAGGCCCGGACGCTGTAGGCCCGGACGCTGTAGGCCCGGACGCTGTAGGCCCGGACGCTGTAGGCCCGGACGCTGTAGGCCCGGACGCTGTAGGCCCGGACGCTGTAGGCCCGGACGCTGTAGGCCCGGACGCTGTAGGCCCGGACGCTGTAGGCCCGGACGCTGTAGGCCCGGACGCTGTAGGCCCGGACGCTGTAGGCCCGGACGCTGTAGGCCCGGACGCTGTAGGCCCGGACGCTGTAGGCCCGGACGCTGTAGGCCCGGACGCTGTAGGCCCGGACGCTGTAGGCCCGGACGCTGTAGGCCCGGACGCTGTAGGCCCGGACGCTGTAGGCCCGGACGCTGTAGGCCCGGACGCTGTAGGCCCGGACGCTGTAGGCCCGGACGCTGTAGGCCCGGACGCTGTAGGCCCGGACGCTGTAGGCCCGGACGCTGTAGGCCCGGACGCTGTAGGCCCGGACGCTGTAGGCCCGGACGCTGTAGGCCCGGACGCTGTAGGCCCGGACGCTGTAGGCCCGGACGCTGTAGGCCCGGACGCTGTAGGCCCGGACGCTGTAGGCCCGGACGCTGTAGGCCCGGACGCTGTAGGCCCGGACGCTGTAGGCCCGGACGCTGTAGGCCCGGACGCTGTAGGCCCGGACGCTGTAGGCCCGGACGCTGTAGGCCCGGACGCTGTAGGCCCGGACGCTGTAGGCCCGGACGCTGTAGGCCCGGACGCTGTAGGCCCGGACGCTGTAGGCCCGGACGCTGTAGGCCCGGACACTGTAGGCCCGGACACTGTAGGCCCGGACGTCGCTGTATGCCCGTACAGTGCAGGCCCGGTGGCCCGGGCACCGCCTAACGGAGATTGTGTAGCAACCCGCCTCCCGGCCCGGGTGGCCACCATTGGTGGAGTGGCTGCTGGTTGGGTGAGGTCACATGGGCACGGGGCGGTGATGTCACGTTTTGTCCCTTATTTGGGAGTGAGAAAGTTGTCAACCCTAGCAGTAATGAAGGTTAGTTTAAAGTTACAGCATGGAACCAGGCCCTTCAGTCCACCGAGTCCACACCAACCAGTGATCACCCATAACGTAGTTTTATCCAACACACTACGGACAGTTTACAGAAGCCAATTAAGCTAAAAACTGCACATCTTTGGAATGTGGGAGGAAACCAGGAGCACCCAGAGAAATCTCATGCGGTCACAGAATGTACAAACTCTGTATAGACCCATAGTCAGGATTGAACCCAAGTCTCAGGTGCTGTAAGGCAGCAACTCAACAGTTGCACCACGGTGCCACCCTGACTCTATGATAAGTCAGGGCTCATCCCAAGATAACCCTGGCTGTCCCCTGGGTTCAAAACGGTTCTTCTAATCTTCAAACCTAAAGGTGCCTTGAGATGCCAGGAGCCACTTCCCCCTGTGCAGGTCAGTGGGTCTCAACGCTATCCCCAAAGTCATGAGGTCTCTGATTCAAATGCAAGCCTCAGGCTGAGCCTGATGGAGTTTAGTGAGGGTGGAGTGTTCTTCGATTGGAGCCAAGTAGGTGAACGGAGGGAGGATGCAGTGATGTAAATGATCTGGCTTATGGGAGGAATGGGCACATATCCCGGGGATATGAATTGTTGCACAAATATCAGCACATTCACAAATCCTCTTTCAGACTGATTATTTATTCTGGAAGGGAAGAGACTTGCTTACTTTCAATCACTCCTTTCATAATCTTGACGCCATGCTTTACAGGTTTGAATCACTTCTGAAGTGCAGTCCGTGTTGTATTAAGGGAAGTCAGGCAGTCCTTTAGTAGACACCAGTCCTTCAGTCCTTGCTTGACGTGGTGTTTGATGCCTCGTGTTGACAGGACCAGCCCTTCCCCTTCTCCAGAGAGAAGATGAGGCTCTATTTAATATTTTGCCTCTGGAGGAGCCTTTGATAGGGCAACTCCCACTTGCTCTGCACCTTTGTGCTAAAGTTTCTGGACTGGGACAGAAGGCCAATCTTTGGACTCGATCTTCATACAGTCACACAGCATAGAAACAGTTCCTTCAGCCTTGCCAACCAACATGCCCCATCTAAGCTAGTTTCATTTGCTTGTGTTTGCTTTTTGCAATATCCCTCTAAATCGTTCCTGTCCATCTGGTGATTATCTGAGTTGAAGAGGGGGCAGGGATTTTTTTCAAGATGATTTCAAAGTACAAAGTCCCCAGTTCAGGATTTTCACGTAAAATCTTTAACAATCCTCTCTGAAACATTCCTGAAAATTTTACTCAAAAGCATCTGGCCGTGATGTCACTTAGAATGCATTGGCTTTGACAAAAGTAAGGCTGGTGCATCTGAGGAGGTTACAAGGAGTAGAATGTGGAATCAGACTGGAAGAAGCCTGGGAAGAGGGAGTGTCACTGGATTAGGGGGAGGGCGGGTCACAGAGTGAGGAAGGGCAAGGGTGGTCACCAAATGTGGGGAATGAGGGAGGGTCACGGAGTGTGGGAAGGATCACTGGGTGATGTGATGAGGATCATTCATTGAATGGAGGGAAGGATGAGGGAAGGATCACTGAATGAGAGGACGGTTACTGAGGGAGTAATGAGGGAAGAGAGATGATGCGCGGAGAGAGGCCTGAGATGAGCAGTGATCAAAGCCGGTCTCCGGGAGATGATGGCACTCAGCCCAATAAGAAGGGTGACACCAAGGAGGGTGGGTGGGGGGAGACTGTCTCCCACCTCTATCAGATAGAGTTTGATCCCTAGCGTTTAATTTTCAGGTGAGTGGAATGTTTGAGAGCTGGATTGGAAAGTTGGTCGTCGCCCTGTACCAGAGGGAGCCTGACTCCAATGTCCTCATTGTGGATTGGCTGAAACGCGCTCACCAGCATTATCCAATCGCAGCCCAGAATACTCAGCTGGCTGGCCAAGACATTGCCAAGCTCATCAACTGGCTGGAGGTGAGGAGTTAAAATGCCAGCTGTTGCCATGGGAACCTTCCTCGTGAATTCTTCTTAATCCAAAGGCATTCTTTTGTGCATTTTATAGAAACGAGTGAGACTTCCAGCAAGCAAGATGCACCTGATTGGATATAGCCTGGGAGCACATGTGGCTGGCTTTGCAGGGAGTTACACAGCCAACAAAATTGGCCGGATTACAGGTAATTCTCCAGAAACTGTTAACATTTGCATTGGTTCCTTAACACAAACTGAAAAGAAATGTAGGAATTTACTCCACAGAAAGTCCCTTTCAACCATTGTGATGGGTCTCTTAAGATAACGGAGTTGATGAGGATTATATGGTAGACTAGCCGGGCGTGGACTCGTTGGGACCAAAACTCTCCTGCGGGCCCGGCAACCCTCCATGCAAACCTCTCCTGTTGGCGCGACAACCCCCGTTGGGTGCAAGCCTCTCCTGTGGGCGCGGCAACCCTCCCCCAACTGACGATCCGTAGACCCGTTGCCAGCCGGGTAGTGTCCCCCGGGACCGTGGGCGGGCGAGGGGGGAGAGGAAAGGGGAGAGGGAGCCAATCACCCTGGCCCCGGGCGGCCAGCGCTGCGGCCAGAGCGAGCCGCGGACCCATTGGGTGGAAACCTCTCCTGCAGCGGCAGCTCAAAGACGACGGCCATCTTCTTTGGCCCTCTGCTGCTGCGCTGCACCATGGGAGGAAGGTCAGGCTCAGGGCACGCCGGGATGGGCGCTGGTCCTCCCGGCAGGGGGAGGGAGGGTGCACATTTATTAAAGTTTATTAAGTTAATTGCTTTTAAAAATGTAACAAAAATTAATCAATCGAGACCGCAGGGGAATGGTGTGTAAGGTGAGTGTAAAATTGTTGTGCTATTGTGTACCGTTTTCGCTGTATTTCGGGAACAAATCTATCCACAAACTCACAAACCCACAAACTCACAAATATACAAGATGAGAGTTTTAGTAATTTAGAATTTGGACTTCCATAAAACTTGTGATCAGGTGCCACATGACAAGGTTATCAGCAAAGACGGAGCACATATCATATACATACAGCCGGAAACAGGCCTTTTCGGCCCACCAAGTCCGTGCCGCCCAGCGATCCCCGTACATTAACACTATCCTATACCCACTAGGGACAATTTTTACATTTACCCAGCCAATTAACCTACATACCTGTACGTCTTTGGAGTGTGGGAGGAAACCGAAGATCTCGGAGGAAACCCACGCAGGTCACGGGGAGAACGTACAAACTCCTTACAGTGCAGCACCCGTAGTCAGGATCGAACCTGAGTCTCCGGCGCTGCATTCGCTGTAAAGCAGCAACTCTACCGCTGCGCTACCGTGCCGCCTATCATCATATCATCATATCATATATATACAGCGCGGAAACAGGCCTTTTCGGCCCACCAAGTCCGTGCCGCCCAGCGATCCCCGTACATTAACACTATCCTACACCCACTAGGGACAATTTTTTACATTTACCCAGCCAATTAACCTACAAACCTGTACGTCTTTGGAGTGTGGGAGGAAACCGAAGATCTCGGAGAAAACCCACGCAGGTCACGGGGAGAACGTACAAACTCCTTACAGTGCAGCACCCGTAGTCGGGATCAAACCTGAGTCTCCGGCGCTGCATTCGCTGTAAAGCAGCAACTCTACCGCTGCGCTACCGTGCCGCCCTTGGTTCGAGAGGGACATTGGCTAAGTGACATAGTATGGTGAATGGTTATTTTTCAAACGGAATGTGATGTGTGTCAAGTGGTTTATGTCCAGGCCATCGCCGATGAACTGGACTCGAAGGGCAAGGCAAACGTGGCAATACTGAGAATAGTATGCAGATAGATTGCAGCAGGATACAGACAGGTCAGTGGGAGGCCCAGAATCTTGGCAGATAAAGTTTAGTTCAGAGAAATGTGGTGAGGTGATGCAGTTTAGTAGGAAGAATGAGGAGGACTATATAGATAAAGGACACTGTTTAAATTGGGTGCAGGAGTAGTAGGCTGGGGATCCATGTACACAGGTCAGCGAATGTGGCAGGGCACTCAAGATAAACTCAGCACTGTATCTTACCAATAGAGTGTAAGCGAGGTTCACGAGGTTAATTCCCGGGATGGCGGGACTGCCATATGTTGAAAGAATGGAGCGACTCGGCTTGGAATTTAGAAGGATGCTAGGGGATCTTATTGAAACATATAAGATTATTAAGGGATTGGACATGCTCGAGGCAGGAAACCTTTTTCCTGATGTTGGCAGAGTCCAGAACCACGGGCCACAGTTTAAGAATAAGGGGTAGGCTGTTTAGAACGGAGATGAGGAAAACCTTTTTCACCCAGAAAGTTGTGAATCTGTGGAATTCTCTGCCTCAGAAGGCAGGGGAGGCCGATTCGCTGGATGCTTTCGAGAGAGTTAGATAGAGCTCTTGAAGATAGCGGAGTCAAGGGATATGGGGAGAAGGCAGGAACAGGGTACTGATTGTGGATGATCAGCCATGATCACAGTGAATAGCGGTGCTGGCTCGAAAGGCCGAATGGCTACTCCTGCACCCATTGTCTATTGTCTATTGTCTATAAATACATCAAAGGTTGTGCTGAATGTGGACTGTGGGGTTCTATTGCCTACAATAGCTGTTCTTTCTTGGGATAAAGTACTCCACGGCACCTTCTCCAGATCCATGTTGAATTATGTTTCAGATTATTTCTGAGCTACTTACAGCTGTTATATAATTGCTCAGTCATGGTAACAACCTCTGATCCAGAAATACTTGGTGTTTACTGCTGCTGTGCTACTGTATGCTGACACCCGTGTCTGTTTCATCTCACTAATAGTTGTTGATAGGTGTTCTGCTTTCAACGTCCTTTGCAACATTCACCGTTCCAATAAGATCGCATGTACTGACATTTTTACAGTCTAAACTGCCTCGTATAAATTATTGTGTTTCAGTATAAAATGGGACCGTTTCTACTCCAATAACATTCTAAATAAGTGCTGCAGCGTAGTGAGTGAGATGGTTCAGTTGGTCAGACGTGGTCCTCACTGGTCCTGATATCCTGTGGCTTAGCTCTGCTGAAGGTTCTGTTCTGTATAGCTGACCGTACTCATCATCACTTTCAACCTCCTGACCTCTCCCTGGATGAAACCTCTTCCTGCGTCAGGGATGCTGTGCTCACCACACTATCCAGGCCTCAACAACTCTCTGGGTGCTTTCCACCCTTTGTTGCTGTGGTTGGGATCTCATCATGCTACCTGGCTTAATCTCCTTAACGCCCTCTTGTTGTGGGCAACTTGCTGTTTCTTCCTCTCTTCTGCAATGACCATCTTTTCCACGGTGCCCTCCTGAGAACAACTAATTCCACTTTGTATTTCTTTCCATTCTTTGGATTTTTAATGCTTGGATTTGGTGGATGATACAGGCGTCACATATTGTAAGCCTGGCATTTGGTGGCGTTGTACCTGGCCACTCGCTCCCCCGGGACTCTCTTTCCCCAACTGTGTGCTGGTCTCCCCCGTACTGCTTTCACCCACATGCTGTGCCCAACCCAAGTACCCACACTGAAGCAGCCCACTCCCCCTTGTCTGAGGTTCTCGAGCAGCCCTCAAATGGTTCATCTCAAAGCGCCCGGCATCCTGAGGTCACGGAAGAGCAGAACGGTAAAATCCGAAACAAAGTGATATTGTCTTTGTACCTCATATTTCACTTGGCAGCTCACAAACTAGCGGTGTGACTATTGATTTAGATTTCTCTAATTTCAAGTAACCCTTGCATTCCCTCTTTCTCCATCCATCCCCCACCCTAGTCATCCTGCTGGTTTCACTGTTCATATCCTTTTGTTATCCCCTCCTCCACAGCCAAGAATGGAGCATTGTGGGCTCCACCTTTCCTTGATCATTGGTGCCGGCTCTGATCTGTTCTGTACCTTTTCATACCTGTAGTTTCCCACTCCCCTCATTCTTAGTCTGAAGAAGGGTTTCAACCTGAAACATCACCTATTCCTTTTCTCCAGAGATGATTTGTTCCAGCATTTTGTGTCTATCTTCAGTGTAAACCAGCATCTGCAGTTCCTTCCTACAGATAATGTTTTTATGTTGGTCTGCCCCAGGTCTGGATCCAGCAGGGCCTGTGTTCGAAGGGGCTCACGCTAAGGATCGGCTCTCTCCTGATGACGCCACATTCATCGATGTTCTCCACACCTTCACTCGAGAGTCCCTGGGAATGAGCATTGGGATCAGGCAGCCCGTGGGCCACGTTGACATCTACCCCAACGGTGGCAGTTTCCAGCCGGGCTGCAACCTACAGAGGGCCGTGAACAACATTGCCATGTACGGCATCTATGGTAAGAGGGAGATGTAGAGGGCATAGTGACTGGGGCACCTTGTCTGGGAAAATGTCCGAAACGCCACCTAACCATGTTCTCCAAAGATGCTGTTTGACCCTCAGAGTTACTCCAACAACTTGTGTCCCTTTCAGTAGACCAGCACCTGCAGTTCCTTGTTTCTCCAACCCCAAAGTAAAGGTGCTTTTAAAAACACATAATTTCAATAGTTTTTTAATGCTTGAAAAATGTATTACCTGGTCACGCACTCCGAAGTAGCCCACCTCTGTTCCTGATGAGTGGCAGGTAATATTGACATGGCAGAGGTGACAGGAAATTATCTTTTCTAAAAAGAGTGTTGAAATTATTACTGTTACCAGATCACCACCACCAGCGATCCAGGGTCATCATTCAGTAGTTCATGTTCGTAAATGATAGGAGCAGAATTAGGCCATTTGGCCCATCAGGTCTACTCTGCCATTCAATCATGGCTGATCTATTTCTCCTAACTCCATTCTCCTGCCTTCTCCCCATAACCCCTGATACCCCACTAGAACTTTGTTTGGATCAGTCGCATAATAACATGGCCACACGGCAGGTCAGTCATAGAAACATAAAAAATAGGTGCAGGAGTCGGCCATTTTGGCCCATCGAGCCAGCACCGCCATTCAATCTGATCATGGCTGATCATCCAAAATCAGTGTCCTGTTCCTGCTTTCTCCCCATATCCCTTGATTCCATTAACCCTAAGAGCCATATCTCTTGAAAGCACTCTCTCTTGAAAACAGTCTGGGGGTCCTGCAGCCAATGACTCATCTCCTGACACCCCTAATCCTTATCCCCTCATCCACAATACACGAGTCAGAAGTGCGATGGGAAATTTGCCATCCACCTGGATGAGAAAAGCTCCAACAATTCTCAAAAAGCTCAACAGCATCTAGAACAGGGCAGCCTGCATGATTGAAACCCGAAACATTAATTCCCTCCATCTGTGCACAGTGGCTGCCATGTGCACCATTTATAAAATGCACTGCAGTTACTGGTGAAGGCTGCTACAACAGCACCTCCCAAACCCATGGGAGCAAGAAGCACAAAGGCAGGGGAATACCACCACCACCTGCAGATTCCCCCCCAAGTTGCACACTTGACGTGGGTGGTGGGGATGGGAGGGGATTGGTCCAATCGTGTCAGTTGAGGGGGGGGTGGAGATGGGAGGGGGTTAGTTCACTGCAACCCTGCTTGAGGGTGATGGTTGGGAATTGGTCCATTGTCACCCCAGCTGGGAGGGGGAGAGGGAGGTGAGGGACAGGAGGTGAATGGTCCAGTGTCAATTGGGGGGAGAGTTGTGATGGGAGGGGTCTGGTGGGGTGGGTGGAACGAGGACCATCGGACACCAGGGGTGCCAATCATGGTGGCTGACCGGGGGATGGTGTAAGGTACGCCACCAGGTCACGCCTCCCTCACCAGGTCACTGTCATCCCGCAGCGTTCTCACAGGCCGTGAAGTGTGAGCACGAGCGGTCGATCCACCTCTTCATTGACTCCGTGCTGCACAAAGATCAGCCGTGCGTTGCATTTCGCTGCAGCAACCAGCGCGCCTTCCAGAAGGGGATCTGTCTGAGCTGCCGCAAGAATCGGTGCAACACCCTGGGCTACGACGCAACTCCGGTCCAGACCAGGAGGACCAGCCAGATGTTCCTGAAGACCAGGGCCGAGATGCCTTTCCGAGGTAGGCCTGGGGAGGGGCTTTTCTCTGAGTTGGACCATGGTGGGGGCTTGTCCCCAAGGTAGGCCGTAGTGGGACCACAATCCACAGTAGGTCGTGGTGGGGTCCCCCTCTGAAAAAGGTCGTGTGGTGTCCCACTCTAAGGGAGGCGAGGATGGGGATTGCAATCCACTGTAGGCAGGGTGAGGTCCCACTCTGAGGAGGCCATCGTGGGGGCATGTTCCTGAGGCAGGGCATATGGTGTCCCACTCTCAGGTAGGTCGTGGAGGGACCCTCGTCTGCTATGGTAGAGGCTTCACCCAACAACAGCAATTGGCAACACACAGACAACGTGTCCTGAAGCAATCCACATTAACACTGCTCAGCCACTGTTTTACCTTGGCATGGAGCCCGTCCTGTACCATAGAGCCTAGGGTCCATGGTGGGGAGCATCCTCTGGGTCCATGATGCCCACCATTACATGGGTATTGGAGCCAGTAAACAACCGCTCCCTGGTGACTGTCCCCAATGGAAGGTTTGACGTCGGCTCTGGTCTTTCTCCTGGAGAGGCGGAAACCTTGGAGTGGAGAGCACAATGCAACTGTCGGGTCCACTGAGCAAAGGCTTATGATTAATCGTGCTTTGTTTTCTTCTCAGTTCACCACTACCAGCTGAAGATTCACTTCTCCGGCAAAACCACCCACTTTGACATCGATCCCACCTTGTCCGTATCCCTTCACGGGACTGAGAATGACATTGAGGATCTGCACATTGAAACGTGAGTCGCTCTCCAACTTCCAACAACAATGCTGCCTTCTGCCCGCACCAGGGCTCAGCCCACCTGCAGAGATTCAGGAGGGGTAAGGGGGAAACCTCCACGGGCCTACTGACCGGTCTTGGGATCAGACACTGGGTGATCTTGTTCTCGGCGCCAGCCAGCCCTGGGCCCCAGCTGACGTCCTAGCCTGCTCCAAACGTTGCCCTTCCTCAACAAGACCTCTCAACTGCCACCATTATTCCAGCTGTTAAGTCTGCCTTGGCGCATCTGGATCCAGGCACTGTCGCCGGTCAGTGAGGGAGCCCATTCCCCATGAACAGTGCTTCACTTCACCAACAATTCCATCCACCCTCTGACTAAGAGACTCCCACTCTGGAAGTGGCTGCACCCATTCCACACAACTCCACAACCAACCTCCCTCTCTTCATCCCCACATCCACCATCCTCTCAGCTCCCATTTAGGCTAATGCTCCCACACCCACCTATAGGAATTAAATGTGTAGGATGGAACTGCAGATGCTGGTTTACACCGAAGATAGACACAAAATGCTGGAGTAACTCAGCAGGTCAAGCAGCATCTCTGGAGAAAAGGAATAGGTGACATTTTGGGTCGAGACCCTTCTTCAGACTCAAGTTGGAGTATAAAGTGGGATAATGTGAGTTTCTCCATCTTGGAAAGGAAAATGAGGATACAGCATTGGAACATGAAGTGTTAGTGGCAAGTGCAGTAAGTGATAAAGAGGCCAAGTGGAATGTTGATCTTTATTGTAAGAGGTGTGGAGTATAAAAGTAGGGAGCATTGGTGCAACTGTACAGGGGCTCCAGTGAGACCACACCTGGAGCACAGTGGAGACACAAGAGACTGCAGGTGCTGGAATTTTGTGCAAATAACAAATTGCTGGACGTACTCAGTAAGCCAAATAACATCTGTGGAGTGAAATGGACCCTTCTGCAAGACTGGAGTAGATGGGAGATAGCTGGTCGATCGAGAAGGTTACTGTGTCTGTCTGAAACAGCCCCGCTAGTTTGTAGTGAATTACAGATTTATTAACAGAATTAATAGCAGATATTCAAGATTTTCAGTCTTCCTGGTCTTTGTCTGAAACCAGCAATGTAACCCCACGGAGAACAGTCAGGAGCGAGAGCATGCCCACGAGCAAACCACCAGTTACTGCGCCTGTCTGAAGATGAGCATTTACTCCGACTGTTTAGCTTCCCCTCCCCTAAACATGCCAATATTTTACACCTTGTGCTTTTTTTTCTTTCTGCTACCTATCTCCCCTCTACACCAGTCTTGAAGAAAGGTCCTGTCCTGAAACATTGCCTGTCTATTTCCATCTACAGATGCAGCCTGACCTGCTGACCAGCAGTTTTTTTCCCCCCTCGAGTACAGCTTTGTGTTTTAGTATCCACAATCAGGGATGGGTAGGCTTGCATTGTAGGCTGTGCAGAGGTGGTTTACTTGGTTGGTTGCTGGGATCAAGGGGTTGACATGTAAAGAGAGGTTGAGCAGGCAAGGCCAAAACTCACTGGAGCAGAGAACAATGAGAGATTCTGAGGGGGATTGATAATGTTCTGCCCCTGTGGGGATAACTAGAACAACGGGTCATAATTTCAGAACAGGAGGCTGCCGTTTCAGATCGAGATGAGGAAATATTTCTTCTGAGGGGAGTCATGAATTTGTAGAATACTCTATAGAGGGCTGTGGAAGTGGAGTCATTTAATGCAAGGGTGGAGACTGCTAAACATTTACACTGCACAAGTCAGTGCGTGAGGGGGAAGTGGTGTTACAGCCACGATCAGTTCAGTTTAGTTTTTTGTCACTTGTTCCGAGGTGCGGTAAAGTTTTTATTGCTTGCTAACCAGCCAGCGGAAAGACAATACATTATTATAATTGAGCCATTTACGGTGTGCAGATACAATACATGGCAAGGGAATAACGTTTAGTGCAAGGTAAAGTCTGATCAAAGATAGTCCGAGGGTCACCAATCAGGTAGATAGTAGTTCAGGACTGCTCTCTGGTTGCGGTAGGATGGTTCAGTTGCCTGATAACTGCTGGGAAGAAACTATCTGGAGGTGTGCGTTTTCATACTTCTATATCTTTTGCCCAAAGGGGGAGGGGAGAAGAGGGAATGACTCAACCTTGATTATGCTGCTGGCCTTGCCAAGGCAGTGTGAGGTATCAATGGAATCAATGGAAGGGTGGTTGGTTTATGTGATGGTCTGGGCTGTGTCCGCAATTCACTGCAATTTTTTGCGGTCTTGGATGGAGCTGTTCCCAAACCAAGCTCGATAAAATGCTTTCTACGGCGCATCTGTAGAAGTTGGCTGTTCATTGAATGGCAGGGCAGACTCTGGATGCAAACTGTGGCTGCTGCTCCTGTTCTCACGAGTTGGAAGATTGCCTCCTGCTTCTCATGTTACTGAGCTTGATGTCCTTTGTGATTTGGCAGGAGGCTGGTAAACAGCTTACAAAAATAAATCACTTGGACCTGATCCCTGATTCACAGTAGTTTTCTTTTAAGTTCATTTTTTGGATGTGGGTCCCACTGACAGGGCAAGGACATTGTCCATCCCTACGTGCCCTTGTAAAGACGGAATGAGTCAAGGTGGCAGTGATGGAAGTTGGCATGAACCTCTCCAGTCCTTCTGGTGAAGGTGATCCCACAGCGCTTGTGAAGAGGGAGTTCTCGGATTTGGATCCAGTATCTATGGAGGAACTGTGATGTCTTTTCAAATGGGGATGGTGTGTGACTTGGAGAGGATCCTGTAAGTGATGGTGTTACTGCATCTGTTGTCCTTGTTGCAGATTTGGAAAGAGCTGGCCGAGTAGCCTGGGTGAGTAACTGCAGTGTATTCTGTAGATGGTACACATTGCAGCCATTGTGCGCCTGTGCTGCATGATGGTGCCTGGAAGTCTGATTGGACTGCTCTTTGAGTTATAGCAATTTTCTCACTCGTGTCACATTGGGTCCTCTCCAAACAAAAATAAAAAAACTGGCTTCAATCAGTGATGGGAGCGTATTACAGCCAGACACAGTACAATGCGAGTGTGACGTTCCAATGGAAGTGTAGTCAGCTGAGCATAGTTTCCGATAGTTTGCTGGGAATGCCCGACAGCCAAACCTCCAGAGCTGCTTCATTGACTCTGGGCAGCAGTCTAAAACTAGCCCGTCTGTGGCAAGAGATTCTGTTGGGTCATTGTGCAAATAGGGACGGTCAATCACTAATATTGTTTCAATAGAACCTTGACGCATGTAGGATTTCTGATCGCTGAATGAGTCTGAATCTCGTCGACCTCGGTGTGTGCGTGTGTGTGCACGTTTTTCCTCCTGCCCTCCTGCCATAGGGTCTGCAAAGCAGATGGCCTTGCTGCTTCATCCAGAATCTGGACTCTGGTGTCCCCAGCCCAGCCAGACTCACTCAGTGCCTCTCATTGTCCCTGCCCTTGGCTGCAGCAGTCTGAATGGACTTTGAGTCAAGACCCTTCCTCAGATTGTGTAGGAAGGAACTGCAGATGCTGGTTTAAACTGAAGATAGACACAAGAAGCTGGAGTAACTCAGCCTCTCTGGAGAAAAGGAATTGGTGACGTTTCGTGTTGAGACCCTTCTTTGGATTGATGTCTTGTGTCCAGACTTGGCAGATGTGTTTTCTGTTGCTCTGTGTGCTGACTTCCCTATCCAGCTAGGTGTGAATGTTCCACAACTCGGCACAGAATGTGCTACAAGTCCTGAGAGTCCCAAATCCCACTGGTCTACTTGGCTTCAGATGAAATTCCACCATCTGAGCCCATCAGCAAGGTGCTGTGACTGGAGTGTGACCAGACCCATTCTCACCCACAGGAGGCAGTGTTGTGCCAGTGTGAGACCACCGTTTTCAAGTTTGAAGTAAAGCAGGTCGGTTGATAATATTGCTCTCGAGCACAGCAGGAACCACAGTGGCAAGCTGACCCTCTGAACTCTGGTGGCACCGGCTCAGAGCAGGTTGGTGGGTGTTGGGTGAGACTTGTGGTTCTGGCCACTGGGACATTCATCGTGTGGTACTTCAGAGTTTGCTTCAAGTTCTCAACCCACTGCGATTTCAATGAATTATCAAATAATTAGGTCAGATCTGGAGAACTTCTGGATTCACACCTGCCCCAAGCTCTATTCCTGGTTTCTTCCCTCGAATCCCCCTCTCCCCCCCCCCCCCCCCCCTACAACCAGTCCAAAGAAAGGTCTGGAATTGAAGGGTCATCTCTCCATGTTCTCCAGAGATGCTGCCTGACCTGCTGAGTTACTCCAGCACTTTCCATCTTCAGCCCCATGTGATGCTGGTTCTGAGCAGGGACCCTAGGCAGAATTCCCCTGCTCTTCTTCCTGGTGTCATGGGATATTTCCTGTACAATTATAAGGTGGACGAGACCTCTGATGTCACAGCATCGGTACATTGATGTTTTATTTGGGGCCACAGTTGGGAGAATTACAGCCTGCTCCACACAGCCTCCACACAGCCTCACATATTAGGGATTTCGGCCTGATAATTTCAGATTGGCTTGGGCCTCAGACACTCAAAGTCATGCAGTGCATGAACAGACCCTTCAGCAAGCAAACGAACCATACCAACCATTTGTGTTGAAAGGAACTGCAGATGCTGTTATATACTGGATAGACACAAAATACTGGAGTAACTCAGTGGATCAGGAGAAAAAGAATAGGTGATGTTTCGGGTCGAAACCAATCTCCTGTCGTGTTGAGTTCTGAACTGAAAGGTCACCCATTCCTTTTCTCCACTGAGTTACCACAGCATTTTGTGTTCATCTTTGATGTCAACCTCTTTGCTCACATTCACTGATCCCATTTTCCCACTTTAGGACTTTATCCTATGTCTTAATTATTCAAGTGCCTGTGAGCCCAAGTGCCTGTCGGAATCTGGTCGATGTGAATAGTTCCCATGAGAAAGGTTTTCCCCACACTGGGATTGGCTTCCTTCTCAATAGGGGAATCTGCTGGCGTGGCAGGTGCACAACCTTGGCCAACCTAGTCTGAGAATGAAGATAGACACAAAATGCTGGAGTAACTCAGCAAGACAGGCCTCATTTCTAGAGAGAAGGAATGGGTGACGTTTCGGGTCGGGACCCTTCTTCAGAATATCCTGTGTGGTTCAGGAAACCCTGTTACCCTCTGTGCTCGATCTGCCTGATGCTCACTGTGCCAATTACATTAATCTCCTTCTAACCGGCAGGTCAGGGCTGCCTTCAAGAAGTCCCATAACCTAGCGCTTGACTTCCTTTTGTAAATGCACCAAATCTCACTGAGCTTTCTTTTGTTAGAGTGGACAAGTTTTCGCCCAACAAGACCCATTCATTCCTGGTGGTAACCGAAGTGGACATTGGGGACCTGCTGCTGATAAAGTTTAGGTGGGAATCTTCCCTAACCTGGAATTCCCTGTGGAAAAGAATGAAGAATTTAAGTTCCTGGTACAAGCTGCCTCTCTGGAGCACCTCGATCAGTTCCGATTCCGATATTCAGCTCCGCAGGATCCGGGTGAAGTCTGGAGAAACACAGAAAAAGTAAGGAGGGGGAACAGAAATGTTCCTGTCAGCTGATTTGGTGGATTTTAATCAATGCAAGGGGCATTCCTCCCTCTCTGAAGGAACAGACGATTATTTATGTTCATGAATGACCTCTCCCTCTACCAAGGAATCTGATGCCGAATATTGGTGCTGCTTTGGGGATCTGAGTCGAACAACTGGGACCCCAAGGCACAGGCCCTGTGCCATTGCTCCCCCTTCACCTAACCTCTCTCCTTGAAAGGAAAGACTGGAAATGACTGATTATTTACTCAAATTCAGGTGGAAAGTTAGAAATTTGTTGGGATTAAATTCCATCTGCCAATACTCTGCCCAATATTCCATCTGATCTTATCTTCCTGTAGCCTCAGACAACCTTCCTCACCATCCACAATATCACAAACTTTCCTGACATCTGCAAAGTCACCAACCATATCCCCTACATTCACGTCCAAATTGATAACATGTTTCAGAAAAAACAAGACCCCTGTGGTACACCACTGATCACAAACTTCAGTGAAACATCCTTTCACCACTACCCTGTGCCTCAAAGCAGCAAGTCAATATTGAATTAAATAATTAGCCAACACACCTTGGATCCCATGTGCCTAGTTCTTCTGGGCCATCTTATCCTGTTGGATGATCATGGTGGATCAGCAAATTCACTCTTTGATGTAGTTTTCACCTCTCCCACCTCCACCCCCCATCGTATCCCTTGATCCTTATAGTCCGAAGAATAATATCTGACTACTTCATAAATTTATCTAATAACCTGGTTTCAACTGCTTCCTGTGGGACAGAATTATGGGTGAAGAACTCCCCACTCTCAGTGTGAAGAAATGTCATGTCATCTTAATCCTAAATGGATTACCCCTGTTCCTCAGACTGTGACCTGTGCCTTGGATTCCCCAGCCACCAGGAATACTCATCCAGCCAGCAGTCTATCCAGTTATATAGAACATAGAACAGTACAGCATAAGAACAGGCCCTTCGGCCCACAGTCCGTGCTGGACATGATACAAGACCAACTCCTATCTACCTCTGCATAATCCATATCCCTACATTCCCTGCTTATCCATATGCCTCTTAAATGCCACTATCATGGCATTTCTGTTGGAAATTTGCAGGTTTATATGAGACTGTCTCCAACTCTGAAACTGCAGTGACTGCAGGTCTCTTTCCATTCCTCAGTCCTGCAGTCTCAGGAGTCCGTCTGGTGAACTTTCACTGAATTCCCAGCAAAGCAAGGACATTCCCTCGTCTATTCTGCTGGTTAGAACATGCAAAGAATTCCAAAAAGAGTCACCAAGTATAATTTCCCTTTCACAAATCTATATCGACTGTCTACGCTGTCACCCTTCTCTGAGTGAACTGCTGCCACACCTTTTATATGGACTCCACCATTTTTTTCAAGAGAGTCAAGGGTGTTTTATTGTCATATGTTCCAGATGGAACAATGAAATTCTTACTTGCAGAGGCACAAAAGAATATGTAAACATAGTAAATCTGTAAACCATCACCTGCCTATAATTCCCTTTTTTCTTTCTATCTTCACCTTTAAATTGTGGAGTTCAATTAGGCTCCCTCCATCCACTGGAACTGTTCTGAAGATCATTGAGTCTGATGAGCTTTATGTTCCTGGGTTAGATCCTGGAATCTGCAGTCTGCATCTTGTATTGCAGTGACCGGTACTAAGACTAACCTTGACTTTGCCCATGGGCTGTGCCACCTGGTATCCCAGCTGGACCTGGTATCACACCTGTCCCAGTGTTCTGTGTCTCCTCTTCCTCTCTATGTTTTCAAACATTTTGTTGTAGCTCGGTACACATGACAATACTAAACCTAAACCTTGCTCAGAGGAGCAGGTTCACCCAGCTCGACGTAAATAAACTCTTAGAGAAGTAGAAACAAGAAACTGCAGATGACGGTTTATAAAAGAAGACACAAAGTGCTGGAGTAACTCAGCAGGTCAGGCATCATCTCAGGAGAACAGGGATAGGTGACGTTTCGGGCAGGGATCCTTCTTCAGACTTATCCTCCTCTATAGAAACTCTTGACTGGAAGGTTTTGTTCGGATGGGACCCTGCTGAAGGCTGTGGAAGGGATGTGCAGGCAGTGGGCTAGGGCCGGGGAGCCATTAGTTGGAAAATTGGATAATGCTAACATTGGTCACTGTCAGCGAAAGTCCCCATGACCGGGACTTGACTGGGAATGGTGGAGTTCAATCCTCTTGCTGGGCAATGTAAATATCTGGGCTTCTGGTCATGACCCACGACCTAACTGCCTTCATTTCTCCAGGATGGTGTTCTGTTTGAAGGATTCCTCGACTAGGATTGTCCCCTCTCAGGAAGCCATCTTTGTGCGCTGCCCAGCCAGTCAGGAGTCATCACCCACTTCAAGGTAAGCACGAGTGCGACCAGCTCCTGACGTTGCAACCTTCCTCCTCACCCACTCCACAGGCCAGCAGCACGGGTAGGGCTATGGGGCATCTCCAAGGTAATTGAGAGCCCCCCATTCTGCAGGCTCTGCACTTCGTGACTGGTCCACTTCAATTGCCCAGTTGTCAGGAGCTCAGCAGTTGAACCAGGGCGTCAAGGTGGTCGGCCAGGTTGTGCTTCTACCCTCACAGTTCCAGACCCACTTTCAGTCCTGACCTTGCTGCTGTCTGTGGAGTCAGCACAATCTCTCCATGACTGTGTGAGTTTACCCCCAGGAGCTCCACTTTCCTCCACATCCCAAAGGCTTAGGAGTTAATTGTTCACTGTAAATTGGCCCTCGTGTGTACAAGGGAATAAATGGAGGAGAGGATTTATGCTGAGAGCCAACATAGATCACTGGGCTGAACGGCCACTTTCTGCACTGTAAAAGAATATAAAACCCCATGGGTCAAAGCAGCATTGAAGTTCGGCACCAGGGAATGTTTTATTCCAGAGACTATGGGCCAGCTCAGACATATTTCCCAGTCCCAGCACAAATCATGTGGGTAAGAGTCATGTCCTGTTGCCCTTGCCTTGTGGCAGAAAATGGTGGTGGAAAAAGGTTTGTTTTGGGATGCAACAGCTTACCAGTTTGCTAGTGCTGCCCAGGGGGGCTTAGCCTAGAATGGCACAAAGGGGGAAACAAGAGGGAGACAGGGAATGGGGAAACGACAGGAAAATGAAAAACAAACAAAAATGGAAGGAGATAAAGAAACAAGTGCAATAGAAACAAGTGCAAACAGATGCAATAAGACTATGGTGCAAAAGAAAGCTAATTGTACTAAAATTCTAAAGACATTCTGCCCCAGTGGAGACTTTTCACAGTTCGGCTGCTGAATCTTCAGCACAAATAGATACTCCATCACCAAAAGTGAGGAAGTATCACAGAAAAATCTAAAATTTAACAGCCAGAGAAGGAGTGGACAAAGTCAGGGAATTCCTGAGACCAGGGGCAGTGACTAAGCATATGCCACTGAGAACCAGGATGAGGAGCGATCTCTCCACCACTGGGTGTTGGACCTGTGGAATTCTCATCCAATGGGGGGGTAATTAGTAAATACATTCAGGAAGGAGGTGAACGCACTTCTAAACGCCAAAGGGATAAAGGTGGGTACTGATGTGGGTGATCAGGCATGCCGTTGTTGAATGGTGAAGTGGGCAATTAGCGGAATGTCCCGCCTCTATACCCTGTGGTGCTGTGGCTGGGCCGGGATGGGCTGGGATGGGCCGGGCACACTCGCTGTCCCAGTGAGGCGGTTTGAGACAATAGGGTGAAGTTGCATTGCTGCAGGCGATGGCTGATGTCAGCATCTCCAGGATACACACATAGTTTCACCTGTTCCTCTTCTTCTCTCACAGTCCGCGTGGTCAGAAACTCTGAGAGATATCTGTGCGAGGATCGACAGGAGCAAACCTCCACAGTGGGAAACAGCACTGACAAGCTGAGATGGTTCGCACAGTGAGGCCCGCCCACGTTTACTTTATGGGATGGTATTTATTTGTATATATTGTAAAATCACTGTAATTACCCTGTACATTAGCTGCATAAACCCAATGAACTTGACTCTTGGATATTGTTTACATTGTATCAGCAAAATAATCAAGTCTTTTTTTAATGTATTATGGTAGCGAAAGGCATTAACAACTCACGTTGATCAGCACCCGGACTTCCGTTCCTTTGCTGAAACAAGTTTACTCAGTGTTGGTTTCCACCCTCTCTGATCCAATCCCTCTCCACCCCAGCCCCTCCTAGATCCAATTCCCCAACCCTATTCTTAAGGTGGAGATTGACAGATACTTAATTGGTGAAAGTGTCAAGGGTTATGGAAGAAGGCAGAAGAATGGATTTGAGAGGGAAAGATAGATCAGCCATGATTGAATGGGGGATTAGACTCGATGGCCCGTGGCCTACTTCTGCACCTTTGAACTTATGAACTTAGAATTCCCATCTCCATTCAACTTAAATGGACATAAAAGTGTTGGAGTAACTCGGTTGGTCAAGCAGCATCTCTGGAGAACATGGATAGGTGATGTTTTTGGTCGGGACCCTTCCTCAGATTAATTGTGATGAGAGAGTTTGATAGTGGGAAATGAAGTAGGGGCAGGGCAAAGCCTGGCAAGTGATTGGATTGATGAAGGTGAGGGAGGGGGGTAGATGGGCAGATGGTTGGACAAGGGGTAGAGATGAAAAGACAAAAAGTGTGAAATAAGGATAGATATTGTGCAAATTGTGAAGCCAAGAAGGAATATAGGTGGAAGGGTACAGGGAAGAGTGGGAGAAAAATGAGGGGTGGGGTATTTGTAGGTTAGTTATCTAAAATTGAAGAATTTAATGTTTATTCTGTTCGGTTGTAAACTACCCAAGCAAATATAAGTTGCTGTTCCTCCAGTTTGCATGTAACCTCACACTGGCAATGGAGGTGGCCCAGGATAGAAAGGTCAGAATGGGAATGGGAAAGGGAGTTAAAATGGTTAGCATCCTTGGCAGACCGAGCGCAAATGTGTGGTGAAACTAGTTTATCTCCAACAAATCCTGACTCTGGCTGGCTCCCTAGCCCCAGCCCAAACCACCCAACTACCGGCCTCATCTCTCCTCTCTTCTCCCCCACATATCGACCCTGTCCCCCCTGACTCCATGCCCCAGAACTCCCACATGGTATGATGGGAGCTTGCAGGAGCTGCCCAGGGCATATGGTGTGAGTGGGCCGGGTTATATCTGCGGCCTCTCCTGCTGCCGCCGTGGGCCAGGGGCACGTGCACAGACCCTGCACTAACAGAGCCAAGGATGTGAACCCTCTGTGCATGTGGGTGTGGGGGAGCGCTGATGGAGAGGGTGGGGTTGCGTACAGAAGAGGGGCGTCAGCCTGTGCGGGAAAGCAACAGTGACGTCTGATGGACAAATGGACAACCTGGAGCTTGCAGAGGGTGGAACGCAACAGAGAGGGCAGAGTGGTGGAGAGATGGTAGTCTTGCACCAGCATTCAGCAAGAGGAGACTGAGCTGGAGTGACTCTGGGAGGAGACAGTTGCCATAACCACTGCCCTGATGGAGGTATTGCACCCTGCTGGTGATATTCCATAGAGATGGTTTATTGTTGTCATCTCCACCGGGATACAGTGGAAAATTCTGCTTGCATTCTATCCAGTCAAATCAGTCCATTCATGAGAACAATCAAGCCACACACAAATACAGTAGAAAAAGCAAAGAGAAAAGTCTAAGTGCGGACCATAGTGTGAAAGCAATACAGTTAGAGAAGTGCAAGGGCCTCAACGAGATGGGCTGAGTGATTTGGGCAATACCCTTGCTTATGAGAGGACCGTTCTGTAGTCTAATGACAGTAGGGAAGAAACTGTTCCCGATTCTGATGGCGTGTGCTTTCGAGCTTTTGTCTCTTCTGCCTGATAGGAGACGGGAGAAGAGTAAGGACTGGAGTGAAAATGGTCCTTGATTATGTTGGCTGCTTTCCTGACGCAGTATGAAGTGTTGATGGGGGTGTTGGCAGGTTGGTGTGGTGGTCTGGGCTACATTGATAACAGTCTGCAATTTCTTGTGATCTTGGCTGGAGCTGGTGCCAAACCAGGCTGTGATGCACACCGATAGGAAGCTTTCTACAGGGCAATGTAATGGCATTTTAGGCCGATGTGGGTGGAGGGGGGTGCACGGACAAGTCTAGCTGTCGGGAAGCAGAAGACTTAATATCGGTGGAGAGGGAGGGTTTCAGTTGGGGTTGAGGGAGAAGGGGTTGCTGCAACAGTGGGGGTGAGTTGATTGGAAGGAACGGTGGTGTGAGCTGGGGAGGGGGTAGAGGTAAATGGCAATGCAGCATTGGGAACGTCCTCAACAACTCCGGCCTTTCCAACTTGCCCCAATGACGACGCGCGTTTTTGAAATAAAGGGTGGGTTTTAACTTTGCTCCTCTGTGCAAGTTTGCTGAGCAAAGTTCCACAGGACCTCACTGTGCAAGACTGTAGGTGCAAGAGACGGTCGGAAGCAGGGTGGCTCTTCAAAACCGCGGGTTCGCTCACCTGGCGGCGGAATCGGTGCTGGTCCGAATGGGTGATGTGGGTGAAGGGAGGGAAGTTGGCAGCACAAGGTGGGACTGTTCCTGGACCCCGGGGCAATGGGCTGTAGACAGTGCGGTGTTAGACCCGCCGTCCACATCACAGCCACTTCCAACTACCGCACCCAAGCGGATTGAAGTGTTGCTGGTTAGTTCGTTGAGTTTATTGTCACGTGTACCGAGGAACAGTGAAAAGCAATCTTTTTTTTTTTTTTTTTTTTTTTTATTTTTTATATCAAAAAATACTTTATTCAAGTTATAAATATCATTTACAAACCATCATTTTTAAACAAACCCATCCGACATTTCCGGAGGTTACATATTCAATACAGGCATTTACTTGGACATTTACATACATTTACATACATATCCCTTATTTGGAGGGGCGTCTCTCTCCACCACACCCTGCCCCCCCATGTCCAGCAGCGGAAGGACCCTAGACTGTGGTCCTCCCCCACAGGGCCTTGGCGTTGGCTGCACCAAGCTTCAGAGCGTCCCTCAGCACGTACTCCTGCAGTCTGCAGTGGGCCAGTCGGCAACATTCCTTGACGGACAGCTCGCTCCGCTGGGAGGTCAACAAGGATCGGGCAGACCAAAGAGCGTCTTTCACCGAGTTGATGAGCAATCGAGCCATTTACAGTGGAAAGATGCATGATAAGGGAATGATAAGGGAATGACGTTTAATGCAAGGTAAAGCCTGTAAAGTCCGATCAAAGATAGACTGAGGGTCACCAATGAGGTAGATGGTAGTTCAGCACTGCTCTCTGGTTGTGGTAGGTGTTAGATGAGCGAGGAGCTGCCATTAAAGTTCATGCCCAACAAATAAATAGCCCATGCAAAAGCACCTGTCAGTGAACTGTTGTCGGCCTCACGCTGCCTGGGGCAGTGACTCAGGGCGGGGGTGGGGGAATACTGAGGGGGGAAAAAAACTTCCGTCTGCACAGTGGTGTAGCTGCCAGAGCTACTGCCTCAGCTCCAGAGACCAAGTTGGACCCGGACCTCGGGTGCTGCCTGGGTGGAGTTTGCACGTTCTCCCTGTGACCACGTGGGTTTCCGCCGGGTGTTCAGTTTTCATCCGACGTCACAAAGACGTGCAGGTTTGCAAGTTAATTGCCCTCTGAATTGCCCCTGGTGTGCAGGGAGGGAGTGGATGAGAGGGTGGGGGTAACGTAGAACTAGTGTCAACGGTTGGGCCGAGGGGGCTGATTCCATATTGCATCTCTAAACGAAATTAAACCAAACCAAATCTCCCTCACTCCCCGGGATCTCTGCACAGCCGACCCGGGCCCGCAGTGAGCGTCATCTCGACCCGCTAGGTTCAACCTCTCAGCGAGAACTACTACTGTCAGCAATCTGAGTCTCCACGCTCGGTCTGAGGGGCTGCACCGCCTGCTCTTCCAGTGCACAACTCACTGTGGGCATGCAGTCAGGCTCTAGAGACCAGTGGAGGAAGGGACTGGGGGTGGGGGTGGTATTGATGGCGAGGTGGGTATGACCCGACCTTGCCCCGTGGACCGTGTTCATCCAGAACAGTAGCGCTTGGCTCGCTTTCAGAGCGTTCCCTTCAGCCTGCAGAGCGAGTGGGGTCACACGCAGTCAATGGGAGCCGCGCCAGGGTTTGATGTCCCAGAGAGTGTTTAATGGCCTTCAGTCACCTGGCTCTTCGTCAGTGACTCCCCCACCTGTGGGTGAATAAGCGAGAGTCGTTTTAACCAAACCGAAAGGGCGGGATGGTGGTAAATATCCCGCAAATCTCCGGTAGATTGAAGCCTCGCGTAAACAAAACCGCTGGGGAAATCTGGAATTTGTGGATTTCTGAGAAGTCAGACAAGTAAGTCAATAATGACAACATTGGTAAGAGTAAACAAGACTTTGACATGACGGAGGGCAGCCTGTTTTGTTGAAGCTCAGCCTGGTGACGTGGACAAGGTCAGTGTCCGTTGGCACCCCGCACACTCCCGGCGAAAGAAGAATCTGCCAAGGACCGTAGAGGGGTTAGACGAGAGTCTAACTCGCGTTAGACGAGAGTCCCAGACAATGTAGACCGGGAAAGGACAATGTGCCTCCTTTCTAGAGTCATAGAGTGATACAGTGTGGAAACAGGCCCTTCGGCCCAACTTGCCCACACCGGCCAACATGTTCCAGCTACACTGGTCCCACCTGCCCGCGTTTGGTCCTTATGCCTCCAAACCTGTCCTATCCATGTACCTGTCCAACCTGTTTCTTAAATGTCAAGTCAAGTTTATTTGTCACATACATATACAAGATGTGCAGTGAAATGAAAGTGGCAACGCCTGCGGATTGTGCTAAACTACAAAACAGAATAGAAAAAAAATGTTAACACACAAAATAAATTAATACAGTAAATTAAATTAGTCCCTGGTGATATGAGAGTTAACAGTTCTGATGGCCTGTGGGAAGAAACTTCGTCTCGTCCTCTCTGTTTTCACAGCGTGACAGCGGAGGTGTTTGCCTGACCGTAGCAGCTGGAACAGTCCGTTGCTGGGGTGGTAGGGGTCCCCCATAATGTTGCTGGCTCTGGATCTGATGTATAGGTCCTGCAGGGGGGCGAGTGTAGTTCCCATGGTGTGTTCAGCCGAACGCACTACTCTCTGCAGGGCCATCCTGTCCTGGGCAGAGCTGTTCCCAAACCAGATTGTGATGTTCCCGGACAAGATGTTTTCTACAGCCCTAGAAGAACTGAAGGATCCTCAGAGAGACTCTGAATTTCCTCAACTGTCTGAGGTGGTAAAGACGCTGCCTTGCCTTACTCACTAGTACGGCAATGTGTGTTGTCCATGTCAGATCCTCCGTGATGTGGACTCCCAGGTATTTAAAGCTGCTCACCCTATCCACATTAATCCCATTTAACTCCAGTGGCGTGTACGTCCTCAGATGTTGAGCCCTTCTAAAGTCTACAATCAGCTCCTTAGTTTTTGTGACATTCAAGAGGAGGCTGTTGTCCTGACACCAGAGTGCCAGATCAGCCACCTCCTCCCGGTAGGCCTTCTCATCGTTATCAGAGATCAGTCCCACCACCAGAGTGTCATCAGCAAACTTGATGAAGGAGTTATAGACAATAGACAATAGACAATAGGTGCAGGAGGAGGCCATTCAGCCCTTCGAGCCAGTACCGCCATTCAATGCGATCATGGCTGATCACTCTCAATCAGTACCCCGTTCCTGCCTTCTCCCCATACCCCCTTAAGTTAACTTAAGTTGGAGTTGGAAATGTTGTGATAGTCCCAATCTTAACCACCTCCTCTGGCAGCTTATTCCATACAACCACCACCATTTGTATGAAAATGTTACCCCTCTGATTCCTATTAAATCTGTTCCCCTTCACCTTAAATCAATATCCTCTGGTCCTTGATTCACTTACTCTGGACAAGAGACTCTGTTCCTCATGATTTTATGCACCTCAATAAGATCACCCCTCATCCTCCTGCATGCCAAGGAATAGAGTCCCAGTCTACTCAACCTCTCCCTATAGCTCAGATCTACTAACCCTGGCAACATCCTTGTAAATTTTCTCTGTACCCTTTCCAACATATTTTCTATAACATGGTGCCCAGAACGGAACACAATACCCTGAGGTGCATCAGTGAACCAAGTGTTTTTGATAGGGTTCTCCTCACTTTAAACTGACAATTCCTTTTGTTTAGGAAGGAATTGCAGATGCTGGTTTACACTGAAGATAGACACAAAATGTCAGAGTAACTCAACAGGTCAGGCAGCATCTCTGGAGAAAAGGAACAGGTGAACTTTCGGTCGAGACTCTTCATACTGAGAGTCAGGGAAGAGGGAAACTAAAGGTATGAAAAGTTACAGAACAAATTAGAGCCGGCGCCGATGACTCAAGAAAGGTGGAGCCCACAATGATCCATAGTTGGCTGTGGAAGAGGTGATAATGTAGGGTGACGACTAGGGTGACGACTAGGGATGGAGAGAAATGGAATGCAACAGTTACTTGACATTTGTTATCAGAGTAAAGCAAGTAAAAGTGGATTTTGAGCATTCAGTAAGTAGACTTTAGAGGTACAGCCTGGAAATAGGCTCTTCGGCCCACCGAGTCCTCTCCGACCAGCAATCACCCCGGGCACCTGCACTATCCTACATGCGAGGGACAATTTACAATTTTACTAAAGCCAATTAACCTACAAACCTATACATCTTTTGAGTGTGAGAGGCAAAGTAGTCAGGAAAGACCTTTGGGTTACAACCCAACACACGCAACTGAAGTGTAGAGACAAGGAACTGCAGATGCTGGTTTACACAAAGTGCCAGTATAACTCGGTCGGTCAAGCAGCATCTCTGGAGAATGTGGGGATAGGTGATGTTTCAAGTGGCGACTGAAGAAGGGTCGCGACCCAAAACGTCACCTATCCATGTTCTCTAGAGATACTGCCTGACCCGCTGAGTTATTCCAGCACTTTGTGTCCTACACTCTACAGAGGTGTCTTGCTGTCAGCACTGACCTCCAGTACAACAAGACATGATGAAATGCATCTCTTTGATTCCCTCAACATCGAGGACATGGGTTTAAGGTGAAGGGGGAAAGATTTAATAGGAACCTGATGGATAACAGTTTTACACAAAGGGCGGTGGGTGTATGGAACGAGCTGCCAGAGGATGTGGGCACAGCTAATGGTGTTGCTCCTTTGAAGAGCCCAGGTTTAATTAAACCATTCAGTGAAAGAAGAAAAGAGAGTCTCAACATGAATCCAATATGGCTGCGTCTTCGGCGGCGAGTCTTTGGCGAGGAGGCTGAGGTGAGGAGGTTACAATTGTTTTAAGCCTGAACTGTTTAGACACAAAGTAATGGCGGAAAAGTTGGTGCAGTGTGTTTCCTGCAGGATGTGGGAAGATAGGGACGTCGCTGGAGCTTCTGGGAGCTACACCTGCAAGAACTGTGTCCAGGTGCAGCTCCTGAATGGACGTGTGGTGGAGTTGGAGAGGCAGTTGGATGACCTCAGGGCCATCCGGGAATGCGAGAGTTTCCTCGACAGGACCTATTGTGAGGCTGTCACGCCAAGGGTCCAGGTCGAGCGAAGGTGGGAGACTGTTTCAGGGGGGAGTGGACGTGGACTACAGGAGACCCCAGTGGTTGTGCCTATTGCAAATAGGTATACCCTCTTGGGAAGTTTTGGGGCAGAAGACGTTTCCAGTCCGAGTGGAGGACCTGTTGGCAAGGATACTCGACAGGGGAGACCGAAGTCAGGAAGAGCCGTAGTGGTGGGTGACTCCATCGTCCGGAGGGAGGGACTTGAGGATGGTCTGTTGCCTCCCTGGTGCCAGGGTTCAGCACATCACGGACCAGCTTCAGAACATCCTAGTGAGGGAAGGCGATCAACCTGAAGTCGTTGTGCACGTGGGCACGAATGACGTCGGGCGGAAGGAGGTGCTACAGCGGGAGTTTAGAGAGTTAGGAAAAAGACTGAGAAGTAGGACGTCGAAGGTGGTTATCTCTGGACTGCTACCGGTACCTCGTGCTGGTAAGGCCAGGAACAGAGAGATAGAGGGTATGAATTTATGGCTGAGGGGCTGGTGCAGAGAGCAGGGATTTAGATTTCTGGACCACTGGGATCTCTTCTGGGCTAGGGGTGACTTGTACAAAAGGGACGGGTTACATCTTAACAGCAGGGGGACAAACATTCTGGCAGGCAGGTTTGCTAGTGCGACACCTGTGGCTTTAAACTAAGTAGTGGGGGGGAGGGGTTAACAAATTGTGAATATGAAGATGAGGTTAAAGGGAATACAGGAGATATTGCAGAAGACTCTCGGAAGAATGGGAACAGAAGTTCTAGAGGGGAAAAGAGATTAAGGGCAGGGCCATTTGTGACCGATGTGAGAGGGGAGGTAAATACAGAAGTTAAAGTGTTGTACTTAAATGCGCGTAGTATAAAAAATAAAGTGGATGAGCTTGAGGCTCAATTAGTCATGGGCAAGTATGATGTTGTAGGGATCACTGAGACATGGCTACAAGAGGACCAGGGCTGGGAACTGAATATTCAGGGGTACACAACGTATAGAAAAGACAGACAGGTGGGCAGAGGGGGTGGGGTTGCTCTGCTGGTAAGGAATGATATTCATTCCCTTGCAAGGGGTGACATAGAATCAGGAGATGTTGAATCAGTATGGATAGAAATGAGGAATTGCAAGGGTAAAAAGACCCTAATGGGAGTTATCTATAGGCCCCCAAACAGTAGCCTCAACATAGGGTGCAAGTTGAATCAGGAGATAAAATTGGCGTGTCACAAATGTAATGCTACGGTGGTTATGGGAGATTTCAACATGCAGGTAGACTGGGAAAATCAGGTTGGAAATGGACCCCAGGAAAGAGAGTTTGTAGAGTGCCTTCGAGATGGATTCTTAGAACAGCTTGTACTGGAGCCTACCAGGGAGAAGGCAATTCTGGATTTAGTGTTGTGTAATGATCCTGATCTGATAAGGGGACTAGAGGTAAAAGAGCCATTAGGAGGCAGTGATCACAACATGATAAGTTTTACTCTGCAAATGGAAAGGCAGTAGGGAAAATCGGAAGTGTCAGTATTACAGTATAGCAAATGGGATATCAGAGGCATGAGGCGGGAGCTGGCCAAAATTGACTGGAAGGAGGCCCTAGCAGGGAAGACGGTAGAACAGCAATGGCAGGTATTCCTGGGAATAATGCAGAGGTTGCAGGATCAATTTATCCCAAAGAGGCGGAAAGACTCTAAGGGGAGTAAGAGACACCTGTGGCTGACAAGGGAAGTCAAGGACAGCATAAAAATTAAGGAGAGGAAGTATAACATAGCAAAGAAGAGTGGGAAGACAGAGGATTGGGACTCTTTTAAAGAGCAACAAAAGTTAACTAAAAAGGCAATCCTGGGAGAAAAGATGAGGTACGAGGGTAAACTAGCCAATAATATAAAGGAGGATAGCAAAAGTTTTTTTAGGTACGTGAAGAGGAAAAAAATAGTCAAGGCAAATGTGGGTCCCTTGAAGACAGAAGCAGGGGAATTTATTATGGGGAACAAAGAAATGGCAGACGAGTTAAACCGTTACTTTGGATCTGTCTTCACTGAGGAAGATACACACAATCTCCCAAATGTTCTAGGGGCCGGAGAACCTAGGGTGATGGAGGAACTGAAGGAAATCCACATTAGGCAGGAAATAGTTTTGGGTAGACGGATGGGACTGAAGGCTGATAAATCCCCAGGGCCTGATGGTCTGCATCCCAGGGTACTTAAGGAGGTGGCTCTAGAAATAGTGGAAGCATTGGAGATCATTTTTCAATGTTCTATAGATTCAGGATCAGTTCCTGTGGATTGGAGGATAGCAAATGTTATCCCACTTTTTAAGAAAGGAGGGAGAGAGAAAACGGGTAATTATAGACCAGTTAGTCTGACATCAGTGGTGGGGAAGATGCTGGAGTCAATTATAAAAGACGAAATTGCTGAGCATTTGGATAGCAGTAACAGGATCATTCCGAGTCAGCATGGATTTACGATGGGGAAATCATGCTTGATAAATCTACTGGAATTTTTTGAGGATGTAACTAGGAAAATTGACAGGGGAGAGTTGGTGGATGTGGTGTACCTCGACTTTCAGAAAGCCTTCGACAAGGTCCCACATAGGAGATTAGTGGGCAAAATTAGAGCACATGGTATTGGGGGTAGGGTACTGACATGGATAGAAAATTGGTTGACAGACAGAAAGCAAAGGTTGGGGATAAATGGGTCCCTTTCGGAATGGCAGGCAGTGACCAGTGGGGTACCGCAAGGTTCGGTGCTGGGACCCCAGCTATTTACGATATACATTAATGACTTAGATGAAGGGATTAAAAGTACCATTAGCAAATTTGCAGATGATACTAAGCTGGGGGGTAGTGTGAATTGTGAGGAAGATGCAATAAGGCTGCAGGGTGACTTGGACAGGTTGTGTGAGTGGGCGGATACATGGCAGATGCAGTTTAATGTAGATAAGTGTGAGGTTATTCACTTTGGAAGTAAGAATAGAAAGGCAGATTATTATCTGAATGGTGTCAAGTTAGGAAGAGGGGATGTTCAACGAGATCTGGGTGTCCTAGTGCATCAGTCACTGAAAGGAAGCATGCAGGTACAGCAGGCAGTGAAGAAAGCCAATGGAATGTTGGCCTTCGTAACAAGAGGAGTTGAGTATAGGAGCAAAGTGGTCCTTCTACAGTTGTACCGGGCCCCGGTGAGACTGCACCTGGAGTACTGTGTGCAGTTTTGGTCTCCAAATTTGAGGAAGGATATTCTTGCTATTAAGGGCGTGCAGCGTAGGTTCACTAGGTTAATTCCCGGAATGGCGGGACTGTCGTATGTTGAAAGGCTGGAGCAATTAGGCTTGTATACAATGGAATTTAGAAGGATGAGGGGGGATCTTATTGAAACATATAAGATAATTAGGGGATTGGACACATTAGAGGCAGGAAACATGTTCCCAATGTTGGGGGAGTCCAGAACAAGGGGCCACAGTTTAAGAATAAGGGGTAGGCCATTTAGAACGGAGATGAGGAAGAACTTTTTCAGTCAGAGAGTGGTGAAGGTGTGGAATTCTCTGCCTCAGAAGGCAGTGGAGGCCAGTTCGTTGGATGCTTTCAAGAGAGAGCTGGATAGAGCTCTTAAGGATAGCGGAGTGAGGGGGTATGGGGAGAAGGCAGGAACGGGGTACTGATTGAGAGTGATCAGCCATGATCGCATTGAATGGTGGTGCTGGCTCGAAGGGCTGAATGGCCTACTTCTGCACCTATTGTCTATTGTCTATTGTCAATACTTTCTACTTCTGGCAGGATTCTGCTGGATGGATTCTGTCCATCAGCCAGCAGCAAACCAACCAGCTCTCAATCAACATCTTCATTTTAAAAGCCTACTTGCCCCATCCTTGAGCACCCCGGTTGTTTGTGCAGAATTCCTCCTCTTGTAGCGTTGCCTTTGTTCACTGGTGGAAGAGTTTGTGCTGTTGCAAGGCCCTTGTGTTGGGGATGGGGGTGGTGGGGGTGGGGAGTCACTGTTTCTACATTCTGTGATACTCTGCCATGCTTGTCTGGGAACCGACCTCCTCCATTGCTGCCGTTTCCAGGGTGACCGCAGCCAGGGCTGCAGATTGTGCCAGTCTCACAGTCCACCAGACACCCAAGCCGACACAGTCATTGGAAAACACTACGAGCTGGCAGTCAGTTCCAATGCTGGGGTCTTCCTCATCACCAACAAGATCCCATTGTCTCAGACTGCATTATATATCCAGGTTACAGGGCTCCTCTCTATTATATATCCAGGTTACAGGGCTCCACTCTGTTATGTATGCAGACTACAGGGCTCCTCTTCCCTCATCATTTATCCAGATTACAGGGCTCCTCTCCGTATTATGTCTGCAGGGTACAAGGCTCTTCTCTGTATAGAACACAACGTGCTGAAGTAACTCAATGTGTCAGGCAGCATATCTGAGGACAAGGATAAGCAACGCTTCAGGTCAGAACCCTTCTTCAGAGCTGCTTTCTGTATTGTGCAGAAGATAGACACAACACACTGGAGTGTCTCAGCGGTTCAGGAAGAATCGCTGGAGAAAAGAAATTGCTCAAGTTTTGGGTCGGAACCCTTCTTCAGACCGAAAGATAGAGAAGGCCACAACAAAACAGGGCCAGCAACAGATGCCGTCTGAAGCGTGGAGTCCATAAAAGGCCCATTGTATGCATGTAGGCTGTAGGGCTCCTCTCTGTATTATATATCCTGGTTACAAGGCACCTCTCTGTATTAAATATGCAGCCTACAGGGCTCCACTCCGTATTATGTGTCCATTTTACAGGGGTCCACTGTATTAGCGAGCCTTTTGAAGAACTGAAGGGCCCTGAGGCCTTCCTGGTGGGGAATGGAGGTGTAAAAGGACTGGATGTCCATGGTAAAGATGAGGTGATGGAGGCCCAGGAATTGGAAATGATTGAAGCGGCGAATAATGTATTTTCTGAAGGACCAGAGGGCACAGATGACAGGATTTCTCATTGTTTTACGTATCAAGATTACAGAGCATTTCACTGTTATGTATCCAGATTACAGGATACCTCTCTATACCTGCAAAACTCCATTAATCCAGGACACTTGGGACTATGATGGTGTTAGACCAGCAGATTTTCTGCATTGAGAGACAAGGAACTACAGATGCTGGAATTCTGAACAAATTATTTTCTTCATCAAAGTCACTTGCCATAATGTTTTGGCCCCGATTCAACATTACTTTATTGGTTTGTCATACGTTTATGTATGCAGTAGTATGGACTTGGACCCCAATGTCTCAGGTATTTGTATTGGTTTATTATTGTCACAGTTAAAAACTATCAGCTATCAGGGCAGCTCATACCATACATGAATACAATCAAGTCATACACAGGCAAGTACAACTATAGTGCAAAGGAGAAAATAAATAGAGTGCAGAATATAGTGTTGCAGCTACAGAGAAAGTGCAGATAGAAAAAGTACAAGGACCACAGTCAGATAGATTATATGATCGAGGATACACCCTCAGCATGTGAGAGGTCTGTTCAAGAGTCTGATCACAGTGTCGAGAACCTGTTCTTGAATCTCGTGGCATGTGCTTCGGCCTGACAGAAGATCCTTGATTGTGCTGGCTAACGTTCCCGAGGCAATGCGAAACCTGAATTGAGTTGATGGGGTGGAGGCTGGTTTGCATGATCCACAAACCTCTGTAGTTTCTTGCAGTCCAGGGTAGAGTAGTTGCTCTATCAAGCTGTGCTGCATCCTGATAGGATGCGCTCTGTGATGAAACTGGTGAGAGTTATTGAGGACCTGCCAAATTTCCTGACAAGGTAGATGTGGTTGGAGCAGGTCAATGTTTGGTGATATTCAACTTGAACCTGTTGACCATCTCCACTTCAGCACCATTGATGCAGACTGGAATGTGTACCGCAACCTTTACTTTACTCATCAGCATTCTCCAGTGCCCGGCCATTTACAGTAATCATCCCCTACCCTTATTTGACACCCATGGTAGAAAACGGCTGTCACAAGCTTACCAATGATCCAAATAATAAGTGGCACATGGAAGCAGCAAATTTCAATAGGTGTGAATGGGCAAAATTATAACAAAAGGATTTCATGTGTGAAAGTGCGAGGTGGTCCATTTTGGAACTGGAAGCCATATATTTAAAAGGTAACCATCTAAAGGCAGAGCAATCCAGGGAGCTGGGGATTCAAGGAAGCGTTTAGATCATTAAATTATAAGAACAAATAAAAGAAATAATCAACATCTAATAAAGCATTGAGCTTTCCACTTAAGGATAAATCTTGTGCTGGTAAGTTCACACCTAGACTACCATATCTCCTGAATAGATATATTGATTGTGTGGGAAGGAACTGCAGATGTTGGTTTATACCGAAGGTATGTTGATTCATAAGTTAAAGCACAAGGTGAGATTATAGACACAAGGATTGTGTTTGTTGAAATTTAGACAGTGAAGAAGGGGGTTTATTGACGTTTTTGGGATTGTTGGGAAGACAGGGCAGATAATGAAAGATAATTTCATCTGTTGAAGGTGTCTGATACTGGGGTAAATGCTTGCAATTTCGAGTCAGAGTTTCAGGAATGAAATTGTGAACCACTTTAAACTGCAGAGGTTTAGAAATTTGGTTAGCTCAATCTCTGCATAGATTAAGGACTCCCATAGGTCTTGACACACTCACCTGTAATGTCCTGACTTCTCCCCTGCTCTCCATTCCCACTGCTGGTTGAGAGCCAGTGTCTAACTCACCGCCAGTGTTTTCTGCCATTTGCAGTTTCTCAGCTTCACCCAAACTGAGCTCACTGCATGATCTTCCGAGCTACAATCCTTCCTATCCGTACCCCATCCCTTGAAATCAAGGCTACCCTCATCATTTTTGCCGCATCGTATTGAAGTCTTCCCATGTCATGCAGTGGCCAGTCACTTCACACCCGGCATTGGACTGAACCGCTGAATATCCTGAGGGGTTTTCGGAAACAGAGACTGCCCACGTGAAATTATGTTAAAACATTCCAGAATATATCCCCATTTATTTGATACCTTGCTGTCTGGTACAGTTTCTGCATCAGAAACTATGATTTTTACAAATGATAGGAATCTCGCCGAGGTTCAGATGATCTCCAGAGTGAGGCAAGAGAGGTCCCGATACAAAATAGATCTCATCTATACAAAG